>NC_143581.1:6703209-7055657 GCF_048544385.1 Mastigoproctus giganteus
CTTTGTCCTGCTTCATACTTCTTAATTAATCATCTTCATTTCTAAATCAAGTTTGTTTTGTTTCCTAGCACTTGCACTTTCCGTTGGTCCTTTCCCTTCACCATTGTAATAAGTAAATAGGAATGAAGAGAAGATTCTGAAAATTTGTTTTTTTTATGATTGAAGATTTCAGTGAAGGGGAACTAATTTCACCATAATATCGTAATGTAAAAACCCATTGAATTCCAGTTATTGGTATTATCGCAAATGCAATAAGATTGAGTTTACTATCCATTTATAAATGATTGAGCTAACAGAAAAGCCCAATAAACCGGAGAGTGCAAATTGATTTTATTGTTTTATGGTCATGACCTCCAGAAATGTTCTTTAGAAAAAGATCAACAAAGCCATTCAAAATTGATTCTTTTAGCATTAGCAGAAGCATTTGATGCAAGAAAGCAAGCTTATGCAGCATCAGCCAATAAAAAAAAAAAAAAAAAAAAAACACCACTTCCACTTCACCCCTCTGTTCGTTCAAAATACCTGTCCAGCTGAGCCTTAAATTTATTTAAGCTATCAACTTCCATGACAGGGGGATGGAAGTCTGTTCCACCAACCAACTACCCACTGGCTAAAAGCAAATTTCCACACGTCTATCCTACATCTGTCTTTCCTCGATTTGAATTTATGCCCTCTCAGGTGATTATTCAGAGCAAGAGGAAGAATCCCATCAGCATTGAGCATGCTCAAACCATTCAAGGCTTTATACACCTCTATCAGATCATGTTGCTGGTACCTAGTCTCCAGACACTGTAATTTGCAAAACTTAAGCCTTTTTTCATAAGAGTACCCCTTTGTTCCATTCACTAATCTTGTTGCCCTTCTCTGTACTCGTTCCAGCAGCTCTACATCCTTCTTGAAATGAGGCCTCCAGACCTGTATACAGTACTCAAGGTGTGGCCTGACCATTGCCTTATACAAGGGAATAATCACCTGCCTCCGTAGCCGAGTGGGCAGGAGCGGGAGTGCAGTAGCACACGCTCTTTGAGTAGACCGGGATTCACGCCCCTGACTGCTGAATACGGTCGATCTGCCAACCCGCACTGGACCAGCGTGGCAGATTATGGTCCATTTCCCTCAGCATGAATTGTTGAGGAGGCTTCCATCCTGCAGTGGGTTGATAATGGCTGCACTTTACTTTTTACCCCTGCTAGAAAAATTCCTGTATATCATTGACAATACACCATGAGCTACTCTTGTAGCCCGTAAGCACTGCCTGCACAATTACTCCCAGGTCCTTTTCATTCTCTACTACTGTCAGTGTAGTACCACAGAGTTGATACGTTGCTCTGGGGTTGCTGTTTCCCATATGTAGTACTTTACATTTGTCAATGTTAAACTTCATTTGCCACCTCTCAGCCCATCTGCTCAACCTTTCCAGATCCTGTTGCAGCAGCATAGTGTCAGTAGTGTCCTTGACAACCCTGCTAACCTTTGTATCATCTGCAAACTTGGACATTAAGCTTGATATACCATCATCAATATCATTTATAAATACAGAAAACAATAATGGACCCAACACTGAACCCTGAGGGACTCCACTAATAACATTAGTCCACGATGAACAGTGTCCATTGATTACTACCCCTTATAACAGAACGCATGATAACAATGAAAGCATAGTGCAATTTCCATTATAAAAATGACCTTTTAGAGAGATATATAGCTTAGTTATATAGCAAAAATTTCAACTTCCGTGGTCTTAGAACAAATTAAAAAAACAAAAAAAAACAAACACGTGTTATTGGGTTCACATTACAATATTTACACGATACCTCCATTTATTCCAACGGGATGCAAAATATGTTTCCACGATTTTTTTAAGTTTGCACTAGCTGGCAAAAACTTACGTAAAGCTGAATTTCCATAAATCGAGTATTATGTAAGCCGGGGAGTGCCTGTATAAATCTTTCTCTGATGGCATTTCTTTTCTGTGTGTTAGATGTAGGAAGTGTGGCAATCTTATATTACAACTCAGTGTACTGTTAGGGGCATGATGCAACTCTGATACCTTGAGTTGATCCTCACGTTCTCAGAGATACCGTAGAGAATTCAAACTGGGGGAACAACAGAAACCCAAATGTCCAATTCTGTACTGATATTCTATACCCATGTCTGGCACAGGACTGATTCTTTCAGTGCAGAATGTTTTATTCCAGGAGTGGTCTTATTTAGAAATTCCTGAATAAGGAAGGGAAATCAGAAATATATTCTGTAATAAAGACAGATGGAACGGAACAATACATCGGCTAGGTGCAAAAACAGATGATAACTACCCAGTTTTCAGATTTTAATATAAAGGGTATGTGGTGATTGGGTACTAAATGACTAAAAACAAACTGATGATTTGATTAAGAATACAAAATACAATGAGAAAGGACAAAACATTGTGTTGCAATTCTGTCCCCACATGATAGGAGGAAGCATATGTTGAAAGCCTTGAGAATTAATTCTAGCTGGAGCACCATGCAAGGTTTATGGGGAAGATTTTTCTCAGTGTAGCCTGCCCTAGTTAATAGAAGAAATTTGTTTTGTAAAGATTGGGATTCATTTGAAGTGGTCTTTTTTATTCTCCACTTCCCCAAGTGAAGTACCACAGAGTTGGTATGTTTCTCTTGGGTTACTGCTACCCATATGCAGTACTTTGCATTTGTCAACATTAAACTTCAGTTGCCACTTCTCAGCCCACTTGCCCAACTTATCTAGATCCTGTTGCAGTAGCATACTGTCTTTACTGTCATTAACAACCCTGCCAACCTTTGTATCATCTGCAAATTTGGAACATATTTCGCAGCAATAAAGAAATTTATTTTATTATTATTATTATTATTAATAGAGCACTCAATAAAATGGAGTGCTAGCTTTACAGAAGCAAAAAAAAAAAAAAAAAAAGTTTAAAGCTGTGTTTCTCAATTTGGGGAGGCACCATAATCCAGAGAAGATAGGCATTTTTGAAGTTAAAGGCAGAAATGAAATCTAAGAGGGCAGTAGGGAGAGAAAACTACACAGCTGTAGTTAAATCTAATATTTGGAAGTGGCATCACCCACTAATAAATATTTACCCCACTCACTTTTCAAATCATCTTCGTGTGTAAAACCAACTACAATTCTAATCTTAAATCTATCAAATTCCATCTTTTATGTACTATGATTAGTGACTCCAGTCAGAAATATTTTAGTATCATAAAAGGAATACTAACTTTAAATTAATTACAAATCTACACAAAAGTTTTAGTTTTACAGTACATTACCATAAAAAAAAAAAAGCAACAACCAATTTTAATAACAGCATCAGAAAGTAATCATTGCTTACTGAGTGTAGGAGAGGGGGTGGATTTTATAACAGATTCATGCATATTAGTTATCAGTGCAGATTCAATATGGAGATACTGATTTAAGACACCACTGTAGCGGTATGAATTCATCACACGCACGAGCATTTTACATCAAAAATGGTTTATTAAAAAAAATGTTAATCATGTTCATTATCTCTTAAATGGTGTCAATGGTACATGGATAAATAACTTATGAATAATTAAATAAAGACATTGAAGTCCCATGAAATTAAATATTATGCTAAATACTGAGGATTATATTATTATTATGATCCTCAGTATTTAACATTTACAATATTCAATAAAATAAATAAATTACATTACAAATGTTATTTATTCATTATGAGTCATAAATGTGCTTGAACCATGAATGCTCTTAAACTTCATGCTTTCACAGTGCTGGGAAGGAAAGCACATTCTAGATCTTTGTTTCAGTGTAAATCATGAGTTATACGAAGCTTTCTGCTCTTTCTCATTATTCACAAATAGAAATGGTTTAGTAATTCACAACATTTTTTTTTTTAAATATAGAACCGAACAGCAATAAATTAGCACAGAGCCATCAAAGTTCAAGGTAATCTAACTCTACTCAATGTTTTCCATTTATGTTACATGCGGGAAAAAAAAAATGTAAAATTTCTTCTGTAATAAAAAAAATTGTTTTTCTAATTTGTTTTATTGTCTCTTAATTCACTTTTAATTTAATTATGTCAAAGGTTCCATCAGAATTTATGATCAAAATTAAGATTATTCAGAAGGGAAGAAAAACTGTTTTATGGAAATGGAGCGCTGCCACAGAAAAAAAAAAAAAAAAAAAAAAAAAAAATTTCAGAACAGAATAGGGAAGCATAAATTTAAAAAAAAAAAAAAAGAAAAAATATCATACTGCCATTATCCCAAAATATTAAACAACTGCAGCATAATAACCTATAACTATAACAGTTTTTACTTTTCACTTTTGAGATCAATAATAGACTTATTTTTACATACCAAGGTGTAAATTGGGTTTTTTGTCAGATGAAATAAATAAATAAATAAAATAAAACAATTTTCAAAATGCCACCTTCTGAAATTGAAATCACATGAACAGGAATATTATTCAAATATGAATCATAATATCACAGTCTTATTATTTCAGGGTGGTTTTTTTTTTTTTTTACATACATGCCATATTTAAGTTTTTCTTCTAAATATGCCTATCACAAATACAAATTTTATGGATTAAAAAGTAATTCTTACCCATATCCAGAAATCACAGACAACTCTGCTGGAAAAACTTTATCAATGAATGCAACTATTTTCAAATATTTTCGTTCACATTCCAATATGTGACAAATATTTGCATCCCTTTCAACTTCATTAGTGTCCATCATCTTCCACCACCCAACTGGATTGGCTGGACTATATGTACCACTATAGGTCAATTCTAATTTTATATCACGAAAGGCTTCTTTGGTCCTTTTCTCCTCAGGGTTATCATCAGTTGCTATAAGCATATAAATAAAATTTCAAAGTAGCATAATTTTTAAAAATTATATTTAGTGAAAAAAATTACATATAAAAAAGTTTGGAAGCTATTAAAAATATAAAACTGCAAAAGAAGTGGTAGCTTATTAATTTTTTTTTAATCCATTAATTTACTATTAAAAACCATCAATACATAAGATCTCCTCCATAGTGCACGCAATTTTAATTTGATTTTAAGTCATGAGGCATTTCTCAACAAATCTGAGAGCAGCCCATGCTCAAACAATACTGACAATGGTAACAGCAAGGGCAGGCAAAGGAAAAGGCAAATATTAGACTACCCATAATAACTGCAACGAATACACAGTTCTGTATATATGACAAAGTCCTTAATAAAATGAATGCCGGATAAAACTGTATATTTAATATAAGATTAAATATATCGATCATATGAAGTTATGTGATAAAAAATATATAAACATTACTGAATTAAAAGTGACAAATATTACTTAGTTAAAAGTGAAAAAATGATTAAAACAACACTGAAGCTTTCAAATGTGACTGCCTCCTGTGTTAACCATGGGTTTTTCTTTTACACTTCCTCATTTTATAGTGACAATACATCCTTAAATAACACCAGAAGGCTCATGGATCTGGAGGAATATAGGAATTAACCTCCGCACTGCATGGAGACCATAAATGGACCAGGAAGACCAAACAGAACCATTCATCCCATTCCAAGATAATAGTCTCAAAGATGGGGTGAAAATGAACTACCCAATCTCTATTAATGGTATTATATTCCAAAGAACAAATTAGTAAGCTGTCGCACCATTTCCACAGTCAATACCTACATGAACAATCACAATAATTTCATGATCAGGAAAAATTTGATATCTTCCTCCCAAAAGTGTTCAGCATAATCAGTGGCCTCTACTGCTTTTATATGCTCCCCCATATGATCTTTAAGCCTATGTGCTGACTCCCCCATAATCCTGACATCAGATCTTGTATATAGTTTCACTTACACCCTCAATAGGTTTAATTGGACCTTTTATATACAGTAAACCCCCACTATTCGCGGGGGTTACGTTCCAAAGTATGAAATATATAAGAAAAACTAGTCTAAAACTTTGTCTATGTATATATTATATATACCTTCATAATATGACTATGTACATAGACAGTACATAGCGAAATGCAAGCATATGGCATCGAAATGAAAAAAGAAACAATTTAATATTAAATGTAATATTTATTAGAAATTTCAAACAAATCTTTCAAACCAGGAGCAGCGCCTTTGCTAGCTAAAAAACTTATCCCACCAGTGCTTCACCAGTTTTGCTAAAGTGTTGATAAAGGAGTTTTGCCTTTTCACGAATAATGAGTGAACTTAACGGAATTTTATTTTGAGTTCGGTCTTCTATCCACAGATTTAAAGCCTTTTCCATTTTTTATAATTTAACATCATGAGTTACAGAGCAAATTTTTGAAGCAATTAGCGCGTTTTCACGGACACTACGGCAGATTTTTTCTTCCGATTTTTTGATTGATTGTGCCGTTGACTCATTGATTTTATAATGTTTTGCCACTGAGGGGACCCTTTTGCCATTAGAAATTTTGTCTAATGACTCAATTTTATTCGCTAATGTCATCACCTTCTTTGATCTTTTCACATTTCCCTTGTAGTAGTGGCATGTGATGCAAAAAAGCATGTGTATGAGCTTATGCAGCATCAGCCAAAAAAAAAAAAAAAAACACACACCATTCCCTCCAAATGTCTGTCCAGTTCCTCCTTAAATTTATTCAACATATCAACTTCGACAACGACAGATGGAAGTTTGTTCCAGCAATTAACCACCTGCTGGCTAAAGGCAAATTTCCGCACATCTATTCTACATCTGTCTTTTCTTAATTTGAATTTATGCCCCCTTAGGTTCGTAATCTGAACAAGTGGAAGGATTCCATCAGAATTCAGCGTGCCCAACCCATTCAAAGCCTTATATACCACAATCCAATCACCACACAGGTGCCTAGTCTCCAGCCACTGCAATTTGCAGAAATTAAGCCTCTCTTGGTAAGAGGATCCCTTCATTCCCCTCACCAATCTTGTTGCCCTTCTCTGTACACACTCAAGTAAATCTACATCCTTCCTAAAATGAGGCCTCTAGACCTGTACGCAGTACTCAAGGCGTGGCTTGACCATTGCCTTATACAGAGGGACAATCACCTCCTTTTCCCTGCTAGCAAAATTCCTATATATCATGACAAAACCCCATGACCTGCTCTTGCAGCCTGTCTACATTGCTCAGAAAGCCTCATATCTGACTGCACAATTACTCCCAGGTCTTTTTCATTTTCTACCACCTTAAGTGTAGTACCACACAGTTGGTACGTTCCTCTGGGGTCACTTCTACCCATATGCTGTACTTTGCATTTGTCGATGTTAAACTTCAGTTGCCACTTCTCAGCCTATTTGCCCAAATTTTCTAGATCCTGTTGCAGTAGCACACTGCCATTACTGTCATTAACAACCCTGCAAACTTTTGTATTATTTGAAAACTTCGACACTAAACCTGATAATCCTTCATCAATATCATTGATAAATATACAAATCAACAGTGGGCCCAACACTGAACCCTGTGGAACTCCATTAATAACATTAGTCCATGAAGAGCAGCATCCACTGATTACCACTCTCTGTCTTCTTCCACTCAACCACCCGTTTATCCATTGTAGCAACTTACCCTTAATACCATTCTGCTCTAATTTGTACAGCAGTTTCCATGAGCAACAGTGGCAAAAGATTCGTGAAATCCAAGTACAGGTTACCCCCACTCAACACTGATAATTCATTCCGGAAAACAGAGTGCTAAGTGAATTTGCACTAAGTGAGTTTCGCATTCCCATAAGGTAACATATGTATTTGTGAGTTGCAGTCGGTGCCTGGTTATTTCCTAATCAATAATAAACGGTAGTGAAAAGATGCACAAATGTTGGTCAAAATATTTAATATTTAAATATTTGTACATATAAAATATTCTACATTACACACGTATATAATTATGTGGTAACTACTCACGTATCAATATTGAACTTAAAATTCCAATTAAAATCGTGAATTTAATTGATCTAAATTGATTTAATTTAACTGATGAATTTAATCATGAAATATGTGTTTATTTTGGTTTGTACTTTGGCCCTCTTCCTGGAAAACTAAAAGGAGTTTTAATTTTAAATCCCCCCACAGCGTTACCACCCAACAATAAAGCCAACAGATCCTTCGCCGCTTTGAAACCTGGCATGTTTTTAATTTCTTTCAATATGAAACTTCTTTTAGGCATTCGTTTCCAAAAAAGTCCTGCTTCATCTACGTTAAAAACTTGTTGAGAAGTATAACATGTAATACCCCTTTTCAATAATTTTAACAAAGTTCCTTTTTGAAAGTTTCGGCTCCTTGATCTGCACTTGCAGCTTCTTCCCGGATTTTAAATCTATTCAACCAGCCCTTACTAATTTTAAATGGTTCCACATTTTTTTTTTTTTTTTAGGTAAGTTTTCTTCAGATCATCATATAGGCTAATCTCTCTCTGTTATTTTTTTTTATATAGTATTTAACTTAATTGAATTCTGCATTAGCATTAGCAGAGGCATTTGATGCAAGAAAGCAAGCTTATGCAGCATCAGCATAAGCTTAATAAAATAAAATAAATAAATAAAAAATACACACTTCCACTTCACCCCTCTGTTAGTTCAAAATACCTATCCAGCTGAGCCTTAAACTTATTTAGGCTATCAACCTCCACCACAAGGGATGGAAGTCTGTTCCACCAACCAACCACCCGCTGGCTAAAGGCAAATTTCCTCACGTCTATCCTACCATCTGTCTTTCCTCAATTGGAATTTATGCCCTCTCAGGTGATTATTCTGAGCAAGAGGAAGAATCCCATCAGCACTGAGAATGCTCAAACCATTCAAGGCTTTATACACCTCTATCAGATCACTTCGCTGGTGCCCAGTCTCCAGACACTGTAATTTGCAAAACTTAAGCCTTTCTTCGTAAGAGCACCCCTTTGTTCCATTCACTAATCTTGTTTCCCTTCTCTGTACTCATTCCAGCATCTCTACATCCTTCTTGAAATGAGGCCTCCAGACCTGTATACAGTACTCTAGGTGTGGCCTGACCATTTTTGTGGCCTGGCCTGACAAGGGAATAATCACCTCCTTATCCCTGCTAGAAAAATTCCTATATATCATCGACAATACACCATGAGCTACTCTTGCAGCCCGTATATCATCGACAATACACCATGAGCTACTCTTGCAGCCCGTCTGCACTGTCCGAAAACTTTATATCTGCCTACACAACCACCCCCAGGTCTCTTTCATTTTCTACCACTGCGAGTGTAGTACCACAGAGTTGATACGTTGCTCTAGGGTTGCTGTTTCCCATATGTAGTACTTTACATTTGTCAATGTTAAACTTCATTTGCCACCTCTCAGCCCATCTGCTCAACCTTTCCAGATCCTGTTGCAGTAGCATAGTGTCAGTAGTGTCCTTGACAACCCTGCCAACCTTCGTATCGTCTGCAAACTTGGACATTCAGCTTGATATACCATCATCAATATCATTTATAAATACAGAAAACAATAATGGACCCAATACTGAACCCTGAGGGACTCCACTAATAACTTTAGTCCACGATGAGCAGTGTCCATTGATTACCACTCTGTCTTCTCGCTCTCAACCACCCCTTTATCCATAGCAGCAATTTGACTCCAATGCCACACTGCTCCAAATTGTGCAGCAGTCTTCCATGTGCAACAGTATCAAAAGCCTTTCTAAGATCCAAGTATATAATATCAAAGTTATTCCCTGCACCCAGTTCTTTTGTGACTGCATCATAGTATCCAATCAAATTGGTCAGGCAAGACTTCCCCTTAACAAAACCATGCTGTGTCTGAGCTATAACTGAAGTCTTGTCTAGATGATCCTGCAGTGCTTCTTTAACCAGTGCCTCCATTAATTTTCCGGGAACAGAAGATAAACTAACAGGTCTATAATTACTTGTGTCGCCCTTTGATCCTCCTTTGTGAATTGGGGTCACTTTTGCACATCTCCAGTCCATGGGTACTTCCCCTGAGTCCAAGGAAGCTCTCATAATTATGGCTAAGGGTTTGCTTACTTCCTCTGCTGCCTCCTTTAATATAACTGGATAGATCCCATCCACCCCAGGTGCCTTTCTTGTGTTTATCTTCAACAATTTCTCCTCAATACTGAACTTTACTCTCAGTTATTACAAGATTGACTAGCTTACTGTCAGAATTGAATACACCTCTGGCATTGCCCTCGCTGAATAACTCCTCATGTGTGAATGTCGATGCAAAATATTCATTTAGTTTGTTAGCTACCTGAGCAGGATCATCAACAGTTGACCCATCAATATCAAGTGGACCAATCTGATTCATCCCCTTCCTTCTAGAGTTTACATAAGTTAAGAACTCTTTGCTGTTTTTCTTTGCATCCCTTGCCAAAGATTTCTCGTAATCTGCCTTTGTCTGCCTAACCTCATTTGTAACTTGGTTACAGATCAACTTGTATCTATCATAGGCTTCTGTGTCACGTGTTAATTTGTATGTATCCCATGCTTTTTCTTCTCTGCCATATGTCTCATTAGTTCATCTGACATCCACCTAGGCCTAAACCTTGAACAATATTTCTTAGTTGGTATGCAAAGCCTAGTAGCTTCCAAGATAAGTTCTTTGAATGCTTCCCATTTTGAATTTGCTGTTGGTAACATCAAATTGGTCATGATGTTACCAACTGATGATGTTGGTAACATCATCAGTTGGTCCCACTGTATAGAATTTAAATACTGTCTCAGTCCATCGTAGTCGCCTTTACGAAAGCAATAACCCTTCCCTTTACCCCTAATGGTAGTTACCTCTTTGAGTAAATCCCACTTCAGCACACTGATCACTGCCACCTAGTGGTTCATTTACCTGCAGATTCTTAATGCATGAAGAATCACTACTGATAATCAAATCAAGAGTATTACTCCCTCTAGTTGCCTCCCGAACATGCTGATGTAGAAAACAATCATCCAATAAATCCACAAAAGCCTTGCTAGTGTGTGAGTGACCAGCCCCCAAATTCCAGTCAATATCTGGGAAATTAAAATCCCCCATTATAAGACTCTGATTTATTGGCCCACTCTATTTCCCTGTACAGTTTCTTATTATACTCATCAGAGTCATTAGGCCTATAGCACACTCCTACTCTCAATTTTGATCTCCCAATGCTTATGTCACACCAAACTGACTCGACACTTCACTGTCCAGCAATGTCGACTGGCTTCACTTCCTTGGATTTTATGTATTTCTTAACTAATAGCATAACCCCTCCTCCCTTCCTATCCTGTCTATCCTTTCTGTAGACATTGTACTCCCCAAATTCCAGTTCTGCATTCCTTATATCTGTGTGACACCACGTCTCTGAAATCCCCACAATATCTGCCTTTGATGTTTTGAGCAATACCTCAAATTCATCAAATTTATTTACTAAACTCCTAGCATTGGTTTACACGCAAGTATACATGCACCTGTTCTTTTTCTTAGCTACCTTAACACAACCCATGTGTTTACTTGTACCCCAATGATTCCCAGCAGTCTCTGAAATATCCTGCATCTTATTTTCCAGGCTGCAGCTCATTCCAATAGAAGATAGCATTGGATGCTATCTTCAATAAAATTGGTTAAAGTCTCTCCATTTCAATTATAATATCCGGCCTAGTTGCTTGCAGTGGAACAGCTGTCCTTCACGCTGCTAAAATTAATTCTTTATAATTGTTCTTACAGTTAAACCTGCCAATCCTAAATTACAGCACACATTCACTTGTCGTTGACTGGAATCAATTCGCTTCAAAATGTCTAATTTCATTTTCAAATTCAGTCTTTTTCTTTCATTTATAGACTTTGTACTGCATCCAGATGTTGTTGCTTTTTCCTTCTTATCCGCCATTATTAACTCTTCGAAAATGTAACTGTGTTAGTTGCATTAATTATGATACAATGTTCGAGTAAACTGTCCCGTTACACATGATGTCTAATACTGTACCGAGTAGCATTAGCATTAGTAGAGGCATTTGATGCAAGAAAGCAAGCTTATGCAGCATCAGCCAAAAAAAAAAAAATAATAATAATAAATAAATAAATAAAAAATAACAAGTTCCACTTCACCCCTCTGTTTGTTCGAAATACCTGTCCAGCTGAGCCTTAAACTTATTTAGGCTATCAACTTCCACGACAAGAGACGGAAGTCTATTCCACCAAACAACCACCCGCTGGCTAAAGGCAAATTTCCTCATGTCTATCCTACATCTGTCTTTTCTCAATTTGAATTTATGCCCTCTCAGGTGATTATTCTGAGCAAGAGGAAGAATCCCATCTGCACTGAGCATGCTCAAACCATTCAAGGCTTTATACACCTCTATCAGATCACTTCGCTGGTGCCTAGTCCCCAGACACTAATTTGCAAAACTTAAGCCTTTCTTCGTAAGAGCACCCCTTTGTTCCATTCACTAATCTTGTTGCCCTTCTCTGTACTCGTTCCAGCATCTCTACATCCTTCTTGAAATGAGGCCTCCAGACCTGTATACAGTACTCCAGGTGTGGCCTGACCATTGCCTTATACAAGGGAATAATCACCTCCTTATCCCTGCTAGAAAAGGACTAGAGTAATGACTAGACTTCGGATAAATGCATATAATGCAAATATTACAAGCAATATACTTGATCATTTTTTAAAATGTTGATCTCGAAAATACGTAACAAGTCACTATACTGCAATTAAATTAGTGTGGGAGAAAATTTCAATGAGTGTGGAAAATTTCTCAAGTCGGTGTGGGAAACATTTTAATGCTGTTTTGCTATACATTTTCAAGCTATCAACTCCATCAAATGAAACGATTTTGTTAAATATGCCAAAAATGCAATCTGTAAAAGGGTGTTATAGTGATTTGCGACAGTGTTATTGTCAGATATGGGTTATAATATAAGAACAGCATTATAGCAAATCAGCGTAAAGCGAACCGCATTATAACAAGTGCCTGTTATATATGATATCAAAGTTATTTTTTGCATTTAGTTCCTTTGTAACCACATCATAGTATCCAATCAAATTTGTCAGACAAGACTTTGATTGATTTCTTTGATTGATAGATTGACAGATTTGATTTGATTCATGTGCTGTATATTGTGTTGTGCCCTTTGTTCCTCCAGTCTATTAGCTGCTGAGCCCCTAGTGGGATCCGTCGTTATCACACCATGCCACAGGGAGGATGACCGGGTGTACCACTTATGCTAGAGTATTCTGGTGGGTCTGCCACCTACTTTCTTGGGATTTCAGTGGCTAGGACCAGATTTGGGAATGAGATGATCGCTGTTTCTTTAGCAACGGTTGTAATTTTAACAGAGCGTAGGGTTGTTCGCCGATAACTTGATCTAGGGCCAATTGGGTCGGGCAATAATTTTGATGTATTTAGATTTAGACCTGTGGGGCATATATATATATATAAGTGTTACAAATGAAAGTAAAATTAAATAAAAGTAAATATAGATGGAGAAGTTATTAATCACAAAATGCAAAAAAAAAAATCATTAAGTAGAATTAAGGTTGAATTAATGCCGATATGTACAAAATATGTATTAATGGTCATATGTACAAAAGCTGAAAGAAAAAGAGGGGAGGGTAATAGAGATAAAAATTATAAATTAAATTCAAAAATAAAAATTAAAGAATTAAAAAATTAAAAATTGGTACATAGATCAGGTATTTCATCAGGGGGCTACACCTGATCATGTACCAAACACTGTGTTTCTATGCAAACTCATGTAGATGGAGAAGCTATTAAAATGAAATAGATATGAAAAAAAAAAAAAAAAAAAAATTAAAAATATTTATCTCCAGAAACATGAATAAGGTAGCCCCAATGCAGTGTGTTTTGATTAATAAATTGAGTCAATAGTATGTAAGAACGCAAACACGGTGTGTTTAGATTAATAGATTGAGTAGAAAGTATGTAAATTAAAAGTATGTAAAAAAAAAAATAATAATAATAATATTAATAATAAATAATGAATAACAAGGTAGCGGTATAGAAAAAGGAAGGGAGGGAAAAGAAGTTAAAAATATAGAGGCAAAGATAGTAAGAATAAGAAAAGTGAGAATGTCCGAATCACCCTCGTATTACACTAATAGTTCAACGGACGGAAAAACGAAGAGCAGAAAGTAGAAAGATGTAAAGAGAAGGAATAGAGTTTAAAGGATACTAGGCAAGCCGGGTGTGTAAGTACCCAACCTCATAGAGAGGGCCTTGGCTGTGAGAGTGTTAGTAGAAGTGGAAATTAATACTACTAGCTTGTGATGTATATTTCGAGTGATAGATATATGAAATATATGATAAAAAATATGAAAAGGAGAAAAATTAAATACCTATGATATTTGGCAGAAACAAGTTGGGTGGAATATAATCAAGAAATGAAGATACAAATAGGCGATCATGATTAATAAGGTACAATTATGCGAGATTAATAAGAATGGAATGTAAACAGAGGGAGAACTATGACAACGATGGTGGAGTTGCTAAGCCCTCTGTGGTCAAAGTAAAATAGAGAAAATAAGATTGATCATAAGTAATTGCTGGTAATATTAAATTAAAAAATAAAAAGAAAACTTAGGAAGTGAAAGAACACGAACATCATTCTAATAGAAGTCATAAGGTGTGATCACTTTCCAAGCAGTGGAAATACCACCATTCAAATGTACAACTGTACAACTATACAGGTATCAAATTAACCCTAATGAAGGTGGAACATGGTGAAACCGAATTTTTGTTTAATGAAATCAGAGAAACTTTTTTTTATAATAAAATTTAAGAAATTAATAGGAATGTCATTATTGCGAAGTTTAATATAGAGATCATTTAAAGCACCAGCGAAAAGTGATTGATTGTTGCTAATATTAGCAACGGATAATTTGTGTGTAGATTATATTTTTATGTTTACATATATATATATATATATATATATATATATATATATATATATATAGATATATATATATAAAAAATTATTTTTATTGTCATGTGTAGAATGTAGTAGGAATATATCTATAATTTAACTAGTGCTAATAATGAAAATACCGTGTACCCTGGGAGCGATATATGTTGATTAAAGGGGGGAAGAAAGGAAAAGAAAAATGTAACGTTATAAACAGGAAGAAACAAAGTGAGAATTTTGTGAAAAAACAAGATGCAAATTTTGAAAAGAACGACCAAAGTAGAAATAGTATTGCAGTATCTTTCATAATTTTTGTGTCTTCTTCAGAGGTCATCCACCCAAATTATGAAAAAGAACAGCAATACTCTTACTTCTGTTTCTGACATGTTCTGTATGTCAAAAAACAAGTGTAAGCAGCCACGTGGTAAAAACTAAAAATAATTTAGAATACAAATTTTGAATAAATAAATAAAATAAAATACAAGTTATGCAAAAATATTATGTGCCACTAAAGTATAACATACAGAACATGGATGACCTTACAGAAGTAAGCAGCCCGCTTACTTCTGTAAGACAAAGGAAGGGAGTGTCCGAATGACAAGAACTTACCGCTACTGGACGGGTTGACAGAAAAAGACAGAGCCGGGGGCTAACCCATGTATATATAGTGTAGAAACGCTAGCGACGTTTCGATGTAGAACATATTGAGCATTACAGCTTTGGTTCATACAATCTAACATATATATATATATATATATATATAAAAACCCCCTGCTGTTTAAGAGAAAAGTAAGATGTCCCCTGCTGACAGTGTGGCATGCCCAGTGCCTCACCAGAGAGAAGAGTGGGGTGGCAGGTGGACAACCCCCACACAAAAAAGGGGGGGAAATGCACTGTGTAAGAGAAAATAGGGGGTAAAAGGCTGGATGGTAGGAAACAGAAGAAAGTTCGAAAGGAAGGTGGCCCCTGCTGACAGTGTGGCATGCCCAGTGCCTCACCAGACAGACGAGTGGGGAAGGGCAACCACTCCAAAGGGGGGGGGGAAGAGAGAGAGAGAGAGACCCCACAAGTGCAGGGTAGGTACAGCTAGGCTAGCACGGCAGTCAGTAGGAGCCAACAACTTGGTGGAAATCCAGGTGCCGTCATTGGGACTCCATTTGGTGAGTCTGTGTCGCATCCAGACTGAAGGCCGGTCCAGTAGTCCGTGAAAACAAATAGTGGGGAGGTCAAAACCGGGAGTCCAAGATATGATGGTCAAGTCCAGGGATCGAGGGTAGGTCTCTTGATGAGATGTGTCATGTCCAGTGGGGAGAAGTTAGTCCAGGAGTGAATGATGAGGAATTTGTCAAGGTATGTGTGGACCCTGTCTTTGATTGCACTGTTAGTATTGTCCCAACCAAGTGGGGAGACCAGTTGATTACTTGAGATGTGAGGCAAGTTGGGTTCTGTACTCCAGATGGTTTGTTGGTCAAGTCTTGTGTAAGTTGGTCCAAGGCATTAGCATCCATGGCTCAGCAATGTGCAGCAACAATTGGCAGCAATGGTTGTTTTGACCTATTGATTTGGATACTATGGTGGTGGTAGCACTTTATGCCTGATAAATAGGTCCACTGGAGGGCTCAGTAAGTTTCTTCATTTTGTAGGGTGAGGTGTTCTTGATTTTGGTAGTTGAAGCGTAGTTTTGTTATTAGGATCCTCCTGAAGTTCTCGTAGATTTCACAGCTGTGGGAAAGGTGCTCCCACGTCTGATCCTCTCCACAGCGGCAGTGGGGTGAGTCTGAAATTCCGAAGTCATGTAGTTTTTTCTGGAAGGAGCCATGTCCAGTGAGGAGGTAGGTAGCATAGTCCCAGTGAAAACCAGCCAGGGGTGAGGGGATAGGAGGCCCTGACATTCGGGAGGAATCTTTTGGTGACAGTGCCTTTACTTGAGGTCTGCCATCTTTCTTGCCAGGTGTCTGTTAGATGTTCATTAAGTCTTTTCTTTTCAGTGTTTCTATTATTTGATGAGTCAGTGGTGAAACCGGCACAGGTAACTGCTCTTCCTTTGGCTAACTGGTAGAGCAACCCATGATGAACAATCTCCAGGTCCAGTGGAAGAGATCCAGTGAGGACCTGTAATGTAGCATCTAGAATATTATTGACAGTGTCTTGCCACGATCTGGTGTAAAGTCCGTTCAGTAATTTTGTGGTTGATACGACCTGGCCTCTGGGGAGTTGGTAGTGGTCACTTGGTACACAAAACCCCCCAGGGGTCGGTGTTCCCTTCAGTGCTTACCAAGACTTCCCATGAGTGCCTTTAATGCTGTTTTATTGTTGTGGTGTACTGGTTCCTGGTCACTCAATATTGCTGCAGTAAAGCCTCTGTTTCTTCTTGCACATTGACAGCATTTTCGTTGATAAATGACTTTGCATCTAAGAGTCTGGAGACCACTGGGGACAGCACCAGATGTTAATATCTTCTTTTTTGATAGCCTTGTTTGCAGGATTAGTGACGAGCTGTGTAACTGTGCATTGATGCTGGTCTGGGCTAAGGCCGCTAGGACTGAAGCAGCTGGCTGCACTGGTCAATTCCTCCTTAAAAAGGTTCCAGTCAGCCTTATTCAGGGTATATCTTCTTTGTTGAGTTCGGTTGGTTGAGTGACTAGTGAATGGTGTAGTTGGAAGGTCAGTACCCTGTGCTCAGAGGTGGTCCAGTCCTCATGGACTGCCCAGGTTTGACCTGGTTTCCCTATCAAATTTGGTATCAATTGATTTTTTGTCCTTAATGGGAGGGTTCAGTTTGAGATCCCTCATGTTCTTCGTGTTCTTCTGCTATTTCAGGGTTGTCGGTCACTGGCAGGGTTGTGTCTGCAGCCGATTTCCTCGATTTACCCTCCATTTTGAGCAGATACGGATTGGCGAGTTCACTGTGGATGAGCGAGTGGCGAGATAGTCTCACAAAAAGAGCTCAGAAAATGAAGGCAGATGACACCCACTGCAAGTTAGTAGGTGAATCAATTTATTTTTTTAATGTGAACCCCAAACACGAGAGGTATTAGAACCTATAGTACTTAGTACCGTGCTTGGGTTGGAGGTTGAGAAGACAAAAGAAGATATTTGTTGACATTGGACTTGAACTTCTGTAGATTGTAATTTTCAAGAAATACGTATGAAGGAAGGCTGTTCCAGAAAACGGCAGTTGAATGAATAAATGAGGAAGATGAAAAGTTGGTTCTGTGGGTTTGAAGTTGGACAGTAAATATTGTTGGATGTTGGCTGGTGGCGGCACGCGTTCGGACTGTTTTGAAAGAGAGAGCAGGAATTATAGAAGCCAAGAAGAGGCATGCAGCAGAAACAGTACGTCTATGAGAAAGCGAGTGGAGAGACTCTGTTAGAGATGAATCATTAATTAACCTTACTGTCCTCTTCTGAATGGAATGAAGAAGCCTGAGAGAGGTTTTGGGGGCACCACCCCAGATGTGGGAACAATATTCCATGGCAGGGCAGATTTGCGATTTATACAGAGTGAGAGCAGCTGTTTGGAAGAAAAGTAACGCTGAGAGCGAAAGAGAAAACCAAGTTTTTCAGATGCAGAGGAAGCAATATTTGTAATGTGCTTGTGCGAAAAGAGATTAGAAGTCAGGGTAATCCCCAAAAGAGAGATATCATTTTGCCTAGAAATCAGAGTGTCACTAAAGATAAGCATAGGAGCAGAAGAATCCTTTTTGCAAGATATAAGACAAGACTGACTTTTAGAAGGGTTGAAATCAACTAAGTTGTCTTTGCCCCACTGGAGAATTACCTGAAGATCGGCATTTAAGGAATTGGTAGCAGATTTTCGAGAAGTTGAAGCTGATTGAGCAGGACAAGGTTTCTCAAAATGGAAAGTGGAATGCAATGTGCTATCATCGGCAAAACTATGGATAGGATTTCCAGTCAATGGAAGGTCATTAATATACAAGAGGAAAAGAGTGGGGGAAAGAACTGAACCTTGGGGGACACTGGCATTAGTGGAGAAGTTAGAAGACAGAGAGCCATCTACCATCACCCTCAGTGAGCGAAAACTGGATAACCAATTACAAAAGACAGTTGGAAAACCATAAGATGGAAGATTGTTTAGAAGACCTTTATGCCAAACACGATCAAAAGCCTTTGAGATGTCAAGAGCAATACTTGTGTTTCACCGAACCTTTCCATTGAATTAGTCCATAAATGGGTAACATAAGCCAGAATATCACCAGTGGATCGACACTGACGGAATCCATACTGGCGATCGTTGATCAGACGAGAGGTTTCTAGGTAGTTTAAGAGTTGGCGGTTAATTGATTTCTCCATTACTTTAGAAAGAGTAGAAGTAATTGCAATGGGACGATAATTGGATGGGAGGGATTTGTCACCCTTTTTAGGAACTCGCTGGATATGAACAAATTTCAAGCAGAAGGAAAAACACCTTTGGAATAAGAAAGTGAAAAAAGGTGGCAAAGAATAGGAGTAAGTTCAGGAGCACAGGTTTTGAAAACAAGTGGAGAAATATCATCAGGAACTGGAGCTTTCTTAGCATCAAGATTCATCAAAATCCTTCTGATACCCTTTTGACGGAAGACTACAGGAGGCACTGAATGGAGCATGTTGGGAATGGTGGGAGGTGTTTTACCAAGATCATTAATACATGAGCTGGAAGAAAAATGGGATGCTAGCAGGTCAGCTTTATCCTTGGCTGAAGTGACAACAGAACCATCTGGTTTGGACAGAGGTGGGAGCAGAGATGGGCAAAAGTTGCGGCCAATAGATTTGGCAAGAGACCAGAATGCTCGGCTACCATTAGGGCAAGAAGCAAGTTTTTTACACTTAGCCTGTTCAAACTCTAGTTTGTACTGATTAATAACTGCTTTACAATTGTTGCAAGCTTTGGTATAGGCAGAATATGAAACTGAAGAATTAGAAACAAGCCAATTACGACATGCAACATCCTTCTCTTGAACAGCCTTAGCACATTTATTGGAAAACCAAGGTTTAGATAAAGGAGGAGATTTTAAAGTGCTACACAAGAACAGCTACACATTATGAAGTGCTACACAAGAACAGCTACACATTATGAAGTGCTACACAAGAACAGCTGCCACCAATTGGATTTACAATATAAGTCACGTGCTTTTTGCCCCGGGATGACATCCATATGGTCATTATAATGGTATTAAGTTAGACCAGTGAGTATCATTTATAGCTTGCAAAATGATCTATATATTGTATATGCCACTATATTGCTATTATCTTATTAATGTGTGCCGGAGGTACAACCATTTATCTTAATATTCTGTACTCATTTTATATTACGTTGATTATCAAAGTCAATTGTTATTACCTGGTTTACCTAATTTTCATTGTAGTTGTAGTTGATGATAGATCTCAGCCAATGGCATCAGGTTCAGGTCACAAGATATGACGTCAAGAGTCAAAAAAAAAAAACCCAGCAGAAAGCCTTTTGTCCTTAGCACTTGAGAAAGACGATATGGTCGCCTCCAAATGACATAATTATTTCACACATATATGACTGACAATAAAAACCAGATACAGTATCAATCTTTATGAAAATCATATTTTCAGAAACTGGTAGTTTGTCTTGATACCTGAACTCGATTAAAATTAATTATATTAAAGGAACACAGCCAGAGCATTTTAAATTCTACAATGTTAACCAATGGATAGCATATAAAGCATTGCCATATTGCCTAGCATACAGCAAAATCAAAATTTTGAAATAGTCATATCTTTTGGCTACCTTTGCCGACCTTGACGATATAGATGTCTACAGATAGATCTCGACAAGTGGAACACTCAAAACACAGAATAAAACCAATTCAAACACTTTGGAACACTATTTGATACAATATTCTGAGGAGTACAGGAACTGTATGTCCAGCCAAGTATGACTACAGCGTACTTGGTACTCCAGCGAATCGCAGGTTAGAATCAGAGTAAAATGCATAAACTTTGGGAGGTGCATTATGGCTACAGAAGCCAATGCACCAACTACTAACAAAAAAAAAAAAAAAAAATCTCCAGTCCATGGGGACCTCTCCTGAGAATTTTGGAGAGAGTACAGAAAATTTCGACTGGGTTCGTGATCCATTTGCTGTGATGAAAAATCTCTTCCGACGAATGTAAATCTTGGATATTCTTTCCTTCAATAAGGAAAGAATATCCAACTTGCTCCAAGATGGCAATTAATGTTATTACCATTTTCAACTACATACTTGTATGAACTGGGCTTTTCGATCTTGACTGAAATTAAAACATCAAAGAGGGAGAGGCTCAGACCTGCTGATGAAGAAGTGAGGCTTGCATTGTCAATGATTCCGCCATGCACAGTTATTTGGTTTAATACTACTAAAAGAATTTTTTTTTGGCTTTGCTTTTGTACAGTGATTTAGGGTTCATAAAATGTTAATACAGTCAATTCCAGTTATTTTGAACACATCAGGACTAGTGCATTTTGGCCTGATTAAGCAACTGCCCCAATTATGCGAAGTTTCACGTAAAAATACAGTGGACCCCCGCTTTACAATTGGTTCACTGTACAATCAAATCATGTTACGATGGGCTCACCATAGTAAAATATCGTTCACTATACACAATGTGTAAGTGCCGGTCATTGTTTGTGAATTGAATTTTAATTCTATTAAACAGTGATTCTAATTAGTGAAAATAGGAGAAATATTATCCACAAGCCATAAAAGTAAAGGTATATTAAGCACAAATTTACCCTTTATTACCTTATCAATTAAAAAATTAAATGATACGTAAAAATCGGAAGAATATACGTGATAATTGGAATAATTAATACGTACTGTAATATGTACATACTAACTAGTTGACATTTTTGTTCACTGACATTTGTGGGTAAGGATTAAAACAGTAAAAAGATAAGCAATCAATAACAAAGAACACGGCACACACAAATTGTAAGTAACACAATATGTGCAAGTAAGAATGGAGTAACAAGTTACGAAGCTTTAAAAACAGGAATGAAGAGAAGATTCTGAAAATAATTTTTTTATATGATTAAGATTTCATGGAAGTGTAAACACATTTCACCATAACAACCCACAGAATTCCACCTGTTGGTATTATCGCAAATTCAATAAGATCGAGTTTACTATCCATATTTATGATAGATTGCACTAACAGAAAAGCCCAATAAACAGGTGACTGCTAATTGTTTTATGGTTGTGAGCTCCAGAAATCCGCCCGAAACAACGAGAGAGAAAGAGAGAGAATCTTTAATGCCCTTCATGGCCAAAAAGCCAGGGGTTTACATTTTTACAGCCTCCCGAAACTTCCGGGAAACTCGAACAATTATTTACAAAAAAAGGTAATTTTACAAATAAACATATTTTGATACAAAGGAGAGAACTCCTTATGAGAGTTAAGTTTGATTGAGCTGACTTAACATCGAGATAAGAGCACCAGCTCAATCAGACAGGAACAGATGCACGGTACACATCAGTCATTGCTGATTAGTCCTACTAGTCATAATTTTTTTTCTGGTAAGTCCGGTCAACAGTGAATTTGTTCAGGTCGGCGTCAAGTGCCTGGGTTTGCTTGAACATCTGCTGAGGGAGGAACCTGTCCGAGAGATGGAGTCATGTTGAATGCGAGTAGAGCTCGGGATTGGCCCTAAGGGCAGCAGGGGGGATCCTCCAGCCACAGGTATCCCAGAATGAAGGTGTTGCGATTATGCCTGTTATCATCTTGACTGTTGCTAGGATGCGTTGGTCGTCGACTAAGGTGGGAAGCCGTGGAATCCCGAGAGAGTTGGCAAGCTGCTTGGTACGAATCATAGCTGGAAGGTTGTGCTTCCTGTTGGCCCACTTCAGGAGCCAGAATTCTGTGGCAAAGAGTGGTTTCTTTATTGACGGTGCCGCTGACGCCCAAATTTCAGCAGCATAGAGTAAAGGTGGAAAGATAATTGTTCTTATGTACCTCACGGTTGTCTTTTTATCTCTGATATGAAGGAGAGGCTGTTTTGCTATCCACCGGAGTCTTGAAGCACGTGTGAGGAGCATGTCTATGTGGGCTTTGAATCGAAGTTTGGAGTCGAATACAACGCCCAGATCACGATGGCTGGACACAATTGGGATGAGGGTGTTGCCGACCGAAGGCTGGAGAGAAGGAGTTTGTTTTAATGAATACACCATGAATTCGGACTTAGCAGGATTGATCTTGAGCCCAAACTGGCAGAGGTAAGATGTGACTGCAGTGAGAGTGTTGTTAATTTCTGTTTTTACCAGATCGAGGCCTTGACCAGGGATGATGGGAGCAAGTATCTTGATATCACCTGCATAGCTCAGTAGACATCGAGAATGTGCAACCAGTGGGAAGATAATAGATGAGAACAGAAGACCGGAAAGGACCCCTCCTTGTGGGACTCCTGCGGTGACGGATCTAGTAAGGGTGCGATCTCCTGTATGAAGCTTTATAACTCTGTTATAAAGCTTCATACAGAAGAGAGGAGAGAAAGCATAATATGTTCCCTGTGATCTGGAAGTGGCATTCCAGGAGAGTGAGTAGTTGGTTTACTTGGACGGCATCAAATGCAGCCTCAGTGTCTAAGTAAGTAACAGCTAGTTCGTGCCTTTTCTCGAATGCTGACAAGATAGTATTCGTGGTGGCTAGCAGATTTGTGATCGTTGATCTGTTTGGAAGGGAGTAGTGAATTTGGGCTGGATTACTGGGCAAGATCTGCTTGGTGAGGATGGGGAGTAAGGTCTTCTCCAGGAGCTTCAGCAGGCTGGAGGAGTTGGAGATGGGTTGGAAGTGTTTAGGTTTCGATGGCGACTGAACTTTGGCTAAAGGTTTGATGAGATAGTTTGTCCATTGCTGTGGGAAAATCTGGTTCGAGAGTAACTGGTTAAAGATAATTAAAAGTGGCTGAATAATGTATGGACTTAGGCATTTGAATTGGGGAACTCCATCATCACCAGTTGTTGACGAGGCAGGTAGAGAATTGATGGTGACGATCAGCTGTTGTTTTGTGATCTGAATGGTGTTCAACACTTCTTGCTGGGTTGGCTCTGTTAGTAGAGCCAGATCTGGGTTTGGCATAGCATTACGATTAAATCTTGTGACGAAATCGAGCCACAATTCAGGATCAAGTTGCAAAGGAAAATGAAGGTTCACTTTCTTGTATGAAATTTTTCCTTCCTTTAGCCAGATCTCGATTAACGTATAATTTGATTGCCCCAGATTTCAGGCGATTAAATTGAGCACGTGCCCTTGAATAAACGATGCGATCATTGACATTTTGCGACTGTTTCCATGTGCGATGGAGCTGTTGCTTCAGCTGGAAACTCATTTTGAGTTCTGAATTCCACCAAAGTCTTGTATATGGACTGATTGTGATTTTTTTTAGAGGCAGCATATTTGGCAACCGTGTTGATCCAGTTTGTGAGAATGTTCACAGCTAGCTCTGGGTCACAAGTCTCTAAGGTCACCCAGGGAATGAGAGAGGCGGCTCTGATGCACTTATCTACATCAAGTAAGTTGGGACTAGTGATGTCAACCTTTTTTGTTGTCTTTCTGGCTTCTAATTTGGGGGCTGGCAGATATGCAGTCACATGTATTGGGACATGATCAGAGTCAAATGACATTTCTGCAATGTAATCAAGGGTGCAAGGGATAGAAGCTAGAACTAGATCTAAGAGGTTATTCCCCCAGGTTGGAGCTTCATTAATAAGTTGTAGATCAGCACATCTCAAGTGTGCCAGAAGATCCTTTTTCAGATTAGATAGCTGAGGAAGTAAATTGAAATCACCACAAACTAAGTGAGAAGCTGTGGGATGCAGCTGATTGATTATCCAGTTGGAAACTTCAAGGATGATTTGCTGGGAAGGCGTTGGAGGTATGTACACCACATAGATGTCAAACGTCACGAAGTTTTTTTTTTTTTTTTTTTGGTAGTTGTTGGCACATAGGCTTCTGTGGCCATAATGCACCTCCCAAGGCTTTTGCAGTACTTTGATCCAAGCCCGAGGCGGGAATCGAACCTGCGACCTTGTATCCTAACGTAACGAGGATTGCTTCATAGTTAGGGGAGTTACTGGATTTATTATCCAACAGCTTGAAAGCAGATTTCTTGTAAAATATTGCGACGCCTCCACCCTTGCGTGCAATCCAAGATGTGAATACGACCCCATAATCAGCTGGGACAGCTGCCGCTAGGAATTCTTGATCATCATTGAGCCAGGTTTCGGTGATGGCGAGCAGGTCAAAATATCCGAGGAGCAGAATTTGCTCCATAGTGTCAAGCTTGTTCCTAAGACTATGCACATTCTGATAAAAGATGGTGCAGGCAGGTACTCTAGGTACTTTGATACGGATGGGTGATCTCTGACATGGCACTACTCGATTCAGCGGGGTGTATCTAGGACTGATGAGCACAGGGATCAGCATATTGGTGTTCTGTGTCTGTGGTTCTGGTTGCAGTAACGAGATCTGGGATTGCTACGAGTCAGGGTACCATTGGTGGGAGTACTTTCCATTACTTCTATATCGCTGCCCTTGATGCCCGAGATATGGCATAACAAGAGCTCCAGCAGGCCAGATTTCAGGATTGAAGAGTGATTCAAAATCTGCATCAGCTACATCAATCTTAAAGGAGGCGTAGGTGGGATATTTCGTGGATAACTTGGTGACTCTACCATTCATTTTGAATGCAGCAAGAAGGTTTTCCACATCATCAGCTGTGGTAGCAGGGGAGAGAGCCTACTAATGAAGACATTACGCATCCGCTTGTCCATCATTCGAGTGTTCGCAATTTGCATCTTGCTGAAGTGCAAATTGGTTCCAATAACTTTAAGATTGGGGCTCAGTTCCTTAAGAGTTGGATTACGGGTCAGTGTTTGTTCTTTTGTTCGTTGGCTTGCAATCATTGCATACGTTGTAGTGTCTCTATGGGTCTTTACATTAGATACAATCGTAGTCCCTGTATAATGGTTACCTCTCACGTTGTTTGAGGCGGAGGCACAATTGCGATGTACTTCAGCAGCCAAAGCATTATCCGATTTCGAGCGCGAGGACCCCATATGTGAGTTTTGTGATCACGAATAGGTGCGATTTGGCAGGTTCTGCTCCTGATGACTTCTTTGGATGTTCTGTGAGGCAATATTTCCTGAGTATCCGTTGGTATCCGTTGGTATCTGCTGTGATTTCAGCATATACTGGTCTAGTGCTGCGTTCAGGGCACACAACTTCAGACTCACATACTGTAGGAATGGGGGATGGAGAGGGGTCATGTGGTAATAAAGACGGGGTGGTTTGGGTAGGAGCTCTCTTTTTCGCGTGGAAGTGTTCGTCCGGAGGATGCTGCTCATGATGGTTAGTTTGAACAGCAAGATCACAAACAGATTGCTTCAGGTCATCAAAGTTTTTCCCCAACACCTCCAATGTTTTGTGTATGCATTCATTGTGTTCTCGTAGTCGCTTGTTTTCAAGCAGTATGTCTGCGAGGATATTATGGATTGGGGATAGCTTTATACATAGAGTTGTCTCGATATTTGTGAGGAGCGAGACCAAGAGTGGACTTTGTTCGAGTGATGTTTGATTAACTATTGCAGAGATCTCTGTTGAATGGGTGTTATCCTGTTGGGAGCTACTAGATTTTTGCATGATGAGATCTGAAAGGCCATTTTGTTCTGCCTGTAATGAGTCAGGGGTCAATTCCACATGTGCATCTGACGATCTCAGTTTTTCCCTGTCTACCTCAGGTTCGGGTTGGGTCCTGTGCTCAGGTGAATCCGAAATTTGGTTAACGCCATTAAAAGTTTCACCAGTTGTTTCTAGTGAATGCATATAATTTTCTTCCTTACAGGGGGGACACTGTCAAACTTTCCGTTGCTGCTTCCCGAGCCTCTTTAGGTCCAACGCAAGACATTCGCTTCCGTATGTCTTGAGACAGGAAGTACATTTTATAGCTACGTCCGGAACAATTCCACAAATTACACGGTTTTCATTATTTTGGTGATCTTGTTTTAAAGGCATTTTCAGATTTTAGGTGCAGATAAAAGGATTACGAGTGGGCTAGAAAAGAGTTTTTACAATTGTGTTTAGTAGTTGCCTTAACTATGTATCGAATTCCAAGCGATAAGTTGACCGATCAGATACAAAATAAGTCAAAAATTACAGCTTATTTTAGTTGGCTAGACTTGTTACTGTTGGATGTAAAAATCCGCTTGTAGGAGGCGTGGATAATTGCTAGGAGGCAGTAAATGACGCGTGTCGCTATCATCACCTGACCGCAAGAACAAACTCATAGCGCATTTGCCTGACCTTGACCTGTAGCCGGAAGCGGTAGATATCTCTGGTCAGCCGTGAGTAGCAAAACAGCAAATTTTGCAGTATAAGAAAACTATAAGTAATAAATACCTGGATGTCCAGGTCGCCACACAATGGATATCCTCTTGTTCAGATTAGGAATACACCAACATCAAAATCATCATATAAACCTAAGCATAATTCTGTTAATTTAACTGATTAACCGGAGCAACAAAGACACACAGCCGTACAACTGAAGAGCAGGTACTCGCCTGTACGACGAGGTACAGTCGGGGACAAACACAGGGTAATCTCTAGTGCTGTGGTCTCCTGCCCCGATTAAATGGCATGTTGTCCCACTTAAGCAAAGTAAACCCTGGCTATTTTCTCGATTGGGTTTTGTTCTTTAAGATTTGTCCAAATAAACAGCTGCCCTGATTAACCGGTGGCCCAAATAACCAGAATCCACTGTATATGTATGAGCCAATTTCTGCTGGAACAATAAAAATTGATTCTATTAACATTGTCATAAACTATGCTTTTTGGGGGATTAACATTTTGATGTGCATGTTGTGTCATAGATAACTTAAGGTGTGCAAACAGATTCAAGACAGAACTAGTTTGGAGCGAGTGGATGGGTTAAATGAGAAGTGTGTGTGTGTGTGTGTGTGTGTGTGTGTGTGTGTGTGTGTGTGTGTGTGTGTGTGTGTGTGTGTGTGTGTGTGTTTGGCTGATGCTATATAAGCTTGTTTTCTTGTATCATGTGCCCTTGTTAATGCTAATACTTAAGGTGTGCTGTGAAGGGAAAAAGGTTGCAGAACAAACACTGCTCTAGAAACACATACTGAGAGTCATGATCTTTCTGGTGTTATTTAAGAATGTACTATAACTGCTTTGAAGCTTTTATAATTTTTAACTTCATAATAATATTTATATATTTAAATTTTTATTCCATTGCTTTTAACTTTGCAGTTTTTACCATTTTCATCAGTGTGTATTTTATCTTATATTAAATATACAGTTTTATCATGTATCTAATTTTAATTTTGTTTTATTAAAGACCTTGTCATCTATACAGGTTAGTGTATTCATTGCAGTTATCGTGCATTTTTTGTTTGAAGAGACCAGCTTCAAAGAGGAATTCTTAAAGGCCCCCCCTTCAATCAAGACTAGTTAGCTGATCTCTGGTAGACACAGTTTCGCCCCTTTCCCAGGTATTTTAGTACACACTACACACAGTGAACCATACCTGTAATAACAGCAACAACAACTATTCCCCATAGGCAGGGGAATGACAACTTAGAGCAAACATACACACAATTTCTATGTACTGTTGTGTAATATCAGTTATGTTTCATGTATAAAATCAACTACAATTCTAATCTGAAATGTTTCTAATTCCATCTTTTGTGTGCTGTGATTAGTGACACTGGTCAATAATACCAAGATTATTGACCAGTGTCATTGACCGGCATTATAAAGGAATACTAACTTTAAATTAATTCCAAATGTAGACTAAGTAGTATTACAGTACATTACACTTAAAAAAAATCATTTAAAAAAAAAGAAATAACTGATTTTAATAGCAGCATCAATCTGTGATGCTGCCATTGAAATTAAAACACACATTGCTTACTTAGTGCAGGAGGAACAGAGGGGGAAGATTTTATAATAGATTCATGAATGATAATTATCAGTGCAGATTCGAAATGCAGACACCGATTTAAAACACCAATGTGGCAGTCTGAATTCACCAGATTCACGAACAATTTACATCAAAATTGACTTAAAAAAAGTACATGTGCATTTTACATTTTCAAGGTTTTGTCAACACAGCATCAACAAATTATGTTTTTACATATCTCTTGAATAAGAAATAAGATCTCTCGAAATTCTATAGAAATAGCTGTTAGCTATCACTGTTTACAAGTAATGGAAATTCTCTGTATTTATACAGTTTCGCAAATCAGTATAGTAGTATGCAGCCCATTTAACAAAGCCGAAACTGAAGAAATTCTCTGGAATTTGAATCCAGAAGTTGATGAAGCTAAATTAACACATATATAAATGTAGAGGATAGCACTGCAAAGGGGGGAAAAAATTGGTAATGACAGCTATTATATTTTTTTACGTTTTTTTTCCCTTCTTTTTTTCAATGATCCTGACAATGATTAATTTTTTTAATCAAGTCCTGCTTTGAGCTGTAAAGCCAAAATAGGGAAAAAAATTAATATTTAAAATTATGTACATTCAGTTTTCAATTTTACAAACTTCTAAACTGACTCATTACAAAAACTCATTTTGGAAGAGGTCAAAATAGTGGAGAAAATTAATCTGATTATCTGTGAAACCCTTAATTGCACAGATTTCTTTTCTCACAGATTAATCTGATGTTACCAATCTGGAACATATTTCAGACTGGTTATCCTAATTTTCCTATGAATCTATGACTGAGCCAAATAAATAAGATATTTTCTACCCCATACCCCACCCCCCTTTTAATAGTTTACTTTATACAGCAATTTCCTATAAATCATGTAGGCATTTTCTTATTATTTTATTTCATATTTGTTAACCAGCCCCAATCAGTTTTAAAAAAATTAACATATAAATAATAAAATTCAACAAAATAAATGAACAATTAATTTTTCTAACTACAAGTAAAATATAAATTTGGACTTACTCCGTGTGTTTAATTTATTAACAATAGATGCTTGTCCTCCTGTAATCTGGATAAAGTTAGGAAAAATTTTTGGCATAATTACACTTCCATATAACTCATGCCTTAACATGGCAGATAACTGCTGAAGCAAAGTTTGATTTCTGATCTCTTCTTCATATGAACCAGAACCAAGAGCAGTATCTATCACATTTAATCTTGATTTTTCTTCATCTCTATAAAATGCCCATGACATTTTGATCTTCATGGTTTCATTATATAGATCAGTAGCAAGTGCTTGCTGACTGGGAGGGCTAATAGTCCAAATTGATTGAGAATTCTCATTTATATCTATTACTGAAATACCGTTTGTGTCATAGGATGACAGAAAGTCCATAGCTCTGCGATTTGTTTCATAATACTGAAGCATGCTGTCATATTCTCTGCCAGACATTTTCCTTATAGCATTTTCTTGTGCAGTTACCTTAAAGATTGGTTCATACGAACCTAACGAAAACTGTACAGTGCAACTACTTGGTTGATATGACTTTCCCACTGTATTTCCTAGGGCGAACAGCAGCAATGGAAACCAAATAATTAAGATAATTATAAAAAGCAAGAATCCTCCTACTCCATATTTAATTAGAGGAGTTCTTTTTGATCCCCGTGGAGTTGGATAATCATCTTCAGCTCTTCTGTAGCATTTCAAAACAAATATATGGGCATATATGTCTTCCATTTTTAACCAGTTGCTAATGTTCATGCTAGTATCTGTCCAAATCCAGTCCATGAGACATCGTAATTCATACAAGAATGGAACCAACATATAACTAAAAAAAAAAATAAAATAAAATTATTATTATCATTATTATTATTATTAAAATATATACCTAAAACTCAATGCTTCAATGAATTAATTTAATTACAACCTAATTAAATTAATTCAGCAAAACATAATTCAGTTAAGCAACCAATATTTAAATGAATTAGCATTAGCAGAGGCATTTGATGCAAGAAAGCAAGCTTTGCAGTGTAAGTAAGCTTTGCTTACTTATACTGCAAATTAGCATCAGCCAAAAAAAAAAAAAAAAATAAAGCACTTCCACTTCACCCCTCTGTAAGTTCAAAATACCTGTCCAGCTGAGCCTTAAACTTATTTAGGCTATCAACTTCCACGACAAGGGATGGAAGTCTGATGCTAATGCATTCTGTTCAGTTTATCATTGTAATTAGCCATATGGTGCAAGGAAGCCTGAGGATTTTGTTGCCCCAGCCAAAAAAAAAAAAATTCTGAGTTACCCCTGAGAGAGAGAGAGAGAGAGAGAGAATACTGCCTTTTTTCTATTAATGAGCTTGTTTCAACAGCTAAATTTGTTTTCAGTAATCAAAACTCAAGAATATACATTAAGAATAATATTTTTATAAGAAAATCAAATTATACTAAATATACAGTGGGACGTCAATTATCCAAACTAGGGATTAACCAACTTATATAAATGTTATGTGTAAGTGAATAGCACTGCACATTTACATATACATTTTAACAACACAATACAGTTCACTCAGTTGCAAGTATATATACATAATTATCAGGAAGGCCTCACAATTACAGCCAAACTAAATTATTTTTAGCCTATAAAAAGAAGGGGCTCACATCTGGTGAGTATGGGCTTGGCACACCCAGGGTCCTGAGCTGGATATCATCATTCTTCTCTTTCTCTCTCTCTCAGGGGTAACTCAGAATTTTTTTTTTTTTGGCTGGTGCAGCAAAAGCCTAAGGCTTCCTTGCACCATAGGGCTAATTACAATAATAACAATAATAAACTGAACAGAATGCATATCATTCTTGTTCATAATACTGAAAGCAATAATTTTAGTCAAGTTTCTATGGCAGAAAAATTTATTTCCTTTGTCCACATGTTACACCCAGAATTTAATCAACAACCACTTCCGCATGTCAAAAATAAATTTCAGTACAACATGGCCTAGTTATTAATTGATATTTAAATTTACTTTTAAAAAACATATCTAACTGATGCCAAATAAACTGATGTGGATGCGTATCACCTTATTCCTAGAAGGTAGGATCAAAAGATTACACTAAATTTATTAAAAATATCTGTACATCAATGTGGAAAATTTATTTTATTTTTGTAACCTAGCATATCTATTTTTTACAGTAAGTGCATTTTGGTTACACATGTCCAGAGGTTTATTTTTATCTATTGATGTATTTCACTATATTTTTTATTTATTTATTTTTTTTTTTAGGATGTCACCTTTTTAAATAAAGATTTGAAAATTTTGCTATGTGTTGAAAAAAAAATCAGCCTTGGAAATCATAAAAATGATTTCTGAAGTTGATAACGAAAACAATTCTAAGACAGGATACTTTAAGGGTATAAGTTACAAGCAGTTGCTTCTAAGATGGATGCAATATCATCTAACATTTTGCAAGTCAAAAAATTGTATGTCAAACAATTAATATATCTCCTACATCAGATGCATTAGTTGTACCAATCATCAAATAAAAATTGAAGATGGCCACTGAAGTTGGAACATAATACAGTAGTTGGCAAGCTTATGAAATTTTTATTCCCACATTTTTAACAGATGTAATGGACATAAGAGTTGAACTTTCAAAAGAAATGGTTGAAATTTTTGATCATAATCCAGATTTTGATCTATGGATAAAAAGATCCTTAGAAATATGTCAGTACAGTGAATCAAGGCTTCCAAGAAGGGAAAAATCCAGATTAACAAGTTTAAAACTAAAGTTGTGCTAGAATTATATTTGACTGCAAAAGCATAATTCATTACAAAGTTATATCAAGAGGACATATCACAATAAAGATTAGTAAAATGAGTGTGCTGGAAAACTGATTGTTCGATCACAGAAATGTCAATTTTTCTGATTCAATCAAGAAACAAGCAAACAGCTTCCCTCCTTCTGTCACTGATACTTGTGCATTTTCAAAAAAATAACTTGTCAAAAATCTCTCATCCCATCTACAGTCAGACTCAAATTTATTTTTTTTAATGGAACAGGAAAACATATGAAAGAAAGGATGAGATTTCTTTAATTTGCATTGATCAGTCATGTTGCAAAAATATTGCCAGAGGTTGTTTAAAAATACAAGCTAGGATCTGATCAAAAAGTTCTGGGACTTGACTTTCCTTTTTTATTGTTGAAATTTCTTTGGTTGCATTTGCTCTAAATGCCATAACTTGTGCTTGATCAGAAAAGTTAGTGCTTTAGTTTAAAAAAAAAAATTAAATATCATGAAACAAAGTCAGGTTTTTTCCATAAATATATATATATTTTTTTGTGAAAACCCCAAACACAAAAGGTATCAAAACCAATAGTACTTAGTACCGTGCATGGGTTGAAGGAGAAGTATGAAGGGAGAGGGATGCCAAAAAGTTTGCTCTAGAGACTAAAATTGGGTTTCACCACTTCAAGCCTCCAATAAGCAAAATGTTGGTATTGCACCAGCTGATGAGTCATCTACCACCTAAACACATGCATGAAAATTGTGTTTCCTTCTACAAACAAACGGCTTTATTGAATATTAACTTAAAACACAGAAAATTATCATGAGTATAACATTAATATATTAGTTACACTAAATCATAACCAACATTGATAAAAGAAATTAAAGGCTTAAACAATGAAACTTCAATTAAAAAAAGGCCTACCTACTCAGGATTTGTGCTTGGAGAAACAATGTTGTGCCACTGGAAGGCAAAAAAAGGGTTACCCATAGGTGTAAAACTTACCGCACCTGCTAGAACTTCATTTTCAGGACTAAGCATATGAATTGGCTGCCTCTACCATGTTCCCAAGCAGTACGGGAATCTAAGCACTATCGCACTTGATAGCAATATAAGTTTGACAGGTTAGTTAGTGAGTCATAACTCCTGCCACCAGCAAGAAGACCATGCTATGGACTGCTCACAGTTTGTACTGAATTTAAGTGATAAATGCCTATCTGCGGAGCAACTGGATTTGCTCACCTTGGAGAATAAGTTTGCCTTTCTTCTCCATAGACCTCCCATCACTGAGACTGCCTTGGGTGTTGAAGCGTCATTAGCACGTATCCCCGAGGAAGCTGCAAATATGATTCGGCTGAAAACTGTGGTGATACTGCAACATGACTGTCCTGTCATCTCTAATCTCAGTCAGCGTCAGATCTCTTGCCCTAAACTCATTGAAACAAGATGAGATGACTCCATTGTCATTTTGCCAGCAGATAAGGCCATCGAATGGTCATTTTGAACCGTTCCGACTACAACACAAAAGCCCTATCACTTCTACAAGACACATCTGTCTAAGAATCTGTGCTTGCCTCCCCTGTCAGGATTCTAGAACGACAGGAATCCAAAGTGAACAGCCTTGTCTACATAGTGGACATAGTGTTTTTTGTTATGCGGTTCCCGTGGTTTCCCACAAATCCGCGTTAAATATTCTGTTAACATAGCAAAGCCAGTCAGTGTGGGTTATGTGTGAATAATGTGTTGTTTGACTGGCCTCTTCGTTACTGGGAGGCGCGATCACCAGGAAGGAGCCTCCCAGCATCCGTCCACTGGCACGAGGAGCCGGACCAGGGAGTAAAAGACATCTGACGGGCCATCCACACTCTTGCAGGAGCGAGAGTGGGGAGGGCCAAGGAAAGAGCAGAGAAGAGACAGGAAAGTGGAAGACAGACAAGATAGCGAGGATGACAGAGCGTAGGCATCCTCCCAGGCGAAACGGAGCAGGAAGAGTGCTAGGTGCAGTTGTGGGAGTCCTGGAGAAAGACTGTGGGTAGGAAGAAGAGAATAGGTAAAGTTCAAATTAAAGAGTCCAGGATCTTCACAATGGAGAAATCACGGAGCGGCGTCGACAGGGCTGTCCGCCATTTGCAGTTTCATGTCTGGAAGTTTCCGGTGCTGGGTATCAGTTGCTGTCTAGAGGAGGTTATCCAGGAGTAGTGTTCGGGAGTTGCAGGTGATGCCAGCGACGACGAAAGACCTCGTTGGCATAACTGGTCGGTGCACAGAAGGCATCATTAGATTCCAATAACTTGGTTTCTGGCCGAAGTGATGTAGTGTGGAGGTCTAGGAGTAGTTGGTTTCTTAGATCTAAGTATACGTTGCATGAGTGCATCACGTGATCCCAGTCTTCAGGTTCTCCGCAGGTACAGAGGGCATCCTCGACTAGGCCGAACTCTAGAAGGCGTCTCTTGAAGGACCCGTGGCCAGTTAATAGGAAGGAAGCATAGACGTTAGGGAAGAACCAAGTGGAACGTTGCTTGCTGATGTAGGTTACCTCAGGAAGGAAGGAAAAGTTTAGTAGTTGCACCAGTTGTGGAGTTATTCCAGCGGGTTTGCCATAAGTTTATGAATTGTAGCCACACACGTTTATGTTCCTTTTTGATGTCGGTATCGGTACGGGTTTGAATAGTGAGGAATTCAGCTTCCTTATTCTTCTTGATGGCATGAGAAAGTCCGATAAAAGCGACGTGGAGGTCCAAAGGGAGACGGCCTATTAGTAGCTGTAGGGCGGCAGTTGATGTCGTTCTACATGTGCGGGTCATTTGTAGTAGCATAAGTCGTTGAATTTGCTGAATTTTACGTTGCAGCCTTGTCTACAGTTGGTTTCAATCGGGGAAGATCACTGAGTCTGTACGTTGTAGCCTACATGCCACTGGATGCCAAATTCCACAGTTCTACTGGCTGCCAAAGGCGCACATGGAGGGTGCACCCTTGCAACCCATCGTCTCCTGTTGTGGTTCCAGTCTATTCTCGCCCCTGGTGGGCAAGACTGCCCATACCATTTCAAACAGCAGGGAATTCTTGGACCGAGTTAGCAGTCTATCCATTTCAGATGACCAGGTGATGGTCTCATTTGATGTGGTGTCTCTCTTCACTTAAACCCTGATCCAAATATCCATCACATGTGCAAAGGAGCATCTCGACATCAACCAGACCTTAAGCAGAAGATCCTCTCTAACTGCTGACGACATCTGCACCACCCTTAGGTTGTCCTTGACTGGTGGTGCCATTATGTCTGGTGAGTCCATTTACCGGCAAATACACGGTACAGCCTTGGGTTCACCGGCTAGTCCAGTCATTGCAAAATATTGCAATGGAGGAGCTGGAGGTCAGACATTTGTGGGTTTGCCAGATCCCATAGCCTTTTGGTGCCACTACATGGACAATGTGTTTGTGGTCATTCCTCGGGAGTCAGGAGACCGACTCCTACGCCACCTCACTCTGTTACCCTTCATTCAATTCACCATTGAACTGGAGTCGGGCAATGTCCTTCTTTTCTTAGATACCCTTGTCCAGCATGAGGGTTTGCATTTAATGACTTCAGTCTTCTTCAACCTGATGTGTGCTGGCCAATTCACCAAATGCCAGTCAGCACATGAATGTAGCCAACTTCTCAGCATGGTGCAAACCCTACTAACCAGTGCCTGGACCATTCCAGTTCTGAGGATGAGAGGCACACTGAGATTACTAAGGTTAAGGCAGATCTGGGTGCAGATACCCTAACAGTGCCATGGATAGATGTGGCCTACAGGCCCATGACCACATTGCCAACTGCAGGGCCCCGCACAATGATGACCCCACCTCGACTGCATTTATCCCGAACCTGTTGCAACAAATTTCTAGGATCTTACAGGCTCATGGGATAAAGTGTTTACAACTTTCAGGGAGAAAAGTTGCAGTCCCTTGTTTCAAGGGTTAAGGCATCAGTCCCCCCCCCCCACACCAAACTGCAGAGTGGATTAGTGTACAGTATTTCCTGCTGTGATTGCAATGGCTGCAACATGGGAAAACTGGCAGAAGACTCAGTAATTGAGTCTCTGAGCATGAGAAAGCTATCAATTAGGCAGACGTGGATCACTCAGCATGTAACTACTGTTGCCATGTCTTGTTGGAATCGCTCCACATCTTGCATTGTAGCAGTTCCTTTAATCAGAAAAGATGATGTCACATCAACTCCATTGCTGAGGCAACCATCCTCCTAGTTCACAAATGTTGGCACTCAGAGCATTCCCAAGTATTACAACTACAACTGCAAGCCTCCACTTCAACCAGCTAATTGTTGCAAGAACCTGTAGCAGGTGGTTTTCACCATGCATGTCCACCAAGGCACACACACATGATATTCTGTATATTTACAATAACAGTTACAGTCACAATTGAAGAATGACATCCTCAGTCCGAAAGCTTTTGTGTTCATTACTTTTGTTTTTTGTTCCTAACCTAATTTATTAAACAAATTTTAACTCTGTTTTTCCCAGCGGTGCAACATTGTTTCTCCAAGAATGAAACTTCTTTAACATGTTAAAGAAGTTTTAACATGTTAAATATTAGTTATATTAAATCATATCTAACATTGATTAAAAGAAATAATTAAAAGAATTAAACAATGAAACTTACCCTTGGAAAAGGAAGAGGTTTATATAGTTATATTTCTTGCAAAAGAAGTTTCCTAAGATGCGAGTTGGATAGCCTGAACGAATCTGATAAGCAGACATCAAAAGATAGATACACTTGATAAAGTACCAAAGTTTGGGTGGAAGATTATTAGCACTGGTGAATTCCCTACATGCAATTAGAGGAGGGGGATAAATCAATCAATATTCAATGAATATTATTTTAATAATATATAATGGAAAAACCTAGCTAAATATATTTCTTATAGGAGAGACTAAAGCCCTCCGAAAAAAAGATCAAGAGTTTCATAATTAATTACAAACTTGTGGTTAAACAGTAAGTATTAGTACTAGCCACATAGTGCAAGGAAGTCACAGGCTTTGTTGAACTGGCCAAAAATAAAAAAATAAAAAAAAGGTATGTGAGAAAATACAAATTATTATTTTGAATTTGATTAATATAAATGTAAAATCATAATACAAATTATGATTAATATTATTTTAAGAAAATACAAAAGATCAACTATCTAGTTGACCTTTTGGAATTTCTTCAAACTGTCAACCTCAACTAACTGCAGAGGCAATTGTTCCATTAACTAACAACTGGGTGGCTAAAAGAAACTTTCTTATACTCTACTGTAAACCTCTTCTTCTGTAATTAAATTTTTGATCCCTAGTTCGGAAATCATTTACAACAGTTAAAATTTCACTTTCAATCATACTTTTACTTCTCAGAGCCTTATATATCTCAAACAAATCACTCTCAAGGGATCTAGTTTCCAAGTTCTGTAGCCCGTGTAATCAAAGTTTTCTTTCCTTGTACTGTCACCCTTTTGCTGATTTCTTCATAAGAGCTAACTGTCTTTGAACTCTTTCAAGTTCAAACTTTTTTCAGATGAGGCCCCCATAATTGGACACAGTATTCTAAATGCAATTTTACAATTGCATAATGCATTTCGATTATAACCTCTCTATCTACTGGATATTGTTCAATGAATCATCGATAGGACAACATGGGCTTTCCTCGCAGCCTGTTTACATTGCTTAGAAAACTTCATACCTGTCTTTATCACCAGATCCCTTTCTTCCGCTACTGTTTTTAATTCAACCTCAACAAGTTGAGTTATTTTGGTGTTGCTATTTCCCAAGTTTAAGGACTTGCATTTTGCAGTATTAACACATAGCTACTACTTTTCTAACCATTCTTGAAGGAATGCTACTTGGCAGTGATCATTAATGACTGCAAATTTTGACAATGTCTTTTATCACTCTGTCGACATCATTTATGAAAATCAGAAACAACAGTGGTCCAAGAACCAACCTGTGTGGGACTTTTGATGTTACACCAATCAGAAACAGATTCATTAATCAGAACGCCTCTGGCTTGGCTTCTGCCACCCTGCAGTCTATCTTAGAATCTTTACAGTATTCCAAACATTCCAACCTATACAAGGTGGAACAGCTGGGATTACTGATGAAACTCTCATAAGGGACTGAGTCAAAACCTAAGCTAAAATCGAAATAAACTATGTCAAAATAGCTTCTGTCTTTCCTCAATATGAATTTATGCCTTCTCAGGTGATTATTCTGAGCAAGAGGAAAATCCTATCAGCATTGAGCATGCTCAAACCATTCAAGGCTTTACACCTCAATCAGATCAACTCGCAGGTGCCTAGTCTCCAGACACTGTAATTTGCAAAATTTTAGCCCTTTTTCATAAGAGCAACCCTTTGTTCCATTCACTAATCTTGTTGCCCTTCTCTGTACTTGTTCCAACAGCTCTACATTCTTCTTAAAATGAGGTCTATAGACCTGTACACAGTACTCAAGGTGTGGCCTGACCATTGCTTTATACAAGGGGATAATCACCTCCTTATCCCTGCTAGAAAATTTCCTGTATAGCATTGACAAGACACCATGAGTAACTCTTGCAGACCGTCTGCACTGCTCAGAAAACATCATATTTGCCTGCACAATTACCCCCAGGTCCTTTTCATTCTCTACCACTGTCAGTGTAGAACCACAGAGTTGATACATTACTGCTTCTGGGGTTACTGCTTCCCATAGGTATTACTTTACATTTGTCAATTTTAAACTTCATTTGCCACCTCTCAACCCATCTGCTCAACTTTTATAGATCCTGTTGCAGCAGCATACTGTCATTAGTGTTCTTAACAACCCTGCCAACCTTCATATCGTCTGCAAACTTGGACATTAAGCTTGATATATACCATCATCAATATCATTTATAAATAGAGAAAACAACAATAGACCCAACACTGAACCCTGGGGAATTCCAATAAGCTATTTAGTCCACGATGAGCAGTGTCCATTGATTACCACTCTCTGTCTTCTCCCACTCAACCATCCCTTTATCCATAGCAGCAATTTGCCTCCAATGCCACACTGCTCCGATTTGTTCAGCAGTCTTCCATGTGCAACAGAATCAAAAGCCTTTCTAAAATCCAAATATATCATATCAAAGTTATTCCCTGCATCCAGTTCCTTTGTGACCACATCATAGTATCCAATCAAATTGGTCAGGCGAGACCTTCTCTTAAAAAACCATGCTGTGTCCGAGCTATAACTGAAGTCTTGTATAGATGATGATGCAGTGCTTCTTTAACCAGTGCCTCCATTAATTTTCCTGGAACAGAAGTTAAACTAACAGGTCTATAATTACTTGTGTCGCCCTTTGATCCTCTTTTGTGAATTGGGGTCGCATTTGAACATGTCCAGTTCATGGGTACCTCCCCTGAGTCCAAAGAAGCTCTCATAATTAGGGCTAAGGGTTTGCTTGCTTACTTTGCTGCCTCCTTTAATATAACTGGATAGATCCCATCCACCCCAGCTGCCTTTTTTATGTTTATCTTAGACAATTTCTCTGCCATTTTCCTCTCAGTTATTACAAAATCATCTTGCTCACTGCCAGAGTTTATATCCCCTCTGGCATTCCTATCCTTGAGTAACTACTCATTTGTGAATGTAGATGCAAAATAGTCATTTAGTTAGTTAGCCACCTCAGCAGCATCATCAACAGTTGAACCATTAATATCTAGTGGACCAATCTGATTCATCCCTTTACATAGGGATGAAATAACTCTTTGTTATTTTTCTTTGCATCCTTTGCCAAATATTTCTCATAATCTGCCTTTGCCTGCCTAATCTCCTTTGTGACTTGGTTACAGATCAACTTATATCTATCATAGGCTTCCATGTCACCCATTAATTTGTATGTATCCCATTCATTTTTCTTCTCTGCCACATGTCTCATTAGTTCATCTGACATCCATTTAGGCCTAAACCTTGAACAATATTTCTTAGTTGGTATGTAAAGCCTAGTAGCTTCCAAGATAAATTCTTTGAGTGCTTCCCATTTTGAATTTGCTGTTGGTTTGTTTGTTTGTTATTTGGATTTTAGGAGCATTAGCAACTAAGGCCATATTGCTCCGGGATATGCGGTGGTCATTCCCTGACCTTTCCGCATCCTCCGTATTTGGTGGTGACGGGCTCGAACCCCGGTCTAATTAAGAAGCATGTTCTACGCACTGCTGCTCCTTCCCACCTGGCTACGGAGACACCTTGCTGTTGGTAACAACATCAGTTGATCCCACTGTATAGAATTTAAATACTGTCTCAGACCACTGTAGTCACTTTTACGAAAGCAAAAACAACTTCCCTTTACCCGTAATGGTAGTTACCTCTGAGTATGGGCTTGGCATACCCAAAGTTCTGAGCTGGATATCATCATTCTTCTCTTTCTTGGCGATTCTCTTTCTGCTTCTCTCTCTCTCTCTCTATCAGGGTAACTCACAATTTTTTGGCTGGTGCAGCAAAAGCCTTAGGCTTCTTTGCACCATATGGCTAATGATGATAAATCCCACTAGGTGGCAGTGATCACATTGTGATCACTGCCACCTAGTGATTCCTTATCTGCAGATTCTTAATGCATGAATAATCACTACTGATAATAAGATCAAGAGTACAGCAGGCCCCCGTTATAACACGGTTCGCTTTACGCTGATTCGCTATAACGCTGTTCTTATATTATAACCCCTATCTGACTATAACGCTGTCACAGATCACTATAACACTCTTTTACAGATTGCATTTTTGGCATATTTAACAAAATAGTTTCATTTGATGGAGTCGATAGCTTGAAAATGAATAGCAAAACGGCATTAAAATTATTGAAGAGGGATATTATGTGTTATACTTCTCAACAAGTTTTTAACATAGATGAAGCAGGACTTTTGTGGAAACCAATACCTAAAAGAAGTTTCATATTGAAAGAAGTAAAAAACATACCAGGTTTCAAAGCGGCAAAGGATCGGTTGACTTTATTGTTGGGTGGTAACGCTACGGATGATTTAAAATTAATACCCCTTTTAGTTAATTTGGAAGAGGGCCAAAGTTCAACCCAAAATCGACACATTTTTCTTTATTAAATTCATCAATTAAATTAAATCAATTAAGATCAATCAAATTCATGATTTTAATTGGAATTAAGTTTAATTTTGTTACGTAAGTAGTTACCACATAATTATATACGTATGTAATGCAGAATATTTTATATATACAAATATTTGAATATTAAATATTTTGACCGACATTTGTGCATCTTTTCACTATCGTTTATTATTGATTAGGAAATATCCTATAGCACCGACCGCAACTCACAAATACATATGTTACCTTATGGAAATGCGGCGCTCGCTTAGTGCGGATTCACTTAGCGCTCTGTTTTTACGGAACGAATTATCAGCATTAAGCGGGGGTCACCTGTATTACTCCCTCTAGTTGCCTCTGAACATGCTGATGTAGAAAACAATAATCCAATAAATCCACAAAAGCCTTGTTAGTGTGCGAGTGACCAACCCACAAATTCCAGTCAATATCTGGGAAATTAAAATCCCCCGTTATAAGACTCTCTGATTTACTGGACCACTATTTCCCTGTACAGTTTCTTATTATACTCATCAGAGTCATTAGGCCTATAACTCTCAATACTCTCAATTTTGATCTCCCAATGCTTATGTCACACCAAACTGACTCGACACTGCACTGTACAGCGATGTCAACTTCCTTGCATTTGACATGTTTCTTAACTAATAGCATAACCCCTCCTCCCTTCCTATACTGTCCATGCTTCCTGTACATATTGTACTCCCCAAATTCAGTTCTGCATTCCTTATATCTGTGAAATCCCAACAATATCTGCCTTTAATGTCTTGAGCAATGCCTCAAATTCATGAAATTTATTTACCAAACTCCTAGAATTGGTGTACACACAAGTATACATGCACCTGTTCCTATTCTTAGCTACCCTAACACAACCCATGTGTTTACTTGTACCGCAATGACTAACAGCAGTCTCTGAAATACCCTGCACCATGTTTTCCAGGCTGCTGCTCATACCAATAGAAGCAGTGCAAGAATCACTTTCACCTCTGCCAGTAGCTACTGGCAATCTATCAATCCTTGTATTCCTCCCCCCCCCCAAGCTATCAGTTTTCCGACCCACCTAACACTGTGCCTCGATAGCATCAGCAAATATTCTTGCACCCTTTCTATTTAAGTGTATCCCATCCCTATACAAGCAGAGTCCAGGCTGAAAAAAATTCTACCCCCTTGAGCCTTGCACAATCTTTCCAGGGCCGAATTGATCGACAAGGCTCTCATCATATACTCCCTCCTATCGTGTCTGGGCAGAACTAGTAGTAGTGGCATGTGATGCAAGAAAGCAAGTGTATGAGCTTATGCAGCATCAGTCGAAAAAAAAAAAAAAAAAAAACACACCATTCCCTCCAAATACCTATCCAGTTCCTCCTTATATTTATTCAACCTATCAACTTCCACAACGACAGATGGAAGTTTGTTCCAGCAATTAACCAACCGCTGGCTAAAGGCAAATTTCCGCACATCTATTCTACATCTGTCCTTTCTTAATTTGAATTTATGCCCCCTTAGGTTAATAATCTGAACAAATGGAAGGATCCCATCAGAATTCAGCGTGCTCAACCCATTTAAGGCCTTATACACGGCAATCAGATCACCGTGCAGGTGCCTAGTCTCCAGCCACTGCAATTTGCAGAACTTAAGCCTCTCTTGGTAAGAGGATCAATTACCAAGCATGTACAGAGAAGAGTACTTGTTGCCCTTCTCTGTACATGCTCAAGCAAATATACATCCTTCCTAAAATGAGGCCTCTAGACCTGTACGCAGTACTCAAGACGTGGCCTGACCATTGCCTTATGCAGAGGGACAATCACCTTTTCCCTGCTAGCAAAATTCCTATATATCATTGACAAAACCCCATTACCTGCCCTGTGTGTCTGCATTGCACAGAAAACTTCATATCTGACTGCACAATTACGCCCAGGTTTTTTCATTTTCTACCACCTTAAGCGTACAGTAAACTCCCGCTATTCGCGGGGGTTACGTTCCTGAGAAATGTCGCGAATACTGAGTTATGGCTCCCATAGTAATAAAGGGGTTCCGTTCCAAAGTATGAAATATATAAGAAAAATTAGTCTAAAATTTTGTCTATGTATGTATTATATGTACCTTCGTAATATGACTATGTACATACAGTACATAGTGAAATGCAAGCATATGGCATTGAAATGAAAATAAGAAACAATTTAATATTAAATGTAATATTTATTAGAAATTTCAAACAAATCTTTCAAACCGGCACCTTTGCTTGCTAGCAAAAAAAAACATCCTGCCACTGCTATCACCAGTTTCGCTAAAGTGTTGATAAAGGAGTTTTGCCTTTTCGCGAATGATGAGTGAACTTAAAGGAATTTTATTTTGAGTTCGGTTCTCTATCCACAGATTTAAAGCCTTTTCCATTTTTTCTAACATCACAAGTAACTTCCCAAATTTTTGAAACAATTAGCGCGTTTTCACGGACACTACAGCGGAGTTTTTCTTCCGATTTCTTGATTGATTGTACCGTTGACTCATTGATTTTATGATGTTTTGCCACTGAGGAGACACTTTCACCATTAGAAATTTTGTCTAATAACTCAATTTTATTCGCTAATGTCATCACCTTCTTTGATATTTTCACATTTCTCTTTTTATTCGTAGCCATATTTTTGTAGGGGTTAGAAAGAACTTGTCCACAATAAAGCCACTTTCTTCCGTTAACACACTCGAAAAAGTCTGTTTTACACTGCAAAATGCTAGATTTATCATTTTTTGTAAGCATATCAATTTATAAATTGATAAATTTATTCAATTTATAAACATATAAATTAAAAGCAAATGACGAAACCTTCCATGACAAACGCATAACACATACTGAACAAGGATTAGCGAGAAACATCTACGCTCACGATTTTGTCACCCCTCTCCCCACCCACCCACTGAGCGCTGTTTTGACCGGGAAAGATAATTTTAGCCATGCCCATGTTTTTTATGGCGGAAAATATTCACGGCGCTTTAAAATTCACATATTTTTAGGTTTCATTTTATATTAAATCGGCGATCGCGAATAAGCGAATACAGATACCATGAATAGCGGGGGTTTACTGTAGTACCACACAGTTGATATGTTTCTCTGGGGTTACTTTTACCCATATGCAGTACTTTGCATTTGTGGTTAAATTCAGTTGCCACTTCTTAGCCCATCTGCCCAAATTATCTAGATCCTATTGCAGTAGCACACTGCCATTACTGTCATTAACAACCCTGCCAACCTTTGTATCATCTGCAAACTTCGACATTAAGCCTGATATACCTTCATCAATATCATTGATAAATATACAAAACAACAGTGGACCTAACACCGAACCCTGTGGGACTCCACTAATAACATTAGTCCACGAAGAGCAGCACCCATTGATTACCACCCTCTGGCTTCTCCCACTTAACCATCCTTTTATCCATTGTAGCAACTTACCCTTAATACCATTCTGCTCCAATTTGTACAATAGTCTTCCATGCGCAACAGTGTCCAAAGCTTTCCTGAAATCCAAATATGTGATATCAAAATTATTTTTTGCATCCAGTTCCTTTGTAACCACATCATAATATCCTATCAGATTTGTAAGACAAGGCTTTCCCTTAACAAACCCGTGGTGTGTCTGAATTATTGCTGCAATCTTGTCTAGATGATCCTGCAAAGCATCTTTAACCAGTGATTCCATTATTTTACCTGGAACAGAAGTTAAAATAACTGGCCTGTAATTACTCGTGTCACCCTTCCCGATCCCCCTTTGTGAATTGGGGATACATTTGCACATCTCCAGTCCATGGAAACCACCCCTGACACCAATTGTAGACACTTTCAAATTCAACCCTAATTCACAGCTTTTTTTCAACAGTGACTTGTACTTGTTAAGTAATTCGCCGGTCTCCTACTCTTAATATATAAATAAAAATAAATAAATTAAGATTCAAGGTCATGTCATGGTACACTCAGATTTGATCTAAGAACTTTGGTTTGAGCAATTTGATTGGATACTATGACATAATGACAAAGGAAATGGATACAAAACATAATTTTGTTGTCGTATACTAGGATTTCAGAAAATTTTGGTTACTGTTGCACATAACAGGCGCCTGCAAAAATTGGAGCAGTGTGGCATTAAAGGTAAGTTGCTGCTGCGGAATAAAGGGATGATTGAGTGGGAGAAGAAAGAGTGGAAATAAATGAAAATTGCTCTTCATGGACTAATGTTATTAGTGGATAACATTAGTCCATGAAGGGTTTGGTGTTGGTCTTTCTGTTGTTTTCTATATTTATCAATGATATATCAGTCTTAATGTCCAAGTTTGGTGATGATACAAAGGTGCAGGGTGGTTAATGACAGTATGCTACTGCAATGAGATCTAGAAAATTTTGGCAGGTGGGCTTAGAAACGGCAATTGAAGTTTCTAATGTGGATTAATACAAAGTACTGCATACAGGTAACAGAGTATTAGTAGTAGTAACAGTAATAATGGCAAATGATGTAAGAAAGCAAGCTTATATAGTATCAGCTATATAATCCAGTCAGAGTTTTTATTTATTTCATACCTCTGTAACCATTCTTTTTCAATATAAATTTGTCCCCCACATGTGCTTCATCTGAGAAAGATAAGTATCCCATAAGAATTTAGTTTCTTAATCAAATTAAAGCCTTAAACACTTCAAATCAGATCTCCACATAGACAACTAGTTTCCAGACACTGCAATTTTCAAACCCAAAATTTTTCTTGCTAAGAGCTCTCCTTTATTCCCTTCAATAATCTTGCTGCTCTCCTCTGCACCCATTCCAAAAGATACATATCCTTCCCAAAATGACATTTCAAGATTTGTATGCAGTAGTGAAGAAACACTAACCATTGGTTTATACAACAGGATAGTTTTATATTCCTGTTGGAAAACTTCATGTAATTATTGATAAAATCCCAAGAGCTGTTCAAGTACCCCACCAGCACTACTCAGAGAACTTCAATCAAAGAGTATAAATTACCACTGTTTCTCTTCCATTCGCCACATAATCAGTATGTTTTCCTGGGATTACTACTATCTAAATGCAAATTACAAGAAAAATTTGGAAAATTTGAACAAAAGCAGCAAAGAATTCTTTGCCTATGTTAGCACTAGAAGGAAAGGCATTGCAGTGAGAGAGTCAACAAAAATGACTTGCCAAATGTTGACAAGAAAGGGCTGTAATACAGCATTTACAGTGAAACTAAAACTTCTGTTTAATTATTTTCGATGATTACCAAATATAAAAAGGGAAATTTATTTATTTATTGATGTATGGTGATAACAATGTCTAAACAGGGAATTTAGTTATGAAAAGTCTGCAGCTGATGTCGACCAAGAGTATATCACTAAATACTTAATCAGGCTTGTGCAAGCTTCATCTTTAGATTTTTGTGTGGTTGTAGAGCCAATTGTTATGACAGTCAATTGTAATTATTAGCATATGATGCAAGAAAGCAAGCTTATACAGAATCAGTCAAAAAAAACCAAACCCCCCCCCTTCTCTTTCTTGGTGATTCCTCTCTCTCTCTCTCTCTCTCTCTCTCTCTCTCTCTTCCCCCCCCCCCATTTTTTTCTCAGGGTAACTTGGGAATTTTTTTTTGGCTGGTGCAACTTAAGCCTCAGGCTTCTTTGCACCATATGGCTAATAATAATAAAATAATAACCCTTCCCATTTCCCCCATCCATTTGCTCCAAAAATTTTTCCACTTCTTCCTTGAATTTATTTAAGCTATCAATTTCCACAACAGAAGTAAGTTTGTTCCAGCAATCAACTACCTGCTGGCTAAAGGCAAATTTCCATACACCTATTCTAAACTGCATTTCCTCAATTTGAATCTACGCCCCCCCTCAGGTTCATAATATGATCAAGAGGAAGAATCCCACCAGTATTGAACTTGCTCAATCCATTCGTATACACCTCAATCAGATCACTCGCAGGTGCCTAGTTTCCAGGTGCTGCAATTCACAGAACTTAAGCCTTTCTTGGTAAGAGCACCCCCTCTGTTCCTCTCACCTGTCTTGTTGGCTTTCTACATACTCGTTCCATCAACTCTACATCCTTCCTAAAATGAGGATTCCAGAGCTGTACACAAGGTGTAGCATGACCACTGCCTCATACAAGGGGATAATTATCTCCTTATCCCTGCTATCAAAATTTCTGTATATCATTGACAAGACCCCATTACCTGCTTTGGCAGCCTATCTGCATCGCTCAGAAAACTTTGGACTGCACAATTACTCCCAGGTATTTTTTTTTTTTTTACCATCTTAAGTGCAGTGTCACACAGTTGGTATGTTTCTCTGGAGTTATTTCTACCCATTTGCAGTACTTTGCATTTGTCAATGTTAAACTTCAGTTGCCACTTCTCATCCCATCTGCCCAAATTTTCTAGAACCTGTTGCAGTAGCACATTGCCATTAATGTCATAAACAACCCTTCCAACCTTTGTATCATCTGCAAACTTCGACATTAAGCCTGATATACCTACATCAATATCATTGATAAATATACAAAACAACAGTGGGGCCAATGCCAAACCGTGGGGGACACCACTAATAACATTAGTCCACAAAGAGCAGCATCCATTGATTGACACTCTGTCTTCTCCTACTCAACCACCCTTTTATCCATTGTAGCAACTTATCCTTAACACCATTTGCTCCAATTTGTACAGTAGTCTTTCATGTGGAATAGTGTCAAAATCTTTCCTGAAATCCAAGTATATGATATCAGAATTAGAGGAGTCCAGTGTTGGCATTTGAGGTGAGCAGACACACTTAGTCAGGGCTCCTCAGTTAAGTGGTTTACTTTTGGATAGTGCTTTTAAATATTTGATTTATTTAGATATTGTTGGATTATTTTGTTATAGGTTTTCCTGTAACAGTTTGATTTTAATAATATTATAGATATAATTTTGTAAAGTTAACTTTCATTGATATTTATTTAATTTTATAATGGTAGTTACGAGATCTGCCTTAAACACGTCACAGGGTATCGTGACTCACACGGAAATAGCCGATGGCGATTTACGGGCGAGTAATGATTTAATCCGTTGTGGAACCCGTGGAATGTTTTCCAAGGTCGACCCGGTGACTAATCCTACATCGCTTGGGGATTCTTTTCTTTGTGATCGATGTAAGGAGTGCACCGATCTTAAATTACAATTTGGTGCACTGATGGAACAATTTGAGTCCCTGAAAAAACGGGTGCTTGCCCTCGAGAATAATGCAGCTGGGAGCTCGTCAGGGACTCAAGACTCCAGCAATCTACCAAATGATGCACACCCGATTTGAGCCTCAAAAAAGAAAAACCAAGTGCAAACTACTCTGGTTAAAAACGACATTGTTTTATTAGGAGACTCCATTGTCAGGGAAACGGGGAATATTTTTTGTAATAAGGATAGGTGGAGTAGAACCAGGGTATGTCTGCCGGGAGCAACTATTGATGATGTCAGATTTTAAGGGGGGGTAAAGAAAATACTATTATTCATGTGGGGACTAATGATATTAAACGTACACAATCTGACGATTTGTTGGAAAAATACAGGACCATGCTGAGGAAATGTCGCGAGCTAGGCCATAATGTCTATGTGTCTGCAATTCTGCCCAGACACAACAGGAGGGATTATACGTTAAGAGCATTGTGGATTAACTTAAGACTTGAAGGAATCTGCAAGGCTTTAGGGGGGAAATTTCTATCAGCATGGCCCACACTTGTAGGTAGAAGGAATTTGCTTTGTAGAGACGAGATACACTTAAACAAAGGTGGTGCAAAAGTTTTTGCCAGTATTATAGAGGATACCTTAAAGGTTCAGGGAAACTGCTAGTTAGGGGGGGGGATGTGGGTAATACTGACACACGTTTATCTGATAATATTGGGCAAAGTAACTCTTGCACGTACCTTAAGAGTTCTTATCTGTTACCCCAACTGGACGTATTATCTAGATGTTCTGGGGGCAGAAACGTTTCACGTGAGCGGGTGGCTAATATCAGGGAAGAGAGCCTAAAAAACTTCAGGGGTTGTTAGGGTTGTTAAATATACAAGAACAGTAAATCTTAATTGTTTATACAGTAATGTTAGAAGTGTCATCAATAAAATGAGCGAATTCGAACTGCTGGTTAAAACAAGTAACACGGACTTAATAGGGCTTAAGGAGACGTGGTGCCACCCGGAAATTGGGGATGATGAGTTTAAGTACGGCTTGTATAATGTATTTAGGAAGGATAGGGTAGATAGAAGGGGTGGTGGGGTAATGCTTCTTATCAGAAGCAGCCTGAGTGCGACGATAGCTTTCCCGGATTCAGACATTTCACATGCTAGTACAGAGTCAGTATGGTGTGAGATAGTTGGAAACAAAGGTATAATGCGAGTAGGAGTAATCTACAGACCAGGTGATTGTGAAGATTATGACAAAAGCCTCTACATGCAAATGGAATGGGAAAGTAAGTGTCAATGCCTTATTATGGGTGATTTCAATTTGCCTCTAATTGATTGGAGTAAATGGGAAGGAAACTCGACATGGGGAACAAAATTTTTAAATCAACTAGATGACTGTTATTTGTACCAACATATCAGGGAAAGTACTAGAGAAAAGAATATCCTAGGACTCATCATCACACATGAATCAGATGACATAACAGGGCTGACAGTAGAGGAACCAGTAGCAGGAAGTGATCACAGAGTTCTACGGTGGTTGATGACGAGAGAGATAGCAGAAATAAAAGGCAAAGGAATGGGTTTTAATTTCAGAAAAGGAAATTACGATGCCTTAAGGTACTACATATGTAAACTAAGGTACTACATATGTAACATATGTAGGTACTACATAAGGTACTACTTATGTAAACTCTAGAAGGAAAGGGATGAATCAGATTGGTCCACTTGATATTGATGGGTCAAGTGTTGATGATCCTGCTCAGGTGGCTAACAAACTAAATGAATATTTTGCATCGACATTCACACACGAGGAGTTATTCAGCGAGGGGAATGCCAGAGGTGTATTCAACTCTAGCAGTAAGTTACAGAATCTTGAAATAACTGGGAGTAAAGTGGAGGAGAAACTGTTGAAGATAAACACAAGAAAGGCACCCGGGGTGGATGGGATCTATCCAGTTATATTAAAGGAGGCAGCAAAGGAGGTAAGCAAACCCTTAGCCATAATTATGAGAGCTTCCTTGGACTCAGGGGAGGTACCCATAGACTGCAAATGTGCAAATGTGACCCCAATTCACAAAGGAGGATCAAAGGCTGACACAAGTAATTATAGACCTGTGAGCTTGACTTCTGTTCCAGGAAAATTAATGGAAGCACTGGTTAAAGACGCACTGCAGGATCATTTAGACAAGACTTCAGTTATAGCTCAGACACAGCATGGTTTTGTTAAGGGGAAGTCTTGCCTGACCAACTTGATTGGATACTATGATGCAGTCACAAAAGAACTGGATGCAGGGAATAACTTTGATATTATATACTTGGATCTTAGAAAGGCTTTTGATACTGTTGCACATGGAAGACTGCTACACAAATTGGAGCAGTGTGACATTGGAGGCAAATTGCTGCTATGGATAAAGGGGTGGTTGAGGGGGAGAAGACAGAGAGTGGTAATCAATGGACACTGCTCATCGTGGACTGATGTTATTAGTGGAGTCCCTCAGGGCTCAGTGTTGGGTCCATTATTGTTTTCTGTATTTATAAATGATATTGATGATGGTATATCGGGATTAATGTCCAAGTTTGCAGACGATACAAAGGTTGGCAGGGTTGTCAAGGACACTACTGACACTATGCTTCTGCAACAGGATCTGGAAAGGTTGAGCAGATGGGCTGAGAGGTGGCAAATGAAGTTTAACATTGACAAATGTAAAGTACTACACATGGGAAACAGCAACCCCAGAGCAACGTATCAACTCTATGGTACAACACTGACAGTGGTAGAGAATGAAAGGGACTTGGGGGTGGTTGTGCAGGCAGATATGAAGTTCTCTGAGCAGTGCAGACGGGCTGCAAGAGTAGCTCATGGAGTATTGTCAATGATATACAGGAATTTTTCCAGCAGGGATAAGGAGGTGATTATTCTATTGTATAAGGCGATGGTCAGGCCACACCTAGAGTACTGTATACAGGTCTGGAGGCCTCATTTCAAGAAGGATGTAGAGCTGCTGGAACGAGTACAGAGAAGGGCAACAAGATTAGTGAATGGAACAAAGGGGTGCTCTTACGAAGAAAGGCTTAAGTTTTGCAAATTACAGTGTCTGGAGACTAGGCACCAGCGAGGTGATCTGATAGAGGTGTATAAAGCCTTGAATGGTTTAAGCATGCTCCATGCTGATGGGATTCTTCCTCTAGCTCAGAATAATCACCTGAGAGGGCATAAATTCAAATTGAGGAAAGACAGATGTAGGATAGACGTGCGGAAATTTGCCTTTAGCCAGCGGGTGGTTGGTTGGTGGAACAGACTTCCATCCCTTGTGGTGGAGGTTGATAGCCTAAATAAGTTTAAGGCTCAGCTGGACAGGTATTTTGAACGAACAGAGGGGTGAAGTGGAAGTGGTTTTTTTTTTTTTTTTTTTTTTTGGCTGATGCTGCATAAGCTTGCTTTCTTGCATCAAATGCCTCTACTAATGCTAATGCTACATGGCCTCTATTAACTGGGTAGATATCGCGCAGAAAATGAATACATTTGAACCTGTGGTATGCTTTTAAAACATTAATCACAGATGCCTTGAATGCGTATACACCATTAAAAAAATACTCCACAAGGAGGGTTCCAAGTTGGATGAATAGTGAAGTTGCCACATTACTTGAGCAGAAAAAGGTGGCATGGAAAGGTTACAGAGCAATAAAAAGTACTGAAGCCTATAACAGCTACAAGGTGATGTGTAATAGAGCCACAGAAAAGGTTTGACAGGCAAAGGCAGTTTATGAGAAATCACTAGCAAAGAGGGGGGGATAAAGAATTCTTCACATATATAAATGCCAAGAAAAGTAGGACAAACCAGATTGGACCTTTACGTAAGGGAAAGGGGATAGTATTAAATACACCAGCTGCCGTTGCAGATGAAATCAACAGTTATTTTGCATCGATATTTACAAATGAAAACCTTTTGTGGCAATGGGAAATTGTGGAAGCAAAGTTAAAAAATATGTAATTAATAATATTGACATTTCGCAAGATTATTTAATTAGATAGTATGAATCAGAGCTGTACTACTCAATATGTTCTACGTTGATAATAATATTAGTAAAATAATAAGAGGAGTTTACCTCAATATAGTACGTAGAACACTTCAGTATGATACCCCTCCAGAAATTAAATCGAAAAAAATCAAAAACTTACCGGTACATTAGAGTAAAATATAAATAATTAAATAATCAATTTAACACAATTCAGATCAATTTAAAACAATTAAAAATCAAATTAACGGAACTAAAAGAATCTAACGAAAATATTCAAAACCATTTTCCTTCCTAAAAATCGTTTTGAATATTTTCGTTAGATTCTTTTAATTGCATTAATTTGATTTTTAATTGTTTTAAATTGATCTGAATTGTGTTAAATTGATTATTTAATTATTTATATTTTACTCTAATGTACCGGTAAGTTGTTGATTTTTTTGTTTTAATTTCTGGAGGGTATCATACGGAAGTGTTCTACGTACTATATTGAGGTAAACTCCTCTTATTATTTTACTAAGATTATTTAATGAAAAAACTTTCGAACCTACAGGCCAGTAAGGCTCCTGGAGTTGATGGAATATACCCTATAATCTTAAGGGAGGCGGCAAGCGAGTGCATTGAACTATTGAGGCTAACTATGTGAGCATCACTAGACTCTGGGGAGATTCCCTTGGATTGGAAAAGTGCCAACGTATCTCCCATACATAAGGGTGGCTCTAAAAGTGAAGTTGGAAATTATCGACCTGTCAGTCTGACTTTGAGGCAATGGTCAAGGGTGGAATTCAGGATCATTTGGATCGAATTGAAATTCTCAAGGATACTCACAGCATGGTTTTGTAAAGGGAAAATCATGTTTAACAAATCTGGTTCGCTATTTCGAAAGGGTCATTCACGAGCTGGATTTAGGGAATAATTTTGACATTGTTTATTTAGATTTCAGCAAAGCTTTTGACTCAGTCCCACATGAGCGGTTGCTTTATAACCTGGAACAGGTTTGAATCACTGGGAAAATCCTTAGATGGATAGAAGGATGGCTTCAGGGCAGGAGGCAGAGGGTTGTGATAAATGGCTATTTCTCAGATTGGGTTGATGTAAGAAGTGGGGTTCCACAAGGATCAGTATTAGGACCACTGTTGTTTTTAATTTTCATAAACAACATTGATGAAGGGATAGAGGGCGTGATGTCTAAATTTGCAGATGATGTCAAAATTGGAGAGTAGTTAATGATCACTGTCAGACTGAGCTTCTTCAGAGAAACCTAGATAGACTTCAGGAATGGTCCGAAAAATGGCAGCTATGCTTTAATCCAACAAAGTGTAAGGTATTACACCTGGGAAACAGTAATCCCAAAATAACTTATTCACTTGGTGGAGTTCAACTAAACCCAGTACTGGAGGAAAGGGACTTGGGTGTTACGATACGGTCAGACATGAAATTCTCTGAGCATTGTAAACAGGTTGCAAGGAAGGCCCATGGTGTCCTATCGATGATCTATCAAACTTTTGCAAGTAGAGATAGGGACGTGATAATCCCATCCCATTATATAAGGCTTATGTTAGACCACACTTGGAATACTGTGTTCAAGTATGGAGACCGCACCTAAAGAAAGACAGAGCTTCTTGAAAGGGTGCAAAGACGGGTAACTCGCCTGGTGAGATCGGCAAAAGGGCGTCCTTATGAAGAAAGACTTCGAATATGTGGGTTGCAGAGTTTGGAAACTAGACACCCTAGAGGAGATTTGATTGAGGTGTTTAAGGCTCTGAGAGGCATCAGTAAAATGAATGAGGACGAAATTTTCAAGATTATAAATGATGCTAGAACTAGGTGACATAAATTCAAGTTACGGGGGGAAATGTTTAGATTGGACTGCAGGAAGTTTTATTTTAGCCAGCGAGTTATAAATTACTGGAATAAGTTGCCTTCATGGATGGTAGAGGCCGACAGTTTGGGGAAATTCAAAGGTCATCTGGATAGTACTTTCGGGTAAGGGAAGCGCATAGGATGATAGGTTTAATTTCCTTTTTTTTTTTGTTTTTATCATTGTTTTGTTCGGATTTTTTTTTTTTTTTTGGCTGGTGCAGCATTGGGGAAATAGCCATAGGCTTTCTTGCACCATGCAGCCATTACTAATACTAATACTAATTATTCTTTTGCATCCAGTTCCTTTGTAACCATATCATAGTATCCAATCAAATTTATGAGACAAGGCTTCCCCTTAACAAATCCATGCTGTCTGAATTATTACTGAAGGCTTTCAATAATAATAAATAAATAATAAAAGATAAATCAAAATATCCTGATTTTTCCATCAGAGTGAGAAAAACCCATAACTAACTCTGTCGTGCAGGATATCCCCCTCATAGTTTTATCATGAAAAAAAAAAGTTTAATGGTTTCCATTACAGCCTTCCAGTCTTCTGCTTAATCAACTCTATCATTCACACTCTCACACAAGAGGTTAGGAATAATCAGTGTATTTTACATTTTTACAAAATCATGTTTCTTTTGCATCATTAAATTAGATGAAGATAAAATAGGTCATGATAATCCATGGATTGTTCTAAATTCAATAATATATCAATAAGAGTTCTGCTATTATATATATATAATAGCAAGCAAAAAAATTATTTATGTAATAAATAAATAAATTATAGTAAGTCAAACGATCACCCTCTTTTGCTGAAATTTACTTGATATACATATTTATTGCAAAGTGAAAAGTTTACAGAGAAACAACTGATGTTTCAGTTTCATCAGAATAAAGCATCTAGAATTAGATGCTTTATTCTAATATTTTACAGAAAACTCTAAATCCTATTATTATTCTTATAATAAAATAATTTTAAATATACCTGAGTGTTACAGCAGGAAGAACAAAGAACATCCATAAGTGAACAACAAATACCAAAATTATTTGAAAAATTAGTCTTCCTAAAATATGCTTTTTAAGGTATAAAGCTCTGTCTGCCACAATTAATCCAAATTGTGCAACCAACATAATAAGAAAGGGTACAGGGACCTAGAATTAAAAAAAAAAAAAAAAACAATTTAACCATCCACAATATTAGATTACAAGTAATACTTCAATCATTTTTAAAAGAAATTGCCAAAAAATTATTTGCCAAATATAATAGCAAAATAACTGCTACAAGGGACAGAGAAGTGGCTTAGAATCCTCCATTATTCAGAAATCAGAAGCATATCATGCATTCTGCTAGGTGCACAATATGTTTGATTATGCATATCAAATATTTTGTTTTACATGGCTGGAAATACAGTTTTATAAAATTTGGTCACTGTGATATGGAGATAAATTAGTATCATTGATTGCTTTTCATTAAAAGTCAAGAAGCTGTGAATTTTAAACAGTGTGAAGAGAAATGAATTAGGGCAAAACACTATTATCACTTCATGAGACTTCACTCGTATACATATCTAATGTCAAATGTGAGGGAGCTATATTTACCAATTATTTTATTTCTCGGAGAGCACTGTTCTAATTGGCTGTATTGACAAGATAACCCATCGGGCTTCAAAGCCAAATGACATTGTCAGGATCTCAGATTTTTCTGTTCGAACAGAAATTTTGTTAGGCGTGACAAGAGAAAAATGGAGGAAATGCTAATAGAAAATTAAATTAGAAGAAAATAATCTGTTTTCAGTGCACAGGTAAGAATATCTGAAAACAAATAACTTCAAGAACGTTGCACCTGTGCCTATTCCGAAGCATCCTCCACTTTGACCAGCTATTCGGCACATGCACTGCAAATGTCCAGTCACAGTGACGCTCAAAAATGGCCAAAGGAGGAAAACAGAGCAATAGAATTACAAACTGAGAGGACGAACAATTCGGTCATTTCAATTTGCACAACTCGTAACAATTTCTTACAAGTTAAATTTTTAGGTTTGAGAAGTAGTTTTTTGTTGTTATTAAATTTCATTAAAAATTTTTGTTTTGTATTTTGACAGAATAAGTCCTTATTCAAAATTAAACTTGCAGTATTTTAACTTTCCTTTAACATATAACTAATTTTTCCTCAGCGCTGACTGAATTTCGAAATTGCGTATTTTGCCCTTGAATGTCATCCTTAATTGGATTATATAGGAAATTAAATTCTTCTTTATTCATCCTTAAGTACATCTTGAAACGATTTATCTTCTTCTAAGTCCTGCAGTAAATGATGTGTGTGGGGGTGGGATGTGAATGTTTATTATTTTTATTTCTTTTAATGCATTAAATAAATATTTTCTCATTTATTTAATGCATGTGTCTTGTTTAATTATTCCCTGTACTCTACTGTGCCCCCCGTTTAGTCCCCTCCCACTTTACACCTGACTTGTTTGTCTCCAAGAAGATTCTAGACTCGAAGGGGGTCTCAATATTTTAGGTATTCCTCCTCTGGATTGGCTGAAGTTCAAAATGACTGACTGACACTTAAGTACCAAAACATAATAATATTTACTGACATTATATATATATATTTCCAATCTATAACTACGATTAACTGTGAACTTTATTATGTGTGGCTTTGTTAGACTGCTAGGCCTTATCTGTGTAATTATCCTTGTAATTCAAACTACAGAATTTTCATACATATATACATAACATCATGTTCTTCGTGTGTCTCATCCTTGGGTTGTAACAGATCTAGGAGTTCATTACATCTCATAATCCTTACATCAGATTTCCTACAATCAACTATCCTAGTAGGTTTACAAGTGGCTTTTAGCATGGTAATAAACAATTTCAAGTAGCCATATATACATATTTATATTCCTTTCCAAAATTATCACACACACACACACACACACACACACACACACACACACACACATATATATATACACATACATATATATCTCAGTTAGAAAAACCTTTCCTCAACTACAGACCTGTTCATCATTCATAATCAACAATGGTAATTAACTGTCTTCCCGTATCTAATCCTATAATTCTTTAATTAGCAGGGCACTCAATCAGTGTTTTATCCGTTTAAACAATTACTATTACTCTAAGTTATACTCTCTATAAATCCAAATTCACTATAATATCATATTCAACTACAATCCTTCGTTACCTACTTAGTCATTCCCCCAAAATTAACAATTATCTCAAAGTATCCTTTCTACCCATTAATAAACCTTTACCATAAGGTCCGACTCTTAATTTCACTACAATTCTGTGTACATGGGTACAATTACATTTAGCTTCCTCCCATAGGTTAACTATTTTCCCTAGAGTCCTTCCTTCACTAACTTAAGATTTTTCCTTACTGAACTGTCACTTACTGGTTTTCCAAGTGACTTTACTATTCAGGGCTGCCATAACCATCAGCGTAATGGCGTAGACTAGAAGGCGGGCGATTGCTCAACCTTGGAATACATCAATCTACCTGAGGTTCGCTCTGTTGAGTTGAATAAGGATCCTTTTCTTACGTCATTCTCTAGAATTATCATTGGGCGCTCTCCTTCCTTCACTATGAATTTCATCAGCTTCTCACAATGTTGTTGTATTCATTGGCTACTCTGGATCATCTTTCTTCCACATGGACATATTCTTTCCCCAACTTTAGACTTACGAAATTTCTCACAAGGAAAATTTCCTTCCCATTACTAAACCATCTCCCCAAGACTCAGCAACGACTCTGCTACACGACTGTCTTCCTCGACGCACTTCCAAAGACTCTCCCAAAAAAAAAAAAACTTTTCTTTCTCCTCATTCTGAATTTCAAAATTTCCTGCGCTTTTCACTCTGGCCAATCGCTGACCTGTACATCCCTTCCCCTGTAATTCCTATTCGTCTCCTATACGCTTCTGTGGGCGTGTCTTCCATTCTTTATATGAGGACTTCCGGTTTTCCAGCAATTTCTGGAACTTTCTAGAAAGGTAAACGGAAGTTCCGGTCAGCCAAGAAGTTTCCAGATCTTCTTTGTGACCTCACATCCACACCCATCTATGCCCTGTATTTGCCTGGCTACACCTGTTGTTAATTGCCCCTGTGAAATTTTAAAGTGTGTACTGAAATTTCTTGAGTATCTCCATTACTGAGCTCCATCTCTATCTTAATTGTTTTTGTTTCGGCTCATTGTTCACTCTGATCTGTACTCATTAGCTACGGTTCGCTCCATGAGTGTTTCCTATTGAATCGCGTGTTCGAAACGCTCCCCCCCCCACGTGGTAATTTACCAATTGTACAATATGCTGCCTAAATATAAACTACCAAGATCCAGGCCTCTTATTATTTTCCAAAAATTTTATATTGCATCCTGACCCTCTCAATTTTCTATAGTTTCTAGAACTATTTCCTTTCCTGGTATACATTCACCCTTTTGTTCCTCTCAGTAAACTTATTACTCTTCTCCACTCCTTTCAACAGATCCACATTCTTCTCAAAATGAGGCTTTTAGACCTGTACATACTCAAGATGCAGCCTAATCATTGCTTTAACCAATGGAATAATAATCACATCTTTATCCCTACTAACAAAATTCCTGTATATTACTGACAAAAAATGAGCTATCTTGGCAGCCTTATCTACATTCCTCAGAGAACTTTATATCTGACTGCACAAATATCCCTAGGTCTTTTTTCATTCTCCAATGCATTGAATGCAATAACAGACAGATGGTAGATTATTCTGGGATTATGGCTACCCATATATAATACCTTGCATTTGTTAATGTCTCAGTCTGCCAAATTTAGAATCATCTGTAAACTTAGTCAATATCATTAATAAATATAGAACAAAATGGGCTCAGCACTGAATCCTGATGGACTCCACTATATAACATTAGCCCAAGAATAGCAGAACACATTGATAACCCAGTCTTCTCCCACTCAACCAACATTTTATCAACAGCAGTAAATTGCTCTTAATGCCATACTGCTCCAAACTATACATCTTTGACATGCACCAGTATCAAAAGCATTTCTGAAATATAAGTATCAAAATTATTTTTTTGCATCTAGTTCCTTTGTAACTACATCATAGTATTCAATCAGACTGGTTGGACAAGATTGCTCTTTAACAAATCAATACTGTGACTGCAAAATAACTGTGTTCCTGTCTAGATGTCCTGCATTACTTCTTTAAGCAATGAATCTAATATTTTTCCTGGAGCAGAATTAAAGGTAACAACAGGCCTGCAATTATTTGTCAGCTTTTGAATGTATCCGTAATGCACCTCCTCTATGAATCTGGGATGCAATTGCACATCTTCAGTCCATAGGGAACTCCTCCTGAACCAAGGATGCTTATATAATTATTGCTAAACATTTGCTTACCTCCACTGCTGCCTACAATAATATACGGTAAGACTCCCGTATCCATGGGGGAAACGTTCCAAGACATACTGCAGATGGCTGAAACCACGGATATAGGAGTGTGCTATAGGCCTAATGACTCTGATGAGTATAATAAGAAACTGTTCGGAGAAATAGAGTGGGCCAGTAAATCAGAGAGTCTTATAATGGGGGATTTTAATTTCCCAGATATTGACTGGAATTTGGGGGCTGGTCACTCACACAGTAGCAAGGCTTTTGTGGATTTATTGGATGATTGTTTTCTACATCAGCATGTTCGGGAGGCAACTAGAGGGAGTAATACTCTTGATTTGATTATCAGTAGTGATTCTTCATGCATTAAGAATCTGCAGATAAATGAACCACTTGGTGGCAGTGATCACAGTGTGCTGAAGTGGGAGTTACTCAAAGAGGTAACTACCATTAGGGGTAAAGGGAAGGGGTATTGCTTTCGTAAAGACGACTACAATGGACTGAGACAGTATTTAAATTTTATACAGTGGGATCAACTGATGATATTGCCAACAGCAAATTCAAAATGGGAAGCATTCAAAGAAATTATCGTGGAAGCTACTAGGCTTTACATACCAACTAAGAAATATTGTTCAAGGTTTAGGCCTAAATGGTTGTCAGATGAACTAATGAGGCATATGGCAGAGAAGAAAAATGCATGGGATACATACAAATTAACACGTGACACAGACGCCTATGATAGATACAAGTTGATCTGTAACCAAGTTACAAAGGAGGTTAGGCAGGCGAAGGCAGATTATGAGAGATCCTTGGCAAGGGATGCGAAGAAAAACAGCAAAGAGTTCTTTACTTATGTAAACTCTAGAAGGAAGGGGATGAATCAGATTGGTCCACTTGAGATCGATGGGTCAACTGTTGATGACCCTGCTCAGGTAGCTAACAAACTAAATGAATATTTTGCATCGACATTCACACATGAGGAGTTATTCAGCGAGGGGAATGCCAGAGGTGTATTCAACTCTAGCAGTAAGCTAGAGAATCTTGTAATAACTGAGAGCAAAGTGGAGGAGAAATTGTTGAAGATAAACACAAGAAAGGCACCTGGGGTGGATGGGATCTATCCAGTTATATTAAAGGAGGCAGCAAAGGAGGTAAGCAAACCCTTAGCCATAATTATGAGAGCTTCCTTGGACTCAGGGGAGGTACCCATGGACTGGAGATGTGCAAATGTGACCCCAATTCACAAAGGGGGATCAAAGGCTGACACAAGTAATTATAGACCTGTGAGTTTAACTTCTGTTCCCGGAAAATTAATGGAGGCACTGGTGAAAGAAGCACTGCAGGATCATCTAGACAAGACTTCAGTTATAGCTAGGACACAGCATGGTTTTGTTAAGGGTAAGTCTTGCCTGACCAATTTGATTGGATACTATGATGCAGTCACAAAAGAACTGGATGCAGGGAATAACTTTGACATTATATACTTGGATCTTAGAAAGGCTTTTGATACTGTTGCACATGGAAGACTGCTGCACAAATTGGAGCAGTGTGGCATTGGAGGCAAATTGCTGCTATGGATAAAGGGGTGGTTGAGGGGGAGAAGACAGAGAGTGGTAATCAATGGACACTGCTCATCGTGGACTAATGTTATTAGTGGAGTCCCTCAGGGTTCAGTATTGGGTCCTTTATTGTTTTCTGTATTTATAAATGATATTGATGATGGTATATCAGGCTTAATGTCCAAGTTTGCAGACGATACGAAGGTTGGCAGGGTTGTCAAGGACACTACTGACACTATGCTGCTGCAACAGGATTTGGAAAGGTTGAGCAGATGGGCTTCGAGGTGGCAAATGAAGTTTAACATTGACAAATGTAAAGTACTACATATGGGAAACAGCAACCCCAGAGCAACGTATCAACTCTGTGGTACTACACTGACAGTGGTAGAGAATGAAAGGGACCTGGGGGTGGTTGTGCAGGCAGATATGAAGTTCTCTGAGCAGTGCAGACGGGCTGCAAGAATAGCTCATGGTGTATTGTCAATGATATATAGGAATTTTTCTAGCAGGGATAAGGAGGTGATTATTCCCTTGTATAAGGCAATGGTCAGGCCACACCTAGAGTACTGTATACAGGCCTGGAGGCCTCATTTCAAGAAGGATGTAGAGCTGCTGGAACGAGTACAGAGAAGGGCAACTAGACTGGTGAATGGGACAAAGGGGTGCTCTTACGAAGAAAGGCTTAAGTTTTGCGAATTACAGTGTCTGGAAACTAGGCACCAGCGGTGTACAAAGATAGAGGTGTACAAAGCCTTGAATGGTTTGAGCATGCTCAATGCTGATGGGATTCTTCCTCTTGCTCAGAATAATCACCTGAGAGGGCATAAATTCAAATTGAGGAAAGACAGATGTAGGATAGATGTGCGGAAATTTGCCTTTAGCCAGCGGGTGGTTGGTGGGTGGAACAGACTTCCATCCCTTGTCGTGGAAGTTGATAGCCTAAATAAGTTTAAGGCTCAGCTGGACAGGTATTTCGAACGAACAGAGAGGTGAAGTGGAAGTGGTTATTTTTATTTATTTATGTTACTTTTTTTTTTTTTTTTTGGCTGATGCTGCATAAGCTTGCTTTCTTGCATCAAATGGCTCTACTAATGCTAATGCTAATGCTAATAAGCAAACACCTGCTGACCCCATATATAACGTGATTTTTTTGTACATATATAAGTATAATAAAGTTTAATTGATAAATTAAATATACAGAAAGACATTACCAACATTAAATATGGTAATAATAAAGTACAGCAGACTCTCAATTTATTTACAGGGACACTTCAAGACCAAATGTTTAGTTTGATTTAGTGCATCGCATCGATTGTTGTGTTCCGTCACACCACAAAAGGACAAATTTTGTTTGTCCTTTTGTGGTGTGACGTGTTTTGTGTTATTTATGTCAGAATTTTTTTTTTATAATAACTTCTTCTTTTTTTTTGTTTAGAAATCGCCAAAATGATGGGCAAACACAAGAGTTGTGGTTTCAAATTACACAAAAACTTCAAATTATTCAAAAGTTTGAAAACTGTGCATCCGTTAAATCTCTAAAGAATCATTATAATGTTGGTGATCAAACCATAAGCGACATTGTAAAAAAAAAAAAAAAGGAAGCTATTCGATTTAAAATCAACATTGTAAAAAAATAAAGGGAAGCATCGTACTGGACACGCGAGTAGTATGTGTTAATTTTTTTCGTTTCTTTTTCCGTGGGTAATTGAATCAGTGGATATGAGGGCATAACTGTACTTTGATAGAACCCAACCAACAAATTGCCTTTTTTACCTTTGGCTTCAACAATTTCTACTACACTTTTCTCTGTTATCATGAAATAATTTAGCTCCCTATTAGAAAAATTTATATACTTTGGTGATCTCATCCCTAAAAAATTTCTCATGTATAAATGTAGATGCAAAATACTTTTTTGTCAGCAACCAGGACATTTGTGATTTGATGGCACAATAGTTTTTATCTAGGGCAAGTGTCTCAATCACCTGAATTTATCATGAAAATTCACCATTTTTACCATTTAAAAACTGTCTGAGAAGATTATAGTCACCTTCACAAAAGCAAAAGCCCTTCCCTTTGCTCTCAAAAGTAGTTACTTTAAGTAAATCCCACATCAATATGTCAATGCAGTGTTTATTATACTCGTCAGTCATTAGGCTTATGACATACTTCTACTCTCAATTTTGTTTTCCCAAACTTATATCACATCAAATTGACTAAACAATGCACTCATCACCCAAGTCAACTGGATGCACTGCCTTAGATTTAATATTCTTCTTAACTAAGAACATAATTCCTCCACCTTGCCTGTCCTTCCTGTATACACTGTACTCCCTGCATCCTTTACAACTGAGTGACATTCAATATCCCCACAACGTCTGCAGTTGATGATATAATCAGCACTTCAAATTGATCAAATTTATTTACTTTGATCTTGCATTAGTGTACACTCAAGCATACATGCACCTGTTTCTACTCTTAGTAACCCTAGTCCACAACTAGAGTAACCTTAGTAACAGAGTCCACATAATGCTTGTTCCATTCGAATCCCCCAGCAGTATTTGAAATCCAACACCTCGCTTTCCAGGCTGCTGCTGCCTGGTCCAACAGAGGCAGAGAAAACATCATTTACACCTTTGCCTGCAGTAACTGTTAGTTCCACGAATTTATGGTGCCTTCGTAGCCAGGTGGGCAGGAGCAGCAGTGTGTAGCACACACTTTTTGATTAGACTGGGGTTCGAGCCCATGACTACCAAATATGGAGGATGCGGAAAGGTCAGGGAATGACCACCGCATATCCCCGGAGCAATATGGCCTTAGTTGATAATGCTCCTAAAAACCAAATAATGACAACAACCATGAATTTATTTAAACTATTCATTTATTTAGCACAACAGATAGAAATTTGTTCCAGCAATCTACTATCATCTGACTGAAGGCATGCACAACTGTCCTGCAACCATTATTCCTGAATTTGAATTTATGGCCCCTCATGTTAATCTATGTCTGCATATCCCCCTAGCCCGCAGTTTTCCAACCAACCTAACATGAGGTTGGTTGGAAATCCCATTCTTGCATTCCTTCAATTTAAGCTAATCCCATCTGTAAGGACCCGTCCTTACATTAATTAATAAAATTTGTTAAATATTATGTGAATTTAACTGTGATACGAATAGTGGTTTTCTGATAAAAACAACATGGGTTAAGAAGCTCTGGAATTCAAAAATACCTTCCAGTCACTCCCGGTTTAGTTGTAGTTTGTTTGTATGGAAATTCTTTGACGAGTCAGTAAAAGTAAATAACCGTGACAAATCCCCATTAAGACAGAGGCAGATGCACCATAGTAAGGGCCAAGAGCACTTAAGTTGGCTCTCTTAGAAATTTCACAGTGGAACGCCATTAGAGGTGGGCGACGTCACCAGGTGTGCGCGCGTGAGGTCACGGGAAGAGCTGTGACGTTTCTCAGTTAACCTGAACTTCCGCCTCTCGTTCTAGATGGTTCTCGTATATTCTAGGCCACGGAAGTTGGGAAGAAGACCCGCCCACGGAAGATGAGAGGAGACAAATGAGAGCACAGGTAAAGGGATGCGCAGATCTCCTATTGGCCAGGAAGAAAGTGGAGGGAATTTTGAGAGGGAGATTAGGAAGAAGTTTTCGTGGCATTCAGGGAGAAGCTTTCGTGGCATTCGGAAGAAGTTTCGGGGCATTCGGAAGAAGTTTTCGGAGGAGTCGGAAGAAGTTCTCGAAACGGTCTGGAGAATGATTTGAATGAGTTGGAGAACGATACAAAGCAGAGCAGTAGTCTAATTTGGGTGATAGCTGCAGCCCTGAGGTAGATGGAAGCAATGATAGAAATTCTGCGTATCCCGACAGCCTGTAGGAATGTTCACCTGTAAGCATGGAAGCCGTAGCAAGGAAGAATCATATCCTGAAAATTATGTAGGCAAAGCCAGTCGAATGAGTGGTCGAACCATTGACCTACTAGACAACTCCTCTATCCACGGAAGAAGAAATGCTGACCGGTAAAGAGTATGCGACCCTGATTGATTCCAGCCGTGCAGTATCCGGTAGGGAGACACCATAAATCACCGAGATCCCCAAATGAGCGCCCCCGCATTCCAGTACCTGAATGACCGATATGAAAGGAAGCCGAGCAGAGAGGAAAGTTCCAGGCCAAACATGTAAGTGCTATAGAGTTTACCGAAATAGGTGTACCTAATTTATTAAGGAGAGGACTTTAGGAGAAATAAGTATATATAGTTAAGGAGGGAGATTTAAGCAATGAATATATGTATAAAAGTGTAATGTATTTAAGACGGACGTAGCCTATAATTTGAAGTGAAGCTCCTCATAATAATGCTTGCTGGAAGGAGAGGTTATAATAGATAATTGAGAATTGTTTAGGGTTGGGAAAGTTTTTTTTATATTATATATGAAGTTAAAGGTTGGAATTGTGAATTATTTATGAGTTGATTTGTGGAGAGTATTTCTGATTTGAGTAGGGGCTAATTAAAAGTGATATATATATAAAGGTATAGAGGATTAACGGTCCTGAAGGGTAATGTTAAATTGAATTGATTAATATTTCCTGTTAACCTGATTGCAGTAAGGGTGTCTAACTGAATAAATGAAATTTTCGTACAAATTGAGACACGAACTCTGAAGGGTTTTGTGAGCCAGTTCATTGGCTGGTAGTTGTTGGTTTGTTATACAGACTGTTCAGAAGAAGAGTTGGAAGAATCTATGTAAAGTGAATACCACGACCTATTGAAGTCCCTGTAAAGAACATGAAGAGACACCATAGCATAATGAATAATAATGTGTATTAGAATAGGATATCGGATGATGAAACATTTGAGTTTGAACAAGATATTTACACATATAAAGGTTAATGAAATAACAAGTCACTATTATTAGTTTCTGTATGATATGTTAATAAACATTGTTTTATTTTACATTCAAGTGTTGGAGTCTGTCATTCCGAAACTCAGCCAATCCTGTGGAGAAATACTTAAAATAATTAAGGTCCCCTACGAGTCAGGTAATCTTCTGAGAACAAACAAGTCAGATGCTAAGTGGGAGGATTGGACTACGGGGATGTACATATATAAAGAGGGGATATATAAGTAATAAAAAATTAAAATATTAATGCAAAAGGAAAAGATACAAAAAAAATAACCCCATAAATAATAAACGTCACCCCCACCCCCACAATTGGCGAGCGAAAGCCAGGATAATTCTGCACAACGGAAGGCTGAGTTCAGAACGACAGGAAAATATATTTACATGTATATATACATGCAATCCAGTTGCTGAAACTGATAGAAAAAAATTCAGCTGGCGAGCCAGAAAGCGTAAGTTAGAATTATATATGTATTACTGAGTTGATTATTGTTGAATGAATTTAGATTGAACAAGTAAATAATGGTGGATTTTAGAGGCAAGTATTGATTTAGCATTGAACTGGAAATTATTATTTATGTACAATTGAATTAATTAGTGAGACCGGACAGGGAAACTTCAAGGATAGATAAGTAAAACTTAATAAATTTTATAATTATTGGGTGTTGAAATTTTACTAATTGATTATTGATCAAGCAGGTAAATGTTAATGGTAAATTGAATTAGATTATCTAATATAGTTAAAGAATTGTAGAAAGATTAATCGGCAGACATATTAATTAGTTAAAGTTGATAGCTAGAGATTAATAGATATAAAATAAAAATGCCAAGAAAGGGTAGGAAACGCGGCGAGGACTGCGAAAATTTTGGGGGCCACAGTGACGAACATGAAGGCCAAGAAAAACCGGAGGTGAGAATGGTAAGCGGGGTAGCAAAGGGGTCAGGACAAATCAAATACAGCAAGTATTTGAAACCATTCAAGGGGGAATCAGGTGAAAGAGTGGAAAAATTTATTAATAAATTAAAGCTAATTAAGGATAAGGAAGAGTTAAGCGATATGGATGTCATAACTATAGGGGAATTTAAACTAGAAGGACAGGCATTAGAAAAATACAGGCAGGCTACAGTGGCAGAAGAAATAGTAACGCTCCACAGATTCACTGAGACATTAAGAAAATTATTTGGGAAAAAGAATGACTTGTTAACAAGCGTAGGAAAGTTGGGAGGATACACGCAAACCACTCGCGAAACAGTAAGCGAATTCCACCAGCGCCTCCTAAATTTAAAACTAAACACAGAAACATCGGAATCGGAGAAACAGGCATTCGAAAAAAATACTAACTGGGCAGTTCATCACAGGGCTCAGGCACAATTTTAAAAAAGAAGTACTAAGAAAAAATCCAGAAACATTAACAGACGCGTACACCCACTCATTAGAGGAAGAAAGGCTTGAGAACTTTAGCAAAAATACGGGGGCAAAGGAGATAAACGCGATAACCGACAGAAAGCAGCCTGAAACAGAAAAGGAATCGAGGGAGTGGGGAAGCGAAATCGAAGGGTTAGCTAAACATTTAAATAGCATCGAAAGAAAGATGGAGTGGATGATGGAAAGGCTCTCCTTAAGCAATGATGCTAGAGAAATTCAGCAACAACCGGAAGTGAAACAAGGATTGGGTACAGTTTCACGAACAAACGAAGGGGAAGACAAGGACGGCGGTCGTAAATGGTGTTATAAGTGCCAGAACTCAGACCATTGGACCCGCTACTGCAAAGTGAAACAGGGTGCTAAAGAAAGCTGGGAAAGGGAAGAGTATTGGGAACGAGACAGGTACCCACACGTAAAAAACCCCAGAAACATGGACAAGCACAGGGAGGAAAGGCATTGCGCAAAACAAGGGGGGTATCGGAATGAACAAGAGCGCATCAACAATGCCGTAGTCAAGAGACATGGATCTTTTAGACATGCCCGCTGCGGGAGGCCATCATTACACTTAAACACCGCCAAAGGAAAGGCCATATCTTTAGGTGCGGTAAGTGCTAAGGGCAGTAGAAACGACCTATTATATGTGAGAGGCAGCTTAGGAGGGGTACCAGGTAAGTTTCTGGTGGACACAGGAGCCTCGAGGTCTATTTTAATGTGGGACTACCTCATTAAATACTGCAAAAGGCCGAATAAGGGAGATATAAGATGTTGCCGCGATTTTCGTCTGGAGGGGGTAGGTGCTGAAGAAATTCACACCGATTATATTGTCAGAGACAAGGTAAGAATACAGGGGTGTGAAAACTTGGTGGCCCATTCATATTTTGTGGCAAACAGAATAAACAGTCGTCGACATGACGCAGTACTAGGCACGGACCTGCTAAGGAAATTAAGAGCCAAGATAGATGTGAGAAATGGCCGCATTACCTTCGGCAGTAATACCCAGGCGAGTCCAAAGGTAGACAGGAGGCGAAAGGCAGGCGGCAGAGCCCAGTATGAGCCAGAGAAAGGGGAAACTCCAAAGGAAGCTAGTGGAAAAGAATTAGAAGGGTGTAAGGCAAGCACTGATAATAAAGTTCTGGTTACACAAAACAAATTGGAATTAAATAAGAACACCAAAACAAATAGGAATAATGGGGGAAAGTGCCAAGAGAAGGGGAGGGTGTTACACGTAGGAATTTTGGAAACGAGAGAAAGGGTCGGTTTACATTCGGGAGAGAAAACACATGAAGGGGGAGAGAATGGCTGTGATGAGAAGGATCGCAAATTAAATGGAGCAACAGAAATTAAAGGAATCGAAGGATTAGGAAATTACAGAACTGAAGCTTCCAGTGAGGAGAAGGCACACAAACTGAAGGAAATAAACAGGATGCAGCAAATGTATCTAGGAGCAGTATTCGACGAAAATATGGGATGGGAGTAGTTAATGAAGCTTAATATAAGTTTAAGTAATGTCTGGTATATAAGTGTAATTAGAAAATATAAAAAGGCAATTAGAGGAGATTGGCTGTCGATTAAGTGGATCTGGGATAAAGGAAAATCCGTCTGAGGACAGAAAGAAAGAAAAAAATTTACATATGGAATATAAATTTTTTAGGGGAAGAGGAATGCTATGTAAGGACCCGTCCTTACATTAATTAATAAAATTTGTTAAATATTATGTGAATTTAACTGTGATACGAATAGTGGTTTTCTGATAAAAACAACATGGGTTAAGAAGCTCTGGAATTCAAAAATACCTTCCAGTCACTCCCGGTTTAGTTGTAGTTTGTTTGTATGGAAATTCTTTGACGAGTCAGTAAAAGTAAATAACCGTGACAAATCCCCATTAAGACAGAGGCAGATGCACCATAGTAAGGGCCAAGAGCACTTAAGTTGGCTCTCTTAGAAATTTCACAGTGGAACGCCATTAGAGGTGGGCGACGTCACCAGGTGTGCGCGCGTGAGGTCACGGGAAGAGCTGTGACGTTTCTCAGTTAACCTGAACTTCCGCCTCTCGTTCTAGATGGTTCTCGTATATTCTAGGCCACGGAAGTTGGGAAGAAGACCCGCCCACGGAAGATGAGAGGAGACAAATGAGAGCACAGGTAAAGGGATGCGCAGATCTCCTATTGGCCAGGAAGAAAGTGGAGGGAATTTTGAGAGGGAGATTAGGAAGAAGTTTTCGTGGCATTCAGGGAGAAGCTTTCGTGGCATTCGGAAGAAGTTTCGGGGCATTCGGAAGAAGTTTTCGGAGGAGTCGGAAGAAGTTCTCGAAACGGTCTGGAGAATGATTTGAATGAGTTGGAGAACGATACAAAGCAGAGCAGTAGTCTAATTTGGGTGATAGCTGCAGCCCTGAGGTAGATGGAAGCAATGATAGAAATTCTGCGTATCCCGACAGCCTGTAGGAATGTTCACCTGTAAGCATGGAAGCCGTAGCAAGGAAGAATCATATCCTGAAAATTATGTAGGCAAAGCCAGTCGAATGAGTGGTCGAACCATTGACCTACTAGACAACTCCTCTATCCACGGAAGAAGAAATGCTGACCGGTAAAGAGTATGCGACCCTGATTGATTCCAGCCGTGCAGTATCCGGTAGGGAGACACCATAAATCACCGAGATCCCCAAATGAGCGCCCCCGCATTCCAGTACCTGAATGACCGATATGAAAGGAAGCCGAGCAGAGAGGAAAGTTCCAGGCCAAACATGTAAGTGCTATAGAGTTTACCGAAATAGGTGTACCTAATTTATTAAGGAGAGGACTTTAGGAGAAATAAGTATATATAGTTAAGGAGGGAGATTTAAGCAATGAATATATGTATAAAAGTGTAATGTATTTAAGACGGACGTAGCCTATAATTTGAAGTGAAGCTCCTCATAATAATGCTTGCTGGAAGGAGAGGTTATAATAGATAATTGAGAATTGTTTAGGGTTGGGAAAGTTTTTTTTATATTATATATGAAGTTAAAGGTTGGAATTTTGAATTATTTATGAGTTGATTTGTGGAGAGTATTTCTGATTTGAGTAGGGGCTAATTAAAAGTGATATATATATAAAGGTATAGAGGATTAACGGTCCTGAAGGGTAATGTTAAATTGAATTGATTAATATTTCCTGTTAACCTGATTGCAGTAAGGGTGTCTAACTGAATAAATGAAATTTTCGTACAAATTGAGACACGAACTCTGAAGGGTTTTGTGAGCCAGTTCATTGGCTGGTAGTTGTTGGTTTGTTATACAGACTGTTCAGAAGAAGAGTTGGAAGAATCTATGTAAAGTGAATACCACGACCTATTGAAGTCCCTGTAAAGAACATGAAGAGACACCATAGCATAATGAATAATAATGTGTATTAGAATAGGATATCGGATGATGAAACATTTGAGTTTGAACAAGATATTTACACATATAAAGGTTAATGAAATAACAAGTCACTATTATTAGTTTCTGTATGATATGTTAATAAACATTGTTTTATTTTACATTCAAGTGTTGGAGTCTGTCATTCCGAAACTCAGCCAATCCTGTGGAGAAATACTTAAAATAATTAAGGTCCCCTACGAGTCAGGTAATCTTCTGAGAACAAACAAGTCAGATGCTAAGTGGGAGGATTGGACTACGGGGATGTACATATATAAAGAGGGGATATATAAGTAATAAAAAATTAAAATATTAATGCAAAAGGAAAAGATACAAAAAAAATAACCCCATAAGTAATAAACCTTACCCCGCCCCCCACACATCCCTTTAAAAACAGTCTCTCCTGTTAAGAAGTGCACACAACACTGAGAAATATTCTACCCAACAGGCTTTGCACAGACTCTCCACAGCCAAAATGATTGACAAGGCTCTCATCACATATTCACTCTTGTGTCTGAGCAGAATTGCAGATGCTTTCAATTTCACTCCTAATTCACGACTTTTTCTCAATATTGCCCTCAACTTTTTCACAACATTTTCCCATTATCCTGACAATTGAGTCACCAACTATAGCTACTTCCTGTAGCACCTATAAGATCCTTGATCCCACAAGAAGCTGCAGAGCATACCAGTGTGCTGTGTGATGCTGGAGCATGGGGCTCTAGTGCTGAGCTGGGCATCTGAGTGGTTGATGGGATCCTCTTTTAATCCTTCAAGGACATTGATTCCATTCCCTATTCTTCAAGTCCTATCAGCCCATCGGAACACTGAATTTGTGCTTACCTCCACATGCAATTTATTATTATTTGTAGTAGTACTTGCAAATAATGAAAGAAAGCATGCTTACTTTCAACAAAAAACCCTACCTGCCTCATTTGTCCATCCCATCTAATAATATGACTAGTTCTGTAAATTTATTCAAACAACACAGTTCCTCAACATCAGGGTGGTAGTTTGTTTGTGACAAACATCAATTACTCTCTGGTTCAAAGCAAATTTTTGCCATTTTTCCAGAAGCCATCCTTTTTTTAAATTTCAGCATGTGTGTGTGTGTGTGTGTGTGTGTGTGATGACTATGATTCACAGAATAAAAGATTAACAATAGCCAATAGCTGCAGGCAGAGGCGGAAATGATTCATGCACTGTTTCTACTGGAATGAGCAGCAACCCGGAAAGCCAGTTACTGGGGATTTCAGGATTTGCTGGGGGTCATAAAACAAGTAAATACATGGGCTGTGTTAGAGTAACTAAGAGTACGAACAGGTGCATGTATACCAACGCTAGGAGCATAGTAAATAAATCTGATGAATTTGAAGTGTGGGTTAAGACATCCAAGGTGGAAATCGTTGGGGCATCAGAGACTTGGTGCCACTCAGATATAAGGGAAGCAGAATTGGAATTTGGGGAATACATGACAGGAAGAGGGAGGGGTTTATGCTGTTAGTTAAGAAACACACAAAATCTAAGGAAGTGCATCCAGTTGACATAGGTGGACAGTACAGTGTTGAGTCAGTTTGGTGAGACTTAAGCACTGGGAAAGCAAAAATGAGGGTAGGAGTTTGTTATAGGCCTAATGACTCTGATGAGTACAATGAACAATTATACAGAGAAATAAAGTGGGCACCTGGGGTAGATGGGGTAGCCCATAATGGGGGATTTTAACTTTCCAGATATAGACTGGAACTTGTGAGTTGGTCTTTTGTACACTAGCAAGGCTTTTGTGGATTTATTGGATGATTGTTTTCTACAGAAGCATGTTAAAGAAGCAACAAGAGGGAATAACACTCTTGATCTGTTTATCAGCAGTGATTATTCATGCATTAAGATTTTACAGATAAAGGAACCACTAGGTGGCAGTGATCACAGTGTACTGATGTGGGATTTACTTAAACATATAACTACCATCAGGGATAAAGCGAAGGATTTTTTCTTTCGTAAAGGAGACTACAGCTGTCTAGGGATTTTTTAGGTTCTATACAGTGGGACGCTACCAACAGCAAAGTCTAAATGGGAAACTTTCAATGAAGTGATTTTGGAGGCTACTAGGCTTTTTGTTGAAACTAAGAAATGCCGCTCTAGGTTTAGGCTCAAATGGATGTCAGATGAAATAATGAGACTCGTGGCAGCGAATAAAAATCCATGCGATACACATAACTTGTCAGGTGAGACAGAAGCCTATGGTAGACACAAGCTAGTCTCTAATCAAGTCACAAAGGAGGTTAGGGAAGTGAAGGCAGATTATGAAAAATCTTTGACAAAAGATACAAAGAAAAACAGCAAAGACTTCTTTACTTATATAAACTCTAAAAGGAAGGGGATGAATCAGATTGGTCCACTTCATATCATTGGTTTGACTGCAGATGATCATAGTCAGATATCTGCCGAACTAAATGAGTATTTTGCATCTACATTCACACGAGGAGTTATTCAAGGAGGAGAGGGCCAGATGTTTATCAAACTCTAACAAGGAGTTAAATGATTTTGTAATAACCAAGAGCAAAGTGGAGGAGAAATTGTTGAAGTTAAACATATGAAAAGCACCTGGGGTAGATGGGATCTATCCAATTATATTAAAGGAGGTGGCAAAGGAAGTAAGCATACCATTAGCCATAATGATGACAGCATACTTGTACTCAAGAGAAGTCCCCACAGACTGGAGATGTGAAATGTATCTCCAATTCACAAAGGGAAATCAAAGGATAACACGAGTAATTACAGACCTGTTAGTTTGAGTTCTATTGCAGGGAAAATAATGGAGTCACTGGTTAAAGGAGCATTGCTGGATCATCTAGACAAGACAGCAGTAATAATTCAGACACAGCATGGGTTTGTTAAGGGGAAGGCTAGGCTTGTCAGACCAATTTGATTGGATACTATGATTTGGTCACAAAGGACCTGGATGCAAAAAATAAATTTTGATGTTATATGCAGTCAGTCCTCATATACTATATGTTTACACTACACGAATTCGATCATACACGATTTATAAATAGGGGAAAGATATCGTATATAAGATGAACCGAATTCACTTATGCACGATTCGCCTTTGTGTTTACAAGAAATGGCAGTGGAATGCAGAATCATCCCAAATGAACACAACACGATAGGAATGAAGAGAAGATTCTGAAAATGTATTTATGTTTTTTACATCAGTGAAGGGGAAACACATTTCACCATAATAGCGTAAAAACCCACACAATTCCAGCTATCGGTATTATCGCAAATGCAATTAGATCAAGTAGTAGAAACACAAATTCCACTAGTAGAAACGCAGCTGGAAATTGTTTTTATTGTTTCATGGTAGTAACCCCCAGAAATGTGCTTTAGTAAAATGTGAGCTAGTGAGGTGTTCGTAGTGTGTCTCTGCCTTTGGTGTGTTGTTTATTCAGTTGCTACACGCACACAGCTTTGTTTATGTGTATCATCAAGCATGCCTCCTCATTTTGTAATTGTGCTTTATTTCCTAAAAATGAAGGAAGCGTCCTGGTGAAGACACTACAGATTCAGAGAGAAACAGAAAAGCAATATCGATAAACAGAGGCGGATTGGGTCAAAAATTCTTGGCCTCATACTAGCGTTTATGGCCAAAATCACACCGGCCTCCAGCCCACCGGGGTTTCCCCGGTAAGGCGTATGGGCCAGTCTGCCTCTGTCGATTGAGAAAAAATATGAAATTGTGAAACGCTTTGAGCGAAATGAAAGACCATGTGATATTGCACGTGCTACAGGCCTAAATGAGGCAACGCCAAGAATTACAAAGAATGCAGAGAAAATAAAAACAACTTTCATAGCAGGAACAACTCAAAGTGTAATTAAAATCCATTAGATTAAGACACAAAGAACTGGAAGAGATGGAGCGGCTGTCATCTGTTTGGATAGAAGATCAAACAAAAAACAAGTCTGCTTACGATAGAAGCAAAATCAGACTTGCTTTTGCTTCTTTTATTATACTTCTTTTATATATACTAGCAATATTTTATTACGTAATAGTCATAATAAAATACCCAAGTATTTTATTACAACTAAAAAATACTACGTAATAAAATACCGAAGTATTTTATTACGATTATTTATTGTGTTTGGTAATGTTTTCGTTACAAATGTGTGTTCAATCTTGGGTGGTCAGCACCTAACCCCATTTTTCCCATAGAGCCTGTTGTTTATATTGCACGATTTTGCATTGCACGAGGGTTCCAAGGAACACAACTATCGTGCTATACGAGAACTGACTGTACTTGGATTTCAGAAAATCTTTTGATACTCTTGCACATAAAAGACTGGTGTATAAATTGGAGCAGTATGGGTAAGTTGCTACAATAGATAAAAGGATGGCTGAATATGAGAAGACAGACAGTGGTAATCAATGGACACTGCTCTATCTGCACTAATGTTATTAGGTGTGTCCCTCAGGGTTTGGTGTTGGGCCCCATTGTTGTTTTGTATATTTAAAAATGATATTGATGAAGTATATCAAGCTTAACAACAAAGTTTGCAGATGATACAAAGGTTGGCAGGGTTATTAACAACAGTAATGACAGTATGCTGCTGCAACAGGATCTGGAAAAGTTGTGTAAATGGGCTGAGAAATGCCAACTGAATTTTAACATTAAAAAATGCAACGCACTGCATATGGGTAGTACTAACCCCAGAGAAATGTAACAACTGGATGGTATTACACTCAAGGTAGTGGAGAATGAAAGAGACCTGGGACCAACTGTGCAGTCAGATATGAAGTTTTCTGAGCAGTGCAGACAGGCTGCCAGAGTAGGTCATGGGGGTCTCATCAATGATATACACTAATTTTGTGAGCAGGGACAAGGAGGTGATTATCCCCTTGTATAAAGCAATGGTCAGGCCAGACCTTGAGTATGCACACAGGTCTGTAAGCCTCCTTTTAGGAAGGATGTAGAGGCTAAAACGAGTACAGAGAAAGGCAACAAGATTGGTGAAGGGAAAGGGGTGCTCTTATGAAGAATAGCTTAAGTTCTGCAAATTGCAGCTTCTGGAGGCTAGGCACCTGTGAAATGATCTCATCGAGGTGTATAAGGTCTTGAATGGATTGAGCAGGCTTAATACTGATGGGATTCTTCCTCTTGCTCAGATTACAAACCTAAGGGGGGCATAGATTCAAAGTAAGGAAAGACAGTTGTAGAACAGACATGTAGAAGTTTGCCTTTAGATAGCAGGAACAAACTTCCATCTGTTGTGGAAGTTGACAGCTTAAATCAATTCAAGGCAGAACTAGACAAACATTTGGAATGAACGAATTAGTGAAATGGGAAGTTTTTGTTTTTTTTTGGCTGATGCCGTATAAGCTTGCTTTCTTGCATCATGCCTCTACTAATGTTAAACACTAATCAGGTCTAGGTGCCTACTTTCCAAGAGATGTAGGTTTCAGAACTGCAGCCATTCCTTGTAAGTCTCAATGCTCTTCTCTGCACCTGTTCCAACAGATCCATATCTTTCTCAAAATGAGGCTTCTAGATATATACATACTAATCAATGATTAGGACAGATCTTAAATACTGTATGCAGTACTCAAGATGTCCTAACTAACCATTGCCTTCTACAATGGGATAATCAACTTTTTTTATCCCTGCTAGCCAAGTATATCATTGACAAAATCCCCATGAGCTTCCAGCAGCTGTGCCTACCCAAAGTACTTCAGGTCAGATAACAGAATTACACATAAGTCTCTTTCGTTCTACATGACTTTGTCTATGGTACCACCTAAATGTCATGTTATTGATCACAAAAGTAAATAAATAGTGTTTCATTAATCTGTAAACATGTGAACTTTCAGTTCATATATTTATAGATTTAATCCACATGAAATCTGAAGAAATAATGATTTATCCATAATAAAAAAATAATAACAATAAATTCATAAAATAGGAATAGAATAGACTTACTTTATTCTCCTGAATGTATGATGCAACTCCTTCATCAGTACTTCCACTCTGAAAAGAAAATTACTTATAAATAGATCTTTAATCTTAAAATACTCTAAGGATTCTCAATTAATTTTTTATCAGTTTATAAATTAAATATATTCCTCTAGAAGATGACCTTCCAAGGAAAAATAGGTTTCCAATGATGTTTACCCTTCCCCTCCTTGTCGTGACCAGTTCTTTTTCTGATATGCATGAAAAATAATGCATATCAGAAAAGAAATACTCGTGACAAGGAGGGAAATGATAAACATCATTGGAAAAAGAACTAGTCATCATCAGAAAAACTGGTCAACCATTTGCAACATACATTTTCTCTTTCTTGGTGATTCCCTTCTAATTTTGACACACACACACACACACCCCCTCTCTCTCTCTCTCTCTCTCTCTCTCAGGGTTACTCGGGAACTGTTTTTTTTTTTTTTTTTCCTGGTGCAGCATAAGCCTCAGGCTTCCTTGCATCATATGGATATTAATAATAATAAAATAATAATACATGTCTATTGTAGTTATTTTTCACACTCAACGCATTTTTAATGCTGTGCCAGATGCAACTTCACCTCAACACCACAAAGTACAAAAAATAAGAACCTTACTGACTCAAATTTGTTCTCGGAAATTAGACCCCAAATTTAGTAAATTAAAAAGAACTCCACATAAACCCTGATACCAAAGACCAGGACATTTTACCAATTCCACATTCAGTGGCAAGTCTGTGAGCAGTTTACATTTTCTAAAAATCAGTCAAGTGTTAAAAATTTTGATAATATAAGATATTAATGGATACTGCAATAGAATTCAATAATTACATAAGTTCTGTATTCTCTAAAATATAATGGTGATTCCAAAAGGTCTAGCTAAAACTGGGGTGTAAGTTTTACTCACCAAAACAATGAACAAAGTTCATAGAAACATATGTGCAGAATTGCTTCATTGGTGGTGATACTGTCAGAAGGCCTATTCAACTGATTTTTAATTCATCTCATTGTAGATTCTTATGAACGATTACCCAAATTCAAATGCTGGGATGTATTAATTATGACTATGCAAAAGGTAACAACAGAGAATCAATGTATCTCTGCCAGGAGACATTCCCAGACAAACAAAAACTGTTTAGGACCACCAATTTTCATCCTAGAGGAAATGGATCATTCACAGCTATTAAAAAAGAAATGAGGAAGGAATTATCCAAGCACACCTCAGAATAATGGATTCTGAACCAGATAAAGAGCAGCATAAAAAGGTTTACACAGAGATCTATGCTATATGGGCAACAGCAGGAAGATTCACAGGCACTGGAAGATTCTTCACAAGCATCTACATCATTATCTACAGCAGGTGCAGGTCCTCTCACCAAATGATTTTCTATCACAGCAATAGTTTATGTAGCAATTAGCTACCCCTCTGTTCTTCCAGTGTCTGTGGTACTGTATTGACCCTCACTTCAAATCACCATTTCTTTACAGATTGGTAACATTTACAAGAATATTTAGGAAAATTATCTTCTTGCATTGCTCAAAGTAATTCATTTTGTTCCTCTTATTAAACTTATGACCTTCTCTGCACTCATTCCAATAGATCAGAATTCTTTCAAAAAGGATGCTACTAGACCTGTATGCAGTACTCAAGATGTAGTCTAACCTTGCCTAATCGTCTTCTTAAATAAGAGCATAACCCCTCCACCTCTCCTGTAATATCTGTCCTTCCAATATTTTTTTTTCTGTTTATACTCCGGCACAAGAACCAAGTCAGTAGAGTTTACAATAAATCGTCAATACAAATATTTATCGTATTTAGCAGTCATGGACTTGAACCCCAGTCACTCAAGGAATGCATGCTATGCACTCTCACTCCTGACCACTTGGCTATGTCAGGCCTATAATTGTACTCCCAATATTCAAATTCACATCACTGATGTCTGAGTGACATGTCTCCACTATTTCAACAATTTCTGTATTTGATGACTTAATCAGTACAACAAATTCAAGTTTATTTGCAATGCTCCTAGCATTAGTGTACATGCAAGTATAGATGTTGTTGTTATTTGGTTTTTAGGAGCATTAGCAACTAAGGCCATATTGCTCCCGTAATATGTGGTGGTCATTCCCTGACCTTTCCGCATCCTCCATATTTGGTGGTGACAGGCTCGAACCCGGGTCTAATCAAGAAGCGTGTGCTACGCACTGCTGCTCCTTCCGACCTGGCTATGGGGGCGCCTGCAAGTATAGATGCACGTGTTCTTAATCTTAGTTAACCTAACACAGCCCATGTATTTATTTGTTCCATGATGACCCACAGCAGGACCTGAAGTTCCAGATGCCTCGCTTTCTAGGTTGCTGCATGTACCAACAGTGGTAGTGAAAGAATCACTTTCACCTCCACCTGTGGCTTTAGTTAAACTGCAAGTCTGTGTACCCACCCAAGGTAGTAGTTTTATAACCCACCTATCACTGCCTTGATAGCATCAGCAAATATTCTTGCACCCCTATTCAAGGGTATCCCATCCCTGTAAAAAGATGTCTGTCCTGTTAACAAGCACATTTTCCACTGAGAAATATTCTACCCAATGAGCCTTGCACATTCTCTCCAGGGCTGAATTGATTGACAAGCTCTCAACATATGCTCCCTCCTATCATGTCTGGGCAGAATTGCAGACACTGCCAAATTCAGTCCTAACTCGTGACTTTTTTCCAACATTGCCCTACTTGTCCTCAGGTCCCCTACAAGTCCTCAGATCTACTCTTAATATCATTAGTGCCAATGAATAAACAGTGGACAAAAGAATGCAATCGAATGAAAGTCAATACCACTGATAGCAATTTGGCAAGTAGATTGTTTTTATAATAGAGATTATAAATTGACTTATTTGAATTTATAACTCCATTATAAAACAGAAAATCATAATAAGCCAGGATCTAGTGAGAGTTTCGAGACTAATAGTTATGAAATTAATTACCTGATTTTTTTTTTTAGTTAAAATGTATTTTTATTTCTTATATAAAAGATCACTGACCAAACAGTCTTATGAAATAATAATAGGGTATGTTCCCGGAAACGGGGAACATGCTTTGTAAAAAGGATAGGTGGAATAAGCCCAGGGTATGTCTGCCAGGGGCAAAGGTTGATGACGTTGTAGAGCAGATATAATCTTTTAAGGGCACAAAAGGTGATATAGTTGTACACGTTGGCACTAATGATATTAAGAGTAGCAGACCAGCGGAATTACTTAGCAAGTACAGGTCACTGTTGAAAACTAGCCGTGAATTAGGGTTGAAATTGAAAGTGTCTGCAATACTGCCCAGACACGATAGGAAGGAGTATATGATGAGAGCCTTGTCGATCAATTCGGCCCTGGAGGGATTGTGCAAGGCTCAAGGGGTAGAATTTTTTTCAGCCTGGTCTGTACTTGTTAACAGGAGAGACTGCTTCTACAGGGATGGGATACACTTAAATAGAAAGGGTGCAAGAATTTTTGCTGATGCTGACGAGGCAGTGTTAGGTGGGTCGGAAAACTGTTAGTTGGGGGGGGGGATACAAGGACTAATAGATTAACAGTAGCCACTGGCAGAGGTGGAAGTGATTCTTGCACTGCTTCTATTGAAATGAGCAGAAGCCTGAAAAACAAGATGCAGGATATTTCAGAGACTGCTGGGAGTCATTGCGGTACAAGTAAACACATGGGTTGTGTTAGGGTAGCTAAGAATAGAAACAGGTGCATGCATACTTGCGTGTACACCAATGCTAGGAGTTTGGTAAATAAATTTGATGAATTTGAAGTATTGCTCAAAACATCAAAGACAGATATTGTTGGGATATCAGAGACGTGGTGTAACACAGATATAAGGAATGCAGAACTGGAATTTGGGGAATACAATGTGTATAGAAAGGATAGACAGGACAGGAGGGGAGGAGGGGTTATGCTATTAGTTAAGAAACACATAAAATCCAAGGAAGTGAAGCCAGTCGACATCGATGGACAGGGCAGTGTCGAGTCAGTTTGGTGTGACATAAGCAAAGGGAAATCAAAATTGAGAGTAGGAGTGTGCTATAGGCCTAATGACTCTGATGAGTATAATAAGATATTGTACAGGGAAATGGAGTGGGCCAGTAAATCAGAGAGTCTTATAATGGGGGATTTTAATTTCCCAGATATTGACTGGAATTTGTGGGTTGGTCACTCACACACTAGCCAGGCTTTTGAGGATTTCTTGGATGATTGTTTTGTTGTTGTTGTTATTTGGTTTTTAGGAGCATTAGCAACTAAGGCCATATTGCTCCGGGATATGCGGTGGTCATTCTCTGACCTTTCCGCATCCTCTGTATTTGGTGGTGACGGGCTCGAACCCCGGTCTAATCAAGAAGCGTGTGCTACGCACTGCTGCTGCTCCTTCCCACCTGGCTACGGAGGCGCCAATGATTGTTTTCTACATCAGCATGTTTGTGAGGCAACAAGAGGGAGCAATACTCTTGATCTGATTATCAGTAGTGATTCTTCATGCATTAAGAATCTGCAGATAAATGAACCACTAGGTGGCAGTGATCACAGTGTGTTGAAGTGGGATTTACTCAAGGAGGTAACTACCATCAGAGGTAAAGGGAAGGGTTTTTGTTTTCGTAGAGGCGACTATGATGGTCTGAGACAGTATTTAAATTCTATACAGTGGGACCAACTGATGATGTTACCAACAGCAAACTCAAAATGGGAAGCATTCAAGGAACTAATCTTGGAAGCTACCAGGCTTTACATACCAACTAAGAAATATTGTTCAAGGATTAGGCCTAAATGGTTGTCAGATGAACTAATGAGACATGTCGCAGAGAAGAAAAATGCATGGAATACATACAAATTAATGGGCGACAACTGATAGATATAAGTTGGTCTGTAACCAAGTCACAAAGGAGATTAGGCAGGTAAAGGCAGACTACGAAAAATCTTTGGCAAAGGATGCAAAGAAAAACAGAAAAGAGTTCTTTACCTATTTAAACTCAAGAAGGAAAGGGATGAATCAGATTGGTCCACTGGATATTGATGGTTCAACAGTTGATGATCCTGCTCAGGTGGCTAACAAGCTAAACGAGTATTTTGCATCTACATTCACACATTAGGAGTTATTCAGGAAGGAGAATGACGTAGGTAAAGTAGACATTGGTAGTGAGCTAGATGATTTTGTAATAACTGAGAGGAAAGTGGAGGAGTGATTGTTGAGGATAAACATAAAAAAGGCACCTGGGGTGGATGGGATCTATCCAGTTATATTAAAGGAGGCAGCAAAGGAAGTAAGCAAACCCCTGGCCATAATTATGAGAGCTTCTTTAGACTCAGGGGAGGTACCCATAGACTGGAGATGTGCACATGTAACCCCAATTCACAAAGGAGGATCAAAGGCTGACACAAGTAATTATAGACCTGTTAGTTTAACTTCTGTTCCAGGAAAATTAATGGAGGCACTGGATAAAGAAGCACTGCAGGATCATCTAGACAAGAATTCAGTTATAGCTCAGACGCAGCATGGTTTTGTTAAGGGCAGGTCTTGTCTGACCAATTTGATTGGATACTATGATGTAGTCACAAAAGAACTGGATGCAGGGAATAACTTTGATATTATATATTTGGATCTTAGAAAGGCTTTTGATACTGTTGCACATGGAAGACTGCTGCACAAATTGGAGCAGTGTGGCATTGGAGGCAAATTGCTGCTATGGATAAGGGGATGGTTGAGTGGCGGAAGACAGAGAGTGGTAATCAATGGACACTGCTCAACGTGGACTAATGTTATTAGTGGAGTTCCTCAGGGTTGGGTCCGTTGTTGTTTTCGGTGTTTATGAATGATACTGATGATGGTATATCAAGTTTAATGTCCACGTTTGCAGATGATACAAAGGTAGGCAGGGTTGTTAAGGACACTACTGACGCTATGCTGCTGCAACAGAATCTGGAAATGTTGAACAGACGGGCTTAGAGGTGGCAAATGAAGTTTAACATTGACAAATGTAAAGTACTACATATGGGAAACAGTAACTCCAGAGCAACGTATCAACTCTGCGGTACTACACTGACAGTGGTGGAGAATGAAAAAGACCTGGGGGTAATTTTGCAGGCAGATATGAAGTTCTCTGAGCAGTGCAGACGAGCTGTAAGAGTAGCTCATGGTGTCTTGTCAATGATATACAGGAATTTTTCTAGCAGGGATAAGGAGGTGATTATTCCCTTGTATAAGGCAATGGTTAGGCCACATCTTGAGTACTGTATACAGGTCTGGAAGCCTCATTTCAAGAAGGATGTAGAGCTGCTGGAATGGGTACAGAGAAGGGCAACAAAATTAGTGAACGGAACAAAGGGTTGCTCTTACAAAGAAAGGCTTAAGTTTTGCAAATTACAGAGTCTGGAGACTAGGCACCGGCGAGGTGATCTGATAGAGGTGTATAAGGCTTTGAATGGTTTGAGCATGCTCAATGCCAATGGGATTCTTCCTCTTGCTCAGAATAATCACCTCAGATGGCATAAATTCAAGTTGAGGAAGGACGGATGTCGGATAGATGTGCGGAAATTTGCCTTTGGCCAGCGGGTGGTTGGTTGGTGGAACCGACTTCCATCATTTGTTGTTTAAGTTGATAGCTTAAACAAATTTAAGGCTCAACTGGACAGGTATTTCGAGCGAACGGAGGGGTGAAATGGGAGTGGTGTGTTTTTTTTTGTTTTTGTTTTGGCTGATGCTGAATAAGCTTGCTTTCTTGCATCATATGCCTCTAGAATCATATGCATCATATGCCTCACAGAATTCAGAAATCTCTAGATTTTGCTTCTACAAGTGCATCTCGTTCTGATTTTCATTCCTGGAAATCTGATCACGCTCGCAAAAATCCTATTCACCTCGCAAAAATCCTATTCTATACTTCTTCCATAGCGAAGTTTGCGACAATAGCGCTGATTGGAGAGCCCATAGCTGTGTTTTAATGATGAAAACACACATCATTAAAATAGTGTGGAGTTTGTGAATTTTGTAAAGTGTCAAGATATAGGGAAGGACGAGACTACGATGTCGTTGTGGAGGAAGGCTCTATGAAAGACTCTGTGAAAGGAAGATTTAGAACCAAGGTCTATAAGGAAATCAATGTGTAGGGGCCAGTACACACACTAACTATAAGTCGGCTCAGACTGCCCAACATAAAAATAGTGTGGTTAGGGCACTTATGGGTAGGGTGAGGACACATTGTAGTACTGCTGAGGAGGGAGAGAAAGAAATTAGGCAAGTTATGATGGATCTTATGAAATGTGGTTACCCCCAGAGGGTCATTGATAAATATAATAGAGAAGTGGAACAGAATCAGGCAGTTCCGCCTGCACCGCTTACCACAGTATATATTCCCTACTATCCGGGTTTGTCAGATCGCATTGCGAGGATGCTTTGCGACTTTCAGACATGCTGTGTGCAGCTCCCAGGTCAGAGATTGCAGACAGTGGTGTCACAGGACAAAGACCCCCATTACTAGGGACTCTAGTAGTGGGGTCGTTTATGAGATCAAATGCCCGGATTGTGGGGAATGGTACATGGGGGAGACAGGGCAATGACTAAAGGACCGTCTGGGGGAACATACAAGAGCTATACAGACCGCAGAACTCAAGAAGTCCACCAATTCCGAGCACTATTGGGAAAAACAACATCAGGTATCCCCTTAGAATGCTGTCATCCTTGACCAGGTGCATAGATTCTGGAACCGCAAGTGGCTGGAGAGTTTATGGTTGTTGTTTGTTGTTGTTTGGTTTTTAAGAGCATTAGCAACTAAGGCCATATTGCTCCGGGATATGCGGTGGTCATTCCCTGACCTTTCCGCATCCTCTGTATTTGGTGGTGACGGGCTCGAACCCCGGTCTAATCCAGAAGCGTGTGCTACGCACTGCTGCTCCTGCCCACCTGGCTACGGAGGCGCCGAGAGTTTGTGGATTGGGTCATCTGGTAACAAGAGTATGAATAGAGATAAGGGAGTTCGGCTCTACCCCCTTTTGGAGGCTGTGGTCCTTGGCAGAGACAAACGTTTTAATTTGCCACGCTCCCAGACCATTTCCGGTTCCAGCATGCGTGAAGGGAGTGTTGAACATGAGCCGGGTCAGACGCGTGTGCCATGGGCCTGATATTTAAGGTTGTGTCACTTGAACTTCATTATTGTTGAGAGAGGAGGCAGATGCCCCCGAAAGCTTCAATGGTGTTTTATCGCTTTTAAATTTAAAATTTTTAATGTACTTTAAATTCATCAATTAATTTTTATTTATTTTAAAGTAAATCAATTTTTGGTAAATTATTATTTTACAGCTTTTATTGTATCATTTCAGTATACTATTCAGTATTATTTTATCATTAAATCAGTTTATTTAAACGGTTGGTGTATTTGTCTAAACTTGTGGTATGTATAACTCAAACCTTAGAGGCCTTTTTGCAGATATTAATTTCACTGTGTAATGTAGTACTAAATGTAGTACAAACAAAAATTTGTTTGTACTACATTTAGTACAGGGATGCCAGACGTCCCGCAATGTGTGGGACAGTCCCTTACAAAAGTGATTTGTCCCGTGCCCCGCATAAACATTTAAATGTCTCACAGGTAAAAAAATTAAGATTTTGACTGTAAAATAATAAAATAATGCCATAAAAAGTGATGGATGCTGTTATGAAATGTATTTCTTTTGTAATATGTATGAATTTCGGACATTAGCAGGTGAGATGCATGCTAATGCTCACGGGACGTGTTAGATGTCCGGGAATTCCCTCGAGCCGCTCGGAGATTTTTAGATGTAAGCGCCTGCGTAAATAGTGCGATCAATAATGTCAGTGCTGTCTGGTGCACCTGGTGGTCTAAGCTAGGTTTATCTTGGGTGTGTGTTTATCTTTCATTATAAAAAGAATAAAAATAATTTTGACATCTGTGTAATCAGTTCAGCTGCTGTAGGAATTGTTACCTACATAAGATAAATTTCATTTAATTTTTGTTTGAATTTGTCTTATTAAATTAAAAATTAAAATGAACAGGTTGTATTTATAATATCAATTTATTCTAGCCTTCAAAATGTCAGATGGTGAAAGTAGTTTGAAAATTCCGGAAAAGAAAAGAAGATGGTTGGCTCACTATAATGCAGATTGGGAATTAGCCGTGGTGGTGAAACAACGTAAGTAGAGATTTGCAATCTAAAAACCATATTGCAAATGTTCAAGCAATAGCAACTACATCAAAAATACCTAAGTTTTTTTATACCAAAGCAAAGCAAAGCAAGGCTCATGAAGATGTCGCATTTGCAGAAGTATCGTTTTGTTACCATTCTCTTATGCATTCTCATAGTTATGTCTCAGCTGGTTGTGCTAACTCAATTTTTAAAAAAATGTTTCCTGACTCTGGAATTGCAGCAAAATATTCTTGTGGGAAAACAAAAGTTTCTGGCATTATTACAAAAATTCTTGGAAAGCACTCAAAAAATTACATATTGAAACAACTGGAGAATAATAAGCCCTTTTCTATAAGCACAGACACTTCTAATAAAGGAAACTTAAAAACTTTTCCTTTGGTTGTGAGATATTTTGACCAAAACCATGGTGTAAAAACTGGTTTGATTTTATTCATTTGGTTAAAAGCAGAAGATACTGAAACTATTTCAAATGCTCTGATCCAACAGCATACATCTAATGAATTACCTCCCAAAAACATTACTGCATATGGAGCAGATAACTCCAATATTAATTTTGGCAAGAAAAATAGCATTTTCGTAGCATTAAAAAAAAATTTATGAAAATATTACCTGCTGGTTGCAATTTGCACATTCTGCATAACACTGCTAAGAGAGCTTGCAATTGTTTGAGTATTGATATAGAATCTATTGTTATTAAAATATTTAATGAATTTAGCTCTTCAACAAAAAAAGACGACTGAACTAAAAGACTTTTTCGAATGGACAGAAACAGAATGGAATGAAATGATATGGCATATACCAACAAGGTGGCTGACTCTTTTACCAGCTATTGAGCGACTATTGACCAATTTTGCACCTATTAAATCATATTTTATGAGCAAGAATAATATAGCACCAATGAGACTTTTTTTGAACATGAGCTTCATGAGACGTATGTAAAATTTGTAAAGAATGTATGTTCAATATTTCAACTAGTGCTAAAAAAAACTCCAAGGTAGTAATGTTATGATTGTTGAAGTATATTCAATTATGAATAATGTAAGGCAGTCCTTGATTAAGCATAAGAATGAATGTTATTATGGAGCAAATTTTCATGAAATTATCCAAAATTGTGATAACCTAGATGCTTCAAAACGGTTTAAAATGGAAGCAAATAATTTATTTGATACGGCTATAAAATATATAGAGAAATGGTTTAATTTCAATGACCAGAAATATAAAATTCTCTCTAACTTATCTTTGCATAGCATACCAGCATTTCATGAAATCTTAGAAATCACTAATGCATTTAAAATAGAAGTAGATTAAGATTTGCTGTTTAAAGAATATATCTTCTTAAAAAGATTTATGGCAAATATAACGGATAGTGAAAGGCAATTACCATGTGATCAAAGATGGGTTTGTTTTTTTTTTTTAAAAAATTCTTCTCCACAATTTTTAAAAATTATCGAATACATTTTCTCTATTCCGCATGCAAATGCAACATCTGAAAGCATTTTTAGTCTAATGATGAGTGCTTGGCGTAAAGATAGAAATAGGTTGATTCTAAAAAATTTGGAGGCCGAGTTGATGATAAAACAGAATTTCAGAATGAATTGTTCGGAATTCCAATTTTTTTTTAAAAAATCAAGGTTTAGTCATTCTTAATGAAGTGAAATCAAGTGATAAATATTAAATAATTTTTAGGATTATAGTACTGTATAAATAAAAATTTAACTCAATTATTTATTTTATTTTTTTTTTTATCAGATACATTTTTAAATGGCCAAAATGAAGTTTAGAAATTAAAAATGATATGTCAAAATCGTTAATTGTAAAAAAATTTCCATGAGAAAAATTGCCGCGATTTTTTTCATTTTTGTCCCACGAGACCTAATTTGAAATCTGGCAGCCCTGATACCACATTAGGCAACTCTATATGGAACTTTCAAACTGATAAGAATATTCTTACTAAGAAAAAGATTAACAGATTTCCTGAATGCACATTACCATGGTTTTGGAAATAGCACAGGATGTGTCCACTGTGTAATATATAAAAAGAACAGTAAAGTGAAAACTGCTGTTCTATTTCCTCTTGCTCCACTGTATGAATTAAGATTTTTACTTAACAATAAGTAAAAATCTTAATTTATACACTGTAATTGTAATTAAACTTTACTTAGTAATTTCCTTTAGCAATTAGCAGTTTGCTAAATCCTTTAAAAAAACACAATATTAGTTAGTATATAATTATTATCAAGATAATTTATTTTTTCCTTGTAAGGTATTTTATTTACTTTTACTGCTTTAATTACAAATTTTACTCTCTGAAGAAATTTTAATAAACATAAAACGTTTTTACTCACCCCAAAAGCAGAATATCCAAACACCACTATCAGGAAGTTTATAAAATCACAGAAAAACATGAAGGCATAAACATCAACAGTCACACGATATTCAGGATAAAGAAGACTGTTGAAAAATGATTTTGTTGGTTCCAGGTAATGCCTAAAACTAAAAAGTAATTAAAACAAAATCATCATTCCAGAAATAAACGGGGTATATTTTAATTTTCTGAGAAAAAACATTTTTGAGAATACATGTCACTACCAATACATTTGCATCAAGATCACTCTTTTCAAATTAACTTGCAAATTCTAATTAGTGACTTCTTATTTTACACGTGTTTAATAAATTATATGAATATAAAATAATGCTGGCAACCATATTTACGGAAGGCACCACAAGAGAGGGGGGAGTATATACCCAAACAGATATTCAACCTCGACAAAACAAGTTTATATTGGAAAAAAATGCCTGATTGCACTTATAGTTCCATTGTTAAAAACACTGCACCTGGCTTTAAGGTAGAAAAAGATCGGCTAACACTTCTGTTTGCTAATATGAAGGGTTATAAACTGAAACCGGTGTGCATTTATCACTATCAAAACCCTCATGTCCTTTAAAGCTCCTTATGATAACTGATTTTATGTTTTGTGCATGGCTGGAGGTGAAATAAAAAACGTATATAAGTAGGATTTCTGTAGACGGTGATCCTAAGGGAATCATATTTGCAATGGATGGAGATGTCCAGAAAGGGAAAGAGACTGTTCTACTTGAACAATAACTTGAAGAACTAAGGTGCTGGACATTGCGATGATAATGAAACTCTTCTAAGAGGCTATGGAGATCCATCCATATCACTAGAATATCAATATCATCAACATAACAAGTTGGATATAAAGATAGTAATAGTCATATAGTGCAAGGAAGCCACAGACTTGTGCTGCACTGGCCAAAAAAAAAAAAAAAAAAGTATATGCAAAAATACAAATTAAGTGCTTCCCTCCTCATGTAGGTAACTATCCAGTTGACCTCTGAAATTATTCAAACTGTCAAACTCAACTACCTGTTTTTTATTATTATTATTATTATTAATAGCCCATATGATGCAAGGAAGCCTGAGGCTTATGCTGCACCACGAAAAAAAAAAGTTCCGGAATTACCCTGAGAGAGAGAGAGTGTCAAAAGTAGAAGGGAATCACCAAGAAAGAGAAGAATGATGATATCCAGCTCAGGACCCTGGGTATGCCAAGCCCATACTCACCAGATGTGAGCCCCCGGGGTTGTTAAGGAAACCTGTTCCAGCAATCAATGACTTGCTGACTAAAAGAAAACTGCCTACAATCTAGTCTAAACATCTTTGCCTGTAATTTGAATTTACATACTAGAGTCTTGGAAAGGCAACAAGATTAGTGAATGGAACAAAGGGTTGCTCTTATGAAGAAAGGATTAAGTTTTGCAAATTACAGTGTCTGAAGACTAGGCACCAGCGAGGTGATCTGATAGAGGTGTATAAAGCCTTGAATGGTTTGAGCATGCTCAATGCCGATGGGATTCTTCCTCTTGCTCAGAATAATCACCTGAGAGGGCATAAATTCAAATTGAGAAAATACAGATGCAGGATAGATGTGTGGAAATTTGCATTTAGCCAGCAGGTAGTTGGTTGGTTGGTGGAACAGACTTCCATCCTTTGTTGTGGAAGTTGATAGCTTAAATAAATTTAAGGCTCAGCTGGACAGGTATTTAAAACGAATGGAGGAGTGAAATTGGAGTGGGTTTTTTTTTTTTTTTTTTTTTGGCTGATGCTGCATAAGCTTGCTTTCTTGCATCATATGCCTCTACTAATGCTAAATCTCTATTACAATGAAAATTCCATCTTCATTCAATTTTACTAACCCCTCTGAGCACCTCATAAACCTCAATCAGGTCACCTCTGAGATGGCTGGTTGCCAACCTTTTGCTGATCTCACTATGCGAGTTGCCCACCTTTGGACACTTTCAAGAAGCTCAGTCTTTTTTCAAATGGTGGATATGAAGTTTTCTGCTCAGAAAACTTCATATCCACCAGTATCATAACTCCCAGGTCCCTTTCTTCCTCTATTGTGTTTAATTCAACCACACCAAGTGCATAATTTATTTTGGGGTTGCTTGACCAAGACCTTGCATTTGGCAGCATTAAAACCTAACTGTCACTTGTCTGACCATTTTTAAGTCTGTTCTGGTCATCCTAAAGGAATGCTGCTTGGCACTGATCTTTAATGACTATCCAAATCTTTACGTAATCTGCAAAAATTGACATCACACCTTCTATACCTTTGTCGATGTCATTTATGAAAATGAGAAACAACAGTGGTCTGTGAACCAATCCTGGGGGACCCCACTCCTGATGTTGCACCAATCTGAAGAATATCCATCAATCACAACCCTATGCCTTCTGCCCTGCAGCCACCCAGAAACCCATCTAAGAACTTTTCCAGTAATCTCAACATGTATGCTTATACAATAACTTCTTGTGAGGGACTGAATCAAATGCCATGCTAAAATCCAAATAAATAATGTCAAAATTGTTCCCTACATCTAACTCATGAGAAACTGTGTCAAAATAGCTTACTAAGTTAGCTAAACATGATTTTCCCTTAACAAAACCATGTTGTGTGTTATTCAGGATGCCATATCTATCTAAATGATCCTGATTGCACTCTTAATCATTGCTTCTAAGATTCTCCTTACCAATGAAGTCAGTCTGACTGGTCTACAGTTACCAACTTCATCGTTAGAACCATCTTTATATATTGGTGCTATGCTGGAACTTCTCAAATCCAAATAAATATCTCCTGAGTTCAAGGTGCCCTCATAATTAACTTCAATGGTTGAATACACTCCCTGGCAGCCTGCCTGAAAATTACTGGGTATACTTTTCAGTTTTGGTTGGTTTTGAATGGCGCATGAGTGACTAAGGCCTGGGTATACACCAACAACTCAAGGCATCTTACTTGCCTTTAAGATTTCTGCTAAAATGGGCATTAGTCTCTCATGCTCAGCCCTCTTATTTGAATATATAACTTACTCAAAATGTTCAGTGAAACACAAGTAGTTGCTCTTGACATCTCAAAGGCTTTTGATCGTGTTTGGCATAAAGGTCTTCTAAACAAGCTTCCATCTTATGGTTTGCCAACTGTTTTTTGTAATTGGTTATCCAGTTTTCTCTCTGATCGCTCACCGAGGGTGATAGTAGATGGCTCTCTGTCTTCTAACTTCTCAACTAATGCCGGTGTCCCCCAGGGTTCAGTTCTTTCCCCCACTCTTTTCCTCTTGTACATCAATGACCTTCTTCCACTGACTGGAAATCCTATCCATAGTTTTGCCGATGATAGCACATTGCATTCAACTTTCCATTTTGAGAAACCTTGTCCTGCTCAATCAGCTTCAACTTCTCGAAAATCTGCTACCAATTCCTTAAATGCCGATCTTCAGGTAATTCTCCAGTGGGGCAAAGACAACTTAGTTGATTTCAACCCTTCTAAAACTCAGTCCTGTCTTATATCTCGCAAAAAGGATTCTTCTGCTCCTATGCTTATCTTTAGTGACACTCCGATTTCTAGGCAAAATGATATATCTCTTTTAGGGATTACCCTCACTTCTAATCTCTCTTGGCACAAGCACATTACAAATATTGCTTCCTCTCCATCTAAAAAACTTGGTTTTCTCTTTCGTTCTCGGCGTTACTTCTCTTCCAAACAGCTGCTCACTTTGTATAAATCGCAAATCCGCCCTGCCATGGAATATTGTTCCCACATCTGGGGTGGTGCCCCCAAAACCTCTCTCAGGCTTCTTGATTCCATTCAGAAGAGGGCAGTTAGGTTAATTAATGATTCATCTCTAACAGAGTCTCTCCACCATCCATTTACTGCCCAACTTCAAACCCACAGAACCAACTTTTCATCTTCCTCATTTATTCATTAACTGCCGTTTTCTGGAACAACCTTCCTTCATACGTATTTCCTGAAAATTACAATCTACAGAAGTTCAAGTCCAATGGCAACAAATATCTTCTTTCATATTCTCAACCTCCAACCCAAGCACGGTACTAAGTACTATAGGTTCTAATACCTCTCGTGTTTGGGGTTCACATAAAAAAAAAAAAAAAAAAAAAAAAAATCTGAAAGTGTTTTTGACTAGACTAACAGAAAAGTTCACTGACTTAACGACGTTGCTATTTCAAACTGGTATGGGAAGGGAGAGGGATGCTTTAATTAAAGGAATGATGCTTTGGCATCCTCGAGTATCATACTAATACTAAACTTGGTTTATATAAATTAGAGAGAGAGAGAGAGAGAGAGAAAACAAGTAGAAAAACAGCAAAGAAAAAATGTGAAAAGATCACTAAAAAGACACATGAAACTTACCACAAAAGAAAATAGATATAAGACAAACATAAGGAACCAGCGACACATTGCATTTATTCTCTTCAGAAGGCCACTGTATACAACAGCTGAGAAAATTACTGAATTTCAAACGTAATGCAAATTATTGCAACAGACAACTAAAACGTCAGCCCACTGAAGCAAATCGCATCACGAAGGCCCTAATGCAGCAAGAGAATAACAGAAAAGATTAAGCATTCTTTGCTTAGCCAGATTACAGCCAAAAAGAAAGTTGTTGTTATTTGGTTTTTAGGAGCATTAGCAACTAAAGCCATATTGCTCCGGGGATATGCGGTGGTCATTCCCTGACCTTTCCGCATCCTCCGTATTTGGCGGTCATGCCAAAAAGAAAGAATGAAGTTGATAACAAAAAATAAAAACAAATTATAGACAAAATATAGTGGGCCGTATGAACAGCACAAAGCAAAGCAACTTGCACACACACACACACACACACACACTAGGAAAAAAAATAAGAAAAAGCAGAAAATTAAAAGAAAATAGGAAATCACAAATGTAAGTGGTTACAAAAAAATAATATCCAACAACATGCCAAGTAACCTATAAAAATTAATAATAGTAAAAAATTAAGAAAGGAAAGAAAGAAATTAAAAGATAATCATGAATCCAGGTGATTGCAATTACCTGCAATCCACATAATTTCCAGGTGACTGCAACCTCCCAGTAACTAAAAGGCCAGTCACACAACATGAATAGCATACCCCCACACATGATATTTCACACGCTAACTGGCTTTACAGAGTCTGTTTGAGCACAAAGAGACATCATGCAGATTTGACCCTCTAGTGCCACCTAGACAAGTATACATTACACATTGTCCTTTCTGTACACACTGTACGCTCCATATTCCAATTTGGAATCTGCTATCTGAATGACACCATGTCTCCAACATCCTCACATTGTCCACATTTCATAATAAATAGTATTTCAGACTCAAATTTATTTACTATGCTCCTATAATTAGTGTATATGAAACTATACATGCACTAGTTCTTACTCTTAGTTACCCTAACAGCCCACGTATTTGCTTGTTCCTTGAGGATGCCCAGCAGGCCTTGAAATTGCCAAACACCTTGCTTTCCAAGATTCTGCATGCTACAACAGATGCAGTGCTTGAATTACTTTCACCTCTGCCTGCAAATTCGCACACAACCATCCACGGTGTGGAGTAAATAACGTGACTCATCCGACCAGCACACCTTCTTCCAGTCTTCTAAAGTCCAACTTACATGCTCTTTGCACCAGGCAAGTCTTTTATGGCAATGAACCTTGGCCTCTCACGAATCCAAGGATGACTCTCCTTATAATAGAAATGTTTACTAACATCTTTTGCTCTTTCTTTCGGGAAAACTGGATGTATTTTATTAGTTCCTGGTGTCTTATTCACTTTTAATTGTAACAGCATTGCTTAATATTAGCAAGGAAGCAAGCCTTGATTCAGTTTGCAAGGAAGAAAATTCAATCAAGAAAAAAAAAAAAATAAATAATAAAAATATAGTAAACCCCCGCTATTCGTGGTATCTGTATTCGCGGTCACTGATTTAATATAAAATGAAACCTAAAAAAATATGAATTTTAAAGTGCCATGAACATTTTCAGCCATAAAAAAACATGGGCGTGGCTAAAATTATCTTTCCCGGTCAAAACAGCACTCAGTGGGTGGGGGAAGAGGGGTGACAAAATCACGAGCGTGGATGTTTCTTACTAATCCTTGTTCAGTATGTGTTATGCACTTGTCATGGAAGGTTTCGTCATTTGTTTTTAATTTATATGCTTATAAATTGAATAAATTTATCAATTTATAAATTGATATGCTTACAAAAGTGATAAATCTACCGTTTTGCAGTGTAAAACAGACTTTTTTGAGTGTGTTAAGGGAAGAAAGTGACTTTATTGTGGACAAGTTCTTTCTAACCCGTACAAAAATATGGCTACGAATAACAAGGGAAATATGAAAAGATCAAAGAAGGTGATGACATTAGCGAATAAAATTGAGTTATTAGACAAAATTTCTAATAGTGAAAGTGTCTCCTCGGTGGTAAAACATTATAAAATCAATGAGTCAACGGTATGATCAATCAAAAAATTGGAAGAAAAAATCCGCCGTAGTGTCCGTGAAAATGCGCTAATTGCTTAAAAAATTTGCTCTGCGACTTGTGATGTTAAATTAGAAAAAAAAATAGAAAAAGATTTAAATCTGTGGATGGAAGACCGAACTCAAAATAAAATTCCGTTAAGTTCACTCATCATTCGTGAAAAAGCAAAACTCCTTTATCAACACTTTAGCGAAACTGGTGATAGCACTGGTGGGATAAGTTTTTTAGCTAGCAAAGGCACTGGTTTGAAAGATTTGTTTGAAATTTCTAATAAATATTACATTTAATATTAAATTGTTTCTTATTTTCGTTTCGATGCCATATGCTTGCATTTCACTATGTACATAGTCATACTGTGAAGGTACATATAATACATAGACAAAATTTTAGAGGTGCTTAATGTTTTCTTGGAACACCTTCAACCAAAGCATGTTTATAATATATTACCAATGTCGACACAAGTCTAGAGATAGCAAGAATGCCCATCATGTGCCATCCTGCATGCATTCCACCAAAGAATGTTTTCCAACTTTCAACCAAGGAGTTTTGGCATTTATGTTTGGGAAACTTGTTGGCATGATAAGCAAACATTTCAAGAAGACTGCAGACTTCATCAGCATTCTTTCTACATTGACACTAATCATTCATTCTTTTCTAGGTAAAGAATGAATGAGTCAGTGATTAGTTTGGTCTTTTAGTCTAGCTTTTTGGTTTAATTTTGCTGTGAGTTGCATAACTGATTTACAGTATATAAATAACATTAGCAGAGCCATATGGTGCAAGAAAGCAAGTTTATAAAAGAATCAGCCAAAAAAAAAAAAAAACAAAACCACCTTTCCATTTCATACATACATTTCCTTCAAAAGTGAGCCCAGTTCTTCCTTGAATTTATGTAAGCTATCAACTTCCACAATGACAGATGCAAGTTTGTTCCAGCAATCAACCACCTGCTGACTAAAGGCAAATTTCCACACGTCTGTTCGACAACTGACTTTCCTCAATTTAAATTTATGTCTCCTCAAAAGATGCAAATAAATATACAGCATACATGACATTATCATTATTATGAAATGCGACATCTGTTTTTACATTTCTTTATATACACAGCATGCTGTCATTATGCTTATTTAGCATTAGCTGAGGCATATGATGCAAGAAAGTAAGCTCATACAACATCAGCAAAAAAAATACTCTTCTCATTTCACCCATCCACTCACTCCAAATATTTGTCTTGTTCTGCCTTGAATCTGTTTAAGCTATCATCTTCTACAAAGACAGATGAAAGTTTGTTCCAGCAATCAACCACCCACTAGGTAAAGGCAAACTTCCACACAACTCTTCTACAACTGCCTTTCCTCAATTTGAATCTATACCCCTTGAGGTTCTTAATCTCAGCAAGGGGAAGAATCCCATCAACGTTGAGCCTGCTCAAACCATTCAAGGCCTAATACACCTCAATCAGATTTCAGATCTGCAATTTGCAGATCTGAAATCTGATTGAGGGTTGCTCTTATCAAGAATGAACAAAGGGTTGCTCTTATCAAGAATGACTTCAGATCTGCAATTTGCAGATCTGAAGTCATTCTTGATAAGAGCAACCCTTTGTTCATCTCACCAAACTGGTTCCCTTCTCTGTACTCACTCCAGCAGCTCTACATCCTTAAAAATGAGGCCTCCAGACCTGTATGCAGTACTGAAGGTGTGGCCTGAACATTGCCTTATACAAGGGGATAACCACCTCCTTACGTTAATGTTACTTTACTCATGTGTAGTTGAATTTTAATTGTTTAGGTTGTCATCTAGCAGAGTAGAAAGAACCCAGACAAAGTTGACAGTGTTTTTGGAGTCACTTGATACCACACAGTTGCATTTTAATTGTTTATGACATCACTCACAGAAGTGACATTTTATAGCAACTTAATTCGGGAGAAGCTGAAACCAAATTGGTGGTTGAATAAAATATTGATAAATCTACTATTGGTGACATAAAATATAAAAAAATAAAATTTTTCACCTACTGAACAAAGGCTGAGTAAGCAGCTAATTTCCACTAAGCAAAATGCTTAGTGGAAACCAGTTTCTTCAAGAACAATCAAATAAATAACACTCCAATATCTTGGAAAATTTTATGTGAAAAGACAGGTTTTCATTGACAAATTTAAAAAAATTATGATTTCAAGGCTAGCAATGAATGAATTGCCAAATTTAAAAGGGACTATGAAATTAGATATGTCTGTAAGCACTGAAAGACTTGCTAGTGATATTACGGCTGAGTCTTTTTAAACATCAAATTATTCAAGAGATAACCAAATGGGGTCTGATTTGTAAACAAGATTACAATGGTAATGACAGCTGTTTATATCAGAGCATTTTAGCAAAGAAAACTTTAGTTCATAAAAAGGAAGGTTCCACACCTGATTGCAAAATCAGGAAAAAATGATGTTACCAATGATGATGTTATCAACATTGAATTCTAAATGGGAAGCAGTTAGGCACTTAATTTTGTAGCCTACTAGGCTTTTCATTCCAACTAAGAAATACTATTCAAAGTTTAGGCCTAAATGGATGTCAGATGAACTAATGAGGCTTGTGGCAGAGAAGAAAAATGTATGGGATGTATATAAAGTATCAGTTGATACAGAAGCCTATGGAAGATATAAACTAGTCTGTAATCAAGTCGCAAAGGAGGATAGGCAGGTGAAGCCAGACTACGAGAAATCCTTGGCAAAGGATGCAAAGAAAAACAGCAAAGAGTTCTTTATTTATGTAAATTCTAGAAGGAAAGGGATCGATCAGATTGAAACACTTACATAAATGGGTTGATTATTCATGATAATGCTTAGGTAGTTGACAAACTGAGTGAGTATTATGCATCTATATCCACACATGAGGAGTTCTTCAATGAGGGGAGTGCCAGAAGTTTATCAAACTAACAGGGAGCTAAGTGATTTTGTAATAACTGAGAGCAAAGTGAAGGAGAAATTTTTGAAGTTAAACATAAGAAAGGCACTTGGGGTGGATGAAATCTATCCAGTTATATTAAAGGAGGCTGCAAAGGAAGTAAGCAAACCCTTAGTCATAATTATGAGAGCACCCTTGGACACAGGGGAGGTCCGCACACACTGGAAATGTGCAAATCAATCCCCAATTCACAAAGGGGAGTTCACAAAGGGTGACACGAGTAATTACAGACCAGTTAGTTTAACTTCTGTTCCGGGTAAATTAATGGAGTCACTGGTTAAAGATGCATTGAAGGCTCATCTAAACAAGACTACAGCAATAATTCAGACACAGCATGGGTTTGTTAAGGGAAAGTCTTATCTAACAAATTTGATAGGATATTATGATGTGGTTACAAAGGAACTGGAAGGAAAAAATAATTTTGATATCATATAGTTGGATTTCAGGAAAGCTTTTGACACTGTTGCACAAGGAACACTGCTGTACAAATTGCAGAGAGAGAGAGAGATATGGCATTAAGGGTAAGTTCGAGGTTGTCACAGACATTCTCTCAGATATGCCAGAAAAGCTGTACTTGCTACCTGGGGGTCTAAAACGCTGATGGAACTGATATTCTGGTGACACTCAAGTCAGGTGCACCCAATTTCGGCAAAGTCCGGACAGTGTGTGAGAGCCAAATCCTCTGCTTGCACCTTCACGATGGTGGGACTGTTAGAAATCCTGGGTATAACCTCCAGACAGGAACCACTAGGTGACAGTGATCACAGTCTGCTGAAGTGGGATTTACCCAAGGAGGTAACTACCATCAGGGATAAAGGGAAGGGTTATTGCTTTCGTAAAGGAGACTATGATGGTCTGAGACAGTATTTAAATTTTATACAGTAGGATCAACTGATGATGTTACCAACAGCAAACTCAAAATGGGAAGCATTCAAAGAACTTATCTTGGAAGCTACTAGGCTTTACATACCAACTAAGAAATATTGTTCAAGGTTCAGGCCTAAATGGATGTCAGATGAACTAATGAGACATATAGCAGAGAAGAAAAATGCATGGGATACATATAAATTAACATGTGACACAGAAGCCTATGATAGATATAAGATGATCTGTAACCAAGTTACAAAGGAGGTTAGGCAGGCAAAGGCAGATTACGAGAAATCTTTGGCAAGGGATGCAAAGAAAAACAGCAAGGAGTTCTTTACTTATGTAAACTCTAGAAGGAAGGGGATGAATCTGATTGGTCCACTTGATATTGATGGTTCGACTGTTCATGATCCTGCTCAGGTAGCTAACAAACTAAATGAATATTTTGCATCTACATTCACACATGAGGAGTTATTCAGGAAGAGGAATGCCATAGATGAAGTAAACACTGGCAGTGAGCTAGATGATCTTGTAATAATTGAGAGTAAAGTGGAGGAGAAATTGTTGAAGATAACTACAAGAAAGGCACCTGGGGTGGATGGGATCTATCCAGTTATATTAAAGGAGGCAGCAAAGTATTAAGCAATCCGTTAGCCATAATTATGAGAGCTTCCTTGGACTCAGGGGAGGTACCCACAGACTGGAGATGTGCAAATGTAACCCCAATTCACAAAGGAGGATCAAAGGCTGACACAAGTAATTATAGACCTGTGAGTTTAACTTCTGTTCCAGGAAAATTAATGGAGGCACTAGTTAAAGAAGCACTGCAGGATCATCTTGACAAGAATTCAGTTATAGCTCAGACACAGCATGGTTTTGTTAAGGGAAGGTCTTGCCTGACCAATCTGATTGGATACTATGATGTGGTCACAAAAGAACTGTATGCAGGGAATAACTTTGATATTATATATTTGGATCTTAGACAGGTTTTTGATACTGTTGCACATGGAAGACTGCTGCACAAATTGGAGCAGTGTGGCATTGGTGGCAAATTGTTGCTATGGATAAAGGGATGGTTGAGTGGCAGAAGACAGAGAGTGGTAATTAATGGCCACTGCTCATCGTGGACTAATGTTATTAGTGGAGTCCCTCAGGGTTCAGTGTTGGGTCCATTGTTGTTTTCTGTATTTATAAATAATATTGATGATGGTATATCAAGATTAATGTCCAAGTTTGCAGACGATACAAAGGTTGGCAGGGTTGCTAAGGACGCTACGCTCCTACAACAGGATCTGTAAAGGTTGAGCAGACGGGCTGGGAGGTGGCAAATGAAGTTTAACATTGACAAATGTAAAGTACTACATATGGGAAACAACAACCCCAGAGCAACGTATCAACTCTGTGGTACTACATTGGCAGTGGAAGAGAATGAAAGGGATCTGGGGGTGGTTGTGCAGGCAGATATGAAGTTTTCTGAGCAGTGCAGACGGGCTGCAAGAGTAGCTCATAGTGTCTTATCAATGATATACAGGAATTTTTCTAGCAGGGATAGGGAGGTGATTATTCCCTTGTATAAGGCAATGGTCAGGCCGCACCATCAGTACTTTATACAGGTCTGGAGGCCTCGTTTCAAGAAGGATGTAGAGCTGCTGGAACGAGTACAGAGAAGGGCAACAAGGTGAATGAACGGAACGAAGGGGTGCTCTTACAAAGAGAGGCTTAAGTTTTGCAAATTACAGTGTCTGGAGACTATGCACCGGCGAGGTGATATGATAGAGGTGTACAAAGCCTTGAATGGTTTGAGCATGCTCAATGCTGATGGGATACTGCCTCTTGATCAGAATAATCACCTGAGAGGGCATAAATTCAAATTGACGAAAGACAGATGTAAGATAGATGTGCGGAAATTTGCCTTTAGCCTGCGGGCAGTTGGTTGGTGGAAGAGACTTCCGTCCCTTAAATTTATTTAGGCTTGATAGCCTAAATAAATTTAAGGCTCAGCTGGACAGGTATTTCGAATGAACAAAGGGGTGAAGTGGAAGGGTTTCTTTTGGCTGATGCTGCATAATCTTGCTTTCTTGCATCATATGCCTCTACTAATGCTAATGCGCAAGTACATCCTGAGTGACCACCCAGGTGTGAACCAACGTAAGCAGGTGTGGCACCCACACAACATGGAGGAATGTTGCTCCTCTATGTTACCAGGCAGTACTAGGTGGTAGATGGCTCTCATCAACCGGTGCAATACCACCATTTTGCTTATTGGAGGCTTGAAGTGGTGTACCCATGTTTAGTCTCTAGAGATAAGTTCTGGTCAACCCTTCCCTATCATGCAGTACGATTGATGACTTTTGACATTAGGATGAAGGTCATGGCGAGATCCAATATTTCTTACATTTCGAGTGTTTGCAGGCCAGCCGCTGGTTAGTACACCGGACCAAACCTATTGGTAACTCTCTAGGAGGCTCCTGGATCAGCTAGTATATAATCTTGCTACCTCTACACTACCAGATGGTGACTGGAGGGAGTCCGAGTAGTGTGTAAGCGGGGAGCATTGTCAAGGCCACGTTATGTCAAGGTCTGGGTATCTTACCATGTGTTCACCATATCCAAAAATTTCATTACTTCATACAGCATGTCCCACCCACTTTTTCTTACTATTGAATACACCATGAATTGTCAAACTAATAGAGCAAGCTTATCTGCGAAAAGATCTAAACCTCCCAAACACTTCCTCATTCATTTCACAAATATACATGGTCTCAATTCTAATCGCAATGATGTCCATTTCCACTTGCAGTCTGCCAAACCCCATGTACTTTTTCCGACAGAATCTCAGTTATCGGATGATTCAACTACTGCTCATCTCAGATACCCAAATTATTCGCTGTATGATTCCTTCCACCTCAAAGGTGGTACTTGTGCATATGTCCATTCTGATATTCCCTGTCAGAGACTTGGCAATTTAGAATCTCCTCTCTTTGATCTTCTCTGGCTTAAAATCTCTCTACCTCATTCTGTTAAATTCATCTGTTGTCTCCACTAATCACTTCGAGCTCTTTGACTTCCTCTCTTTGCAACTTGACTTTCTCCAGTCCAACTTTCCTAACAGTGAGTTAATTTTCCTTGGTGATTTTAAAGTTCATAACTCCAGCTGGCTTCCATTTTCTAGTCACACTGACCCAGCTGGTAGAGATGCTGAGGCTTTTGCAATTACTAATGACGTAGCACAGATTGTTCATTTACCTACAAGAATACTGGACAATCCTAATCATACAGCCAATAGTTTGGCTGTATGATTTTGATTTTGTAATAACTGAAAGCAAAGTGGAGGAAAGGTTGTTGAGGTTAAACATAAGAAAGGCGCTTGGGGTGATGGGATCTATCCAGTTATATTGAAGGGGGCGGCGGGGCAACAAGGCGGACCTTTGGCCATAATTGTGAGAGCGTCCTTGGATTCAGGGGAGGTCCCCACGGACTGGAGATGTACAAATGTGTCCCCGGTTCACAAGGGGGGATCGAAGGGTGGCGCGAGCGGTTACAGACCAGTTAGTTTAACTTCTGTTCCAGGTAAAATAATGGAGTCACTGGTTAAAGATGCATTGCAGGATCATCTAGACAAGACTGCAGCAAAAATTCAGACATAGCATGGGTTTGTTAAGGGAAAGTCTTTGACAAATTTGATAGGATATTATGATGTGGTTACAAAGGAACTGGATGCAAAAAATAATTTTGATATCATATATTTGGATTTCAGAAAAGCTTTTGACACTGTTGTGCATGGAAGACTATTGTACAAATTGGAGCAGAATGGTATTAAGGGTAAGTTGCTACAATGGATAAAAGGATGGTTAAGTGGGAGAAGACAGAGGGTGGTAATCAATGGGTGCTGCTCTTCGTGGACTAATGTTATTAGTGGAGTCCCACAGGGTTCGGTGTTAGGTCCACTGTTGTTTGGTATATTTATCAATGATATTGATGAAGGTATATCAGGCTTAATATCGAAGTTTGCAGATGATACAGGTTGGCAGGGTTGTTAATGACAATAATGGCAGTGTGCTACTGCAACAGGATCTAGATAATTTGGGCAGATGGGCTAAGAAGTGGCAACTGATTTTTGATTGATTTTGATTTGGTAGTTGTTGGCGCATCGGCTTCTGTGGCCATATTGCACCTCCCAAGGTTTTTGCAGTACTTTGATCCAAGCCCGAGGCGGGAATCGAACCCGCGACCTTTGGGTTCCGGGCAGGTACTTTACCCACTCGGCTAGCCCGGTCGGCTAGTGGCAACTGAATTTAACCACAAATGCAAAGTACTGCATATGGGTAGAAGTAACCCCAGAGAAACATACCAACTGTGTGGTACTACACTTAAGGTGGTAGAAAATGAAAAAGACCTGGGAGTAATTGTGCAGTCAGATATGAAGTTTTCTAAGCAATGTAGACAGGCTGCCAGAGCAGGTCATGGGGTTTTGTCAATGATATAGAGGAATTTTGCTAGCAGGGAGAAGGAGGTGATTGTCCCTCTGTATAAGGCAATGGTCAGGCCATGCCTTGAGGAAGGGCAACAAGATTAGTGAGGAGAATGAAGGGATCCTCCTACCAAGAGAGGCTTAAGTTCTGCAAATTGCAGTGGCTGGAGACTAGGCACCTGCCTGGTGATCTGATTGAAGTATATAAGGCCTTGAATGGGTTGAGCACGCTGAATTCTGATGGGATGCTTCCACTTGTTCAGATTACGAACCTAAATAAATTGTAGAATAGATGTAGATTTTTTTTTTGGCTGATGCTGCATAAGCTCATACACTTGCTTTCTTGCATCACATGCCACTACTACTACTGCTACTACTAGAATACGCTTGATCTTTTTCTCACAAACAACGCTTCTAAATACACGGTCAAAGTGAGAGGTCCTTTACACACTTCACATCACAACTTGGTGATTATCTCTTCTCCAATGGAACCTTTATCTCATGGCTATTCCCAACCTCGTGTTGTTTGGCATTCTTGTAATGCCAAACAACCCATGTTGTTTGGCATTACAAGAATGCAAAATGGGATAACCTGCAAGATTTCTTTTCTTCTTTTCCTTGGTCAGACTACTGTTTCAAAACTTCTGATGTTAATGTTTGCTCAGATCGTGTCAGTGAAATTATTCTTGCAGCAATGGAATCCTTTGTTCCAAACTCCACTTTAAAATTTCTTCCTTTATCTAAACCTTGGTTTTCCAATAAATGTGCTAAGGCTGTTCAAGAGAAGAATGTTGCATATCGTAATTGGCTTGTTTATAATTCTTCAGTTTCATTTTCTGCCTACACTAAAGCTCGCAACAATTGTAAAGCTGTTATTAATCAGTCTAAACTAGTAGTTCGAATAGGCTAAGAGTAGAAAACTTGCTTCTTGCCCTAATGGTAGCCAAGCATTCTGGTCTCTTGGCAAAGCTATTGGCCACAACTTTTGCCCATCTCTGCTCCCACCTCTGTCCAAATCAGATGGTTCTGTTGTCACTTCAGCCATGGATAAAGCTGACCTGCTAGCATCCCATTTTCCTTCCAACTCATGTATTAATGATCTTTGTAAAACACCTCCCACCATTCCTAACACCCTCCATTCAATGCCTCCTGTGGTCTTCCATCAAAAGGATATCAGAAGGATTTTGAAGAATCTTGATGCTAAGAAAGCTCCAGGTCCTGATGGTATTTCTCCACTTGTTCTCAAAACCTGTGCTCCTGAACTTAATACTGTTGTTTGCCACCTTTTCACTTTCTTATTCCACAGGTGTTTTTCCTTCTGCATGGAAATTTGCTCATATCCAGACAGTTCCTAAAAAGAGTGACAAATCCCTCCCATCCAATTGTCATCCCATTGCAATTAATTCTACTCTTTCTAAAGTAATGGTGAAATCAATTAACTGCCAACTCTTAAACTATCTAGAAACCTTCTGTCTGATCAACAATCGCCAGTATGGATTCCATCAGTGTCGATCCACTGGTGACATTCTGGCTTATGTTACCCATTTATGGACAAATTCAATGGAAAAGTTCGGTGAAACACAAGCAGTTGCTCTTGATATCTCAAAGGCTTTCTATCGTGTTTGGCACAAAGGACTTCTAAACAAGCTTCCATCTTATGGTTTGGCAACTGTTTTTTGTAATTGTTTATCCAGTTTTCTCTCTGGTCACTTACTGAGGGTGATGGTAAATGGCTCTCTGTCTTCTAACTTCTCCACTAATGCTGGTGTCCCCAAGGTTCAGTTCTTTCCCCCACTCTTTTCCTCTTGTATATTAATAACCCTCTTCCATTGACTGGAAATCCTCTCCATAGTTTTGCCAAAGATAGCACATTGCATTCCATTTTCCATTTTGGGAAACCTTGCTCTACTCAATCAGCTTCAATTTTTCGAATATCTGCTACCAATTCCTAAAATGCCAATCTCCAGGTAATTCTCCAGTGGAGCAAAGACAACTTAGTTGATTTCAATCCTTCTAAAACTCTGTCTTGTCTTATATCTTGCAAAAAAGGATTCTTCTGCTCCTGTGCTTATCTTTAGTGACACTCCGATTTCTAGGCAAAATGATATATCTCTTTTGGGGATTCCCCTGACTTCTAATCTCTCTTGGCACAAGCACATTACAAATATGCTTCCTCTGCAACTAATAAACTTGGTTTTCTCTTTCGCTCTCAGCGTTACTTTTCTTCAAAACAGCTGTTCACTCTGTACAAATCGCAAATGTGCCCTACCATGAAATACTGTTCCCACATCTGGGGGCGATGCCCCCAAAACCTCTCTCAGGCTTCTAGATTCCATTCAGAAGAGGGCAGTTAGGTTAATTAATGACTACTCTCTAACAGAGTCTCTCCATTCACTGTCTCATAGATGTGCTGTTTCTGCATGCCTTTTGTACAGATATAGTGGACATAGTGTTTTTTGTTATGCGGTTACTGTGGTTTCCCACAAATCCGCGTTAAATATTCTGTTAACATAGCAAAGCCAGTCAGTGTGGGTTATGTGTGAGTAGTGTTTTGTTTGTGTTGTTTGACTGGCCTCTTCGTTACTGGGAGGCGCGATCACCAGGAAGAAGCCTCCCAGCATCCGTCCACTGGCACGAGGAGCCGGACCAGGGAGTAAAAGACATCTGACGGGCCGTCCACACTCCTGCAGGAGCGAGAGTGGGGAAGGTCAAGGAAAGAGCAGAGAAGAAACAGGAAAGTGGAAGACAGACAAGATAACGAGGATGACAGAGCGTAGGCATCCTCCCAGGCGAAACGGAGCAGGAAGAGTGCTAGGTGCAGTTGTGGGAGTCCTGGAGAAAGACTGTGGAAGAGAATAGGTAAAGTTCAAATTAAAGAGTCCAGGATCATCACAATGGAGAATCACGGAGTGGCGTCGACAGGGCTGGCCGCCATTTGCAGTTTCATGTCTGGAAGTTTCCGGTGCTGGTTATCAGTTGCTGTCTAGAGGAGGTTATCCAGGAGTAGTGTTCGGGAGTTGCAGGTGATGCCAGCAACGACGAAAGACCTCGTTGGCATAACTGGTCAGTGCACGGAAGGTATTAGATTCCAATAACTTGGTTTCTGGCCGAAGTGATGTAGTGTGGAGGTCTAGGAGTAGTTGAATTCTTAGATCTAAGTATATTTTGCATGAGTGCATCATGTGATCCCAGTCTTCAGGTTCTCCGCAGGTACAGAGGGCATCCTCGACTAGGCTGACCTCTAGAAGGCGTCTCTTGAAGGACCCGTGGCCAGTTAATAGGAAGGAAGCATAGACGTTAGGGAAGAACCAAGTGGAACGTTGTTTGTTGATGTAGGTTACCTCAGGAAGGAAAAGTTTAGTAGTTGCACCAGTTGTGGAGTTATTCCAGCGGGTTTGCCATAAGTTTATCAATTCTAGCCACACACGTTTATGTTCCTGTTTGATGGCCGTATCGGTACAGGTTTGAATAGTGAGGAATTCAGCTTCCTTATTCTTCTTAATTGCATTAGAGAGTCCGATAAAAGTGATGTGTAGGTACAAAGGGAGGCGGCCTGTTAGTAGCTGTAGGGCAGCAGTTGATGTCGTTCTACATGCATGGGTCATTTGTAGTAGCATAAGTCGTTGAATTTGCTGAATTTTACGTTGAGCATGCACTAAAGTCATTCGGTGGTACCAAACTGCAGTTCCTTATGTGACAATTGGTATAAATACTGCTGAGTATAAAAGGCATTGAGTTGGTCCTTTAAGACCCCAGTCCTTGCGGGTAAAACATGCTAACATAGTGATGTAATTTTTTATCTTTTCTTTGATAGCTTGGATATGGGGGATGAAAGTTCTCCTGTCGTCCAAAATTACTCCCAGGTACTTCACCGATCAATAGTTTTTCAGTGGGCGGCCATTAAAACGTATGGTAGGAGGTCTGGAGAAGTCCAGTTTGCCTTTTAATAGGAGGGTTTTGCTCTTCTCAGTGGAGACAGAGTTTATTTTCAGTGGCCCATACGGACAGAGCAGAGAGAACAACCGTGGCCTGGGTTTCTATGGTGGCGCGGGTGGGCCCTCAATGATGATAACCATGTCGTCGGCATAAGAAAGCTGAGTAGTGTGTGGGTAGTCCCTCAGGAGCCAGTCGTCGAGTATCATATTCCAGACAGCTGGCCCCAGGATGGAGCCCTGGGGATAGCCTCGGGTTAGATGTCAGGTGATGCAGTGATATTTTGTTTTGATGCTGACCTTGCAGTTAGAGAAGTAGCTTTTGAGGCAGTGGAAGAAATTTCAACTACAGTTAGAGACTCTGGCCCTCTGAAGAACGCCCGGCCACCACACTGTGTCAAAAGCTCCTTTGAAGTCAATGAAGATTGCCAGTACATAAGTTGCATCCGACTGTTCTGCAACAGATACTTCCATGGGCACTGTTCTTCTGAATTGACTTATATTATTACCCCTCTCACTCTTTCAAAACAGTCCGAACACGTGCCACCACCAGCCAACATCCATTTACTGTTTTCTGCTGTTTTCTGGAATGATCTTCCTTCACATGTATTTCCTGAAAATTACAGTCTACAGAAGTTCAAGTCCAATGTCAACAAATATCTTCTTTCGTCTTCTCAACCTCCAATCCAAGCACGGTACTAAGTAATATAGGTTCTAATACCTCTCGTGTTTGGGGTTTACATAAAAAAAAAAAAAAAAGTTGCTACAATTGAAAAAGGGATGGTTGAATGGGAGATGACAGAGAGTGATAATCATGGACATTAATCATTGTTCTTTGTGGAGAAATGTTATTAATACAGTTCCCCAGGGTTTGGTGTTGGGACCATTGTTGTTTTATGTATTTATCAATGATATTGATGAAGGTGTATCAGGCATAGTGTCGAAGTTTTCAGATGATACAAAGGTTGAAAGGTTTTAACGACAGCAAAGACAGTATGCTACTCCAACTGGATCTAGATATGTTGGGCAAATTGGCTGAGAAATGGCAACTGAAGTTTAATATTAACTAATGCAAAGTACTGCATATGAGTAGCAATAACCGAAGAGAAATATCCCAACTGTGTGGCACTATACTCAGGGAAGTGGAAAGTGAAAAAGACCTGGGGGGTAATTGTGCAGTCGAATATGAAGTTTGCTGAGCAGTGGAGACGGGCTGCCAGAGCAGGTCATGGAGTCTTGTCAATGATATATAGGAATTTTGCTAGCAGGGACAGGGAGGTGATTATCCCATTATACAAGGCAATGGTCAGGACACACCTAGAGTACTGCATATACAGGTCTAGAGGCCTCATTTTAGGAAGGATGTAGAGTTGCTGGAATGAGTACAAAGAAGGGCAACAGATTGGTGAGGGGAACAAAGGAGCACTCTTACTAAGAAAGGTTTAAATTCTGCAAATTGCAGTGCCTGGAGAGTAGGCGCCTGTGAGGTGATCTGATTGGGGTGTATAAAGCCTTGAAGTTGTTGTTATTTGGTTTTTAGGAGCATTAGCAACTAAGGCCATATTGCTCCGGGATATGTGGTGGTCATTCCCTGACCTTTCCGCATCCTCCATATTTGGTGGTGACGGGCTCGAACCCCAGTCTAATCAAGAAGCGTGTGCTAATGCACCGCTGCTTCTTCCCACCTGGCTACGGAGGCGCCTTGTATAAAGCCTTGAAAAGCTTGAGCAAGAATGCTGATGGGATTCTTCCTCTTGCTCAGATTCAAATTGAGGAAAGATAGTTGTAGAATAGATGTGCGGAAATTTGCCTTTAGCCAGCGGGTAATTGATTGGTGGAACAGACTTCCATCCTTTGTTGTGGAAATTGATAGCCTAAATAAATTTAAGGCTGAGCTGGACAGGCATTTGGAATGAATGGAGGGGGTGAAATTGGAGGGTTTTTTTTTTTTTTTTTTTTTTTTGCTGATGCTGTATAAGCTTGCTTTCTTTCATCGTTTCATTGTATGCCTCTACTAATGCTATATCCATGCCTAATGAAAATTCAACCAGTAGCAAAATTACAGAAACTATGGGCTTTCAAAACTTCTCACTTTCTATTTTCTATAAAGGCCACAAAAGAATTTTATAAGGCAGAAAAAGATTAGAACAGGAAATCACATATACTCACATTCCACCAACACCTGCTCCTTCCATAGGTTCTTCTGGACATTCTGAAATAATTAAACTTGAATTTAGTATGGCAACAAAAATAAACTTCTTTCATTATCACATTAAACCTTCCAATATGAATAATACAATTTTGCAAGACTTTAGAAGAGTGGAACCAAAGGTATTAGAGCATGTGGAAACTGATACCTTCAGCTAAATTTGGTTCACTATAGATTTTTAGGTAACTTTCCTTTTTTACATTTCAAAATTCATAACGAAATTTACATCATATATGTCTTCACCATTCCAAATTTATAATTTATTACAGATAGGACAGCAAACAGTCCTGTCCTGTTTTGCTATTTTAATAATTATCATTTTCTTTCACATTTTTTTCATCCCCTACCTTCCTCCCATCTTATGTATTCTGATATGACAGCCTAATATTTGTTAATTCAGTCACTTCAATTTTACCTGAATTTATTTCATTCCATTTTCCATTAATAATTTTAAATGTTCCCTTGACTGTTTCTGGTTTAAAAATTTTTTGACTTCTTATTCTTGGTTGAATAGGGGTATTTGTGCCTAGTTCTCTTTCTCACAAGCAGGCCATGTCAGAAATACAACCATCTGGCATCATCTTTTTTTCTATGTTATCTTTCATTATTATCCTTCATATTTTTCTTCATATTACTTATTTTATCCAAATCTTCCTTTATTGCTCTCTTTCATATTTTTCTTATTTTACTTCTTGAAGTAAGGATCAACATTTGATTTTAGCATAGCTGCAAACTGTTGGCTTTCAAAAAGATGAAGATCAGGCAACTGTAAGCAGGAGGAAAAACAGGAGATTATATCTTACTTAAGAGAGGGAATTTTTTTGGAAGCAGGAGAAACAAGAATGTTTCTGAACAAATTCCACATGCTTTCAGGTTGTTAAGAGGAAGATACCTCATGTTGTAACATGTAGAACCAATGCTGAAAATGAGAGCAAGCTGCATTCATTTGCTTTCTTTTTTTAATTACAAAAGAATAAACATTCTTTCCCTATCTGTAAAATAGGATATAGCTTGGAATCACTTTGATTACTACCATCTATACCTAATGAAAATGACTCATTTTTCAGAGGTAATCACTGCCTTTTCGCCGACCGGGCTAGCCAGGTGGGTAAAGTGCCTGCCTGGCAACCCAAAGGTAGCGGGTTCGAATCCCACCTCGAGCTTTGATCAAAGTACAGTAAACCCCCGCTATTCGCGGTATCTGTATTCGCGGTTTCGCGTATTCGCAATCGCCAATTTAATATAAAATGAAACCTAAAAAAATGTGAATTTTAAAGCGCCGTGAATATTTTCCGGCATAAAAAACATGGGCGTGGCTCAAAACAGCGCTCAGTGGGTGGGGGGAGAGGGGTGAAAAAATTGCGAGCGTGGATGTTTCTCGCTAATCCATGTTCAGTATGTGTTAGTCATGGAAGGTTTCGTCGTTTGCTTTTAATTTATATGTTTATAAATTGAATAAATTTATCAATTTATAAATTGATATGCTCAAAAAAAATGATAAATCTACCATTTTGCAGTGTAAAACACACTTTTTCGAGTGTGTTAACGGAAGAAAGTGACTTTATTGTGGACAAGTTCTTTCTAACCCCTATAAAAATATGGCTACGAATAAAAAGAGAAATGTGAAAATTTCAAAGAAGGTGATGACATTAGCGAATAAAATTGAGTTATTAGACAAAATTTCTAATGGTGAAAATGTCTCCTCAGTGGCAAAACATTATAAAATCAATGAATCAACGGTACGATCAATCAAAAAATCGGAAGAAAAAAATCTGCCGTAGTGTCCGTGAAAACGCGCTAATTGTTTCAAAAATTTGCTCTGTAACTCGTGATGTTAAATTAGAAAAAATGGAAAAGGCTTTAAATCTGTGGATAGAAGACCGAACTCAAAATAAAATTCCGCTAAGTTCACTCATCATTCGCGAAAAGGCAAAACTCCTTTATCAACACTTTAGCGAAACTGGTGATAGCACTGGCGGGATAAGTTTTTTAGCTAGAAAAGGCACTGGTTTGAAAGATTTGTTTGAAATTTCTAATAAATATTACATTCAATATTAAATTGTTTCTTATTTTCATTTCAATACCATATGCATAATATGACTATGTACATAGTCATATTATGAAGGCACATATAATACATACATAGACAAAATTTTAGACTAGTTTTTCTTATATATTTCATACTTTGGAACGGAACCCCTTTATTACTATGGGAGCCATAACTCGGTATTCGCGACATTTCTCAGGAACGTAACCCCCGCGAATAGGGGGGTTTACTGCTGCAAAAACCTTGGGAGGTGCACTATGGCCACAGAAGCCGATGCGCCAACAACTACAAAAAAAAAAAAAAAAAAAAAACTGCCTTTTCTTTCTCTCTGTGCATTTTAACTAACAATGCCTGTTAGTTTTATTCTTCCACAATTACATTTTTTTTTTCTTCTTCTCTCTATTTCATTATCAGGAAGCACATTTTAATGCACTTGAATGTACTCAGAGAAAGATTATGCTCTATGACAAAAAAAAGAAATTAAATTGGATGCAAACAAAAATATCATATATTTTTGGATTTCTTGCATAGATGATGAATGCAAGAAATGCAATTTCAGTGCTACATCTATCTTGGCATTCTTTCCTGTTAACTGCAAGCTGTCATTATGCTTATTTATTTGCAAACGTTTTCAGATTTTACAATACGCAGAATACGTGTGTGTGTGTGTGTGTGTGTGTGTGTGTGTGTGTGTGTGTGTGTGTGTGTGTGTGTGTGTGTGTGTGTGTGTGTGTGTGTGCGCGCGCGCGCGCATATTAATGTCTCTTTGATTTTTCTATTGCAATTGACACTAGCACACATGATAGCTAATTTCTTCGCAATTGAAAATAAGAAATTCACAAAAATTGTAATTTTTTTCTATTATTATTAGTAGTAGTTGTGGCATATAATGCAAGAAAGCATACATCCATCCCTTTCAATAATTTGTTTACTTTTTCCCTTGAATTTATTCAAACTGCCTATTTTCACAACACCAGATGGAAGTTAGTTCCAACAATCAACCACCCAGATGAAGGAAAACCTCCAAACATTTATTGTGCAATCATCCTTCCTTCCTCAATCCAAATTTATGCCCCCTAATTATTATTATTGGCTATATGGCAATAAGGCAGCCTAAGACTTATGATGCACCAGCCAAAAAAAAAATTCCCAAGTTACCCAGAGAGAGAGAGAGAGTGTCAAAAGTAGAAAGGAATCACCAAGAAAGAGAAGAATGATGATATCCAGCTCAGGACCCTGGGTGTGCCAGGCCCATAATCACCAGATATGAGCCCCTGGAGTTAAATATCTGTAGTCTGAGAAAGAGGAAGAATTCTTGTATAGCACTGGAAAAACCCCCATGTTCTCCTGGCAGCCTGTCTGCACAATTATACTCAAGTCTTTTTCATTTTACATTCTTGTGCGTAGTAGCACAAAATTCCACAAGTGATGTGGAATTATTTTTTTTTTTTTTTTTTTTTTTTGGCTGATACTTATAATTATACTTGTACTGCATGGGTAGCATGGCTGATACTTATATCAGCCATGCTACCCAGGCAGTACCATATATTCGTCAATCTTTTATCAACTTTTATTGTCATTTCTCAGCCCATCTGCCTAAATAACTAAATAATGTCCCTCGTACAATATTAAACAATGCCCTCCAAATCCTTGGAGAAGAACTGCCTTTAGATTTATTTATCTTATACTGTGGCATGATTTATAAACATAGGAAAGGACTGCAGGTATCTATTATGGGAATTACAACAGATGCAGTTAGTAACTTGAAGACAGAATGGAAAAGATTATGGAGTGAAGTGGTTAGCATTTGGCAAAGTAGATGGAATGATTCTGTGCATAGTGAAGTCACAAAGAAGTATATTGAAAATGTTGAGTTTGCTTCTACTCAACCTTCTGTTTCATGGTTTGCACCAAGCATGTTTACGACATATTTATTAACAGGCCATGGATCTTTGAGGGCCAAACTTTGACAGAGGTTTGGAGCCAGATCCTTCTTGCACTTGTGGAGGACTGGATCCATGTTTTACTATTTTGTTTGCAATGTACAAACCATCGAGTATTGCTACTTAATCAGGTTTCAGGTCTAGCTGAGGAGAATGTAAAAATACTAGTTGAGAACAAAACAAACTTTGAGACTTTCCAGACCTTTGCAAAATCGGTCTTTAAGAAAAGACAAACTAAGAACTCAAATCCAAAATCGAATAGAAATCTGACAGCTGAGAAGTTAATATATGTTTGTATCCCATTAAATATAAATAGAATTTAAATATAGAATGACTTGTTGTAAGATATGTAAATTTAATTGTATTACTAGGATTTAGAGTTAAAATTCTATTATCTTGTACAAATATAAATATTTACTTTGCTAAGTTCATTGAAGTTTTTCAAATTGGCTTGTATCTGCTGAGGCTTGGATATTTTTCCACTAGGTGTTTTTTTTTTTTTTTTTTTTTGTTTTGCTGGTTTCCAGGTTTGAGCAACGTGGGGATGGGATTGCTGGCACCCACCGGTATTGCACTATTTCTGATGGGTGCGGGATTTGTGCACAAGGCACTAAGGTGATAGTAGACCCAGTCTCAGCCCTTGTGCCTGGGCGTGGGCAGTGGCTGCCTAAGTGTTGGCTGCTCCTGGTGGCAATGTGGACTGATACAAGCGACACACTATACACCAATACATAAATGTTGGCTGCAGAAAAACTCTTTGCAGAGTTTTTCTGCAGCAACACAGACATGCAAGGTGGAGATGGGCTTAGGCCTAGGAGCCACCCTTGATACAAGTAAAACACAAACACACGTGTTCACATATAATATAGTATCTTATATATGTATAATGAGAATGCTAATGTAAATAAAATTGTATATATATCTTCTTTGTAAGTTTTGTATATAATTTGTAAATAATTGTGTTTAAAATAAATGGAAATGGAAAAAAAAAAAAAAAAATGGAAGCCCATCTGGCTAATTTTTTAGATCTTGTTGCAGCAGCTTATCCTAAGTACTGTCATTAATCACCTGCCATCTTCAAACTTAGACATTAAGCCTGATATGCAATCATTAATAAATACAGAAAACAACAATAGGCCCAGCATTGAACCCTGGGAACTCCACTGATGATATTAGTCCATTAATAACCATGCTCTGTCTTCTCCCATTCAACCATCCCATTATCCAGACCAGTAACTTGTCTTAATGCCATGCTAGTCCAATTTGTACAGTGGTCTTTTATGTGCAACAGTCAAAAGCTTTCTTCAAATCCAAGTATATGTATCAAAATTATTTTCAGGAAATGTATGACGGGAGGTCATTCCAGAAAACAGAAATTGAAGGAATAAATGAGGAAGAAGAAAAGTTGGTCCTGTGAATTTGAAGTAGAACAATATAAGGATGTTGACTGGTTGGGGCACATGTTTGAAGTGGTTTGAAAAGAAAGGGGGCAATTATAGAAGCCAATTCAGAAGAACAGTGCACATAGAAGTGTCTATAGAAAAGACATGAAGCAGAAACAGAACACCCATGAGACAAAGAGAGGAGAGGTTTTGTAAGAGATGGGTCATTAATTCACCTGACTGTCCTCTTTTGAATGGAGTGGTCTAGAAGCATGACAAATTTTGGGGGCCACCCCATATGGATTTGAGATTTTGAGCAGTGTTGTTTAGAAGAAAAGTAACACTGAGAGTGAAAGAGAAAATCCAGTTTTTCATATGCGGAGGAAGAAATATTCATGATGTGCTAATGCCAAGTGAGACTAAAAATTAGGGTTTTTTTTTTTAGAAAACTGAGTGTCATTGAAATTAGTCACAGAAACAGTAAACTCCTTTTTTGCAACATATAAGACAGGACTGAATTTAGAAGGATTGAAATAAATTCCTTAAATCAGCATTTAAGGAATTGTGGTGGATATTCAAAAAAAGATGGTTTTGGCAAAGAAAGGTTCCTCAAACTGGAAGGCAGAATGCAATGTGCTATCACGAAACATATGGATAGGATTTCCAGTCAGTGGAAGGTCATTAATACACAAGAGTGGGAGAAAGAACTGAACCTTCCAGAAAACCAGCATAAGTTGAAAAGTTGGAAGACAGAGCCATCTACCATCATCTGCAGTGAGTAGTCAGAGAGAAAACTGAACACTGAATTGCAAAAAACAGTCAGAAATCCACAAGATGGATGCTTGTTTAAAAAAAACTTTATGCAAGACATCAACAAAAGCCTTGGAAATGTCAAGAGCAACTGCTTGAGCAACTGCCTGACTAAACTTTTCCATTGAATTTGTCCATAGATAGGTACCATAAGCCAAAATATCAGCAGTGGATAAACATTGATGGAACTGGATTTTTTTTTTTTTTTTAATGAAACCTCCAAGCACGAAAGGTATCAGAACCTATAGTACTTAGTACTGTGCATGGGTTGAGGGTCGAGAATGTAAAAGATTTTGAAAGAAGTTAACATTAGACTTGAATTTCTGTAGATTGTAATTTTCAGGAAATATGTAAGAAGGGAGGATTTAGGAACTAGCTAGATAAGAGAAATTTTCCAAGCAGAAGGAAAAACACCAACTGAATAAGAAAGTGTAAAAGCGGGACAGGGATCAGGAATGAGCACAGGACACAGAGCTTTTTTGGCATCAAGACTGTTTATATTTCTTCTGACATTAACACCTAGAATAAGAAAATGTAAAAAGGCAAACCAGAACAAGAGCAAGTTCAGAGAGCACAGGTTTCGAGAAGTTTGCTATGGAGTTCTTGCCTTATTCTAAGTGTAGTTTTCAGGTGCCAAAGAATAGAGCACTTTTGCAAGGTGCAATGCTGCTTTACTTACTATGTCAGTGCCAGCTTTCAATTTATTCTAATTACAATCCCCTCCCCCATTTCTCTTTGGCATCTTCTTTTAATCCTGCATCAGGCTGTTTAACTACAGTTTGATGTATCTAGCAGCAGCAGCACCTCACAGGCATAACCCTTGTTGTAGTTTGCAGTAAAATTGACAAAAAAGGTATATCCCACAGGTAGAAAGTGTTATTTGTAATCCATAAACATAAATTGAGAATACAGCTCCAACACCATCCTAATTTTTACACAACGTTTAATACACAAAAACAGAATACAAACTATCAGCTATTGTACATTCGGTTGTTAAAGAACTAAATGAAATGTAAGAAATCAATTTTGGTGAAAAATGTGACAAGACTGTAAATAAATTTGATTGGTGACTTGCCCGTAGTGTTTAGGGCTTTTAAAAGTTTTAGTAAATTAGGTAATGGAAATTAAAAAATTCTTTTAGACAAACAGTTAGCAACAACTGGAATAAACTACCACCCAATCTTGTAGAACTGGAAAGCATCAGTAAATAGAAGAAAGTTTTGGACAGCTATCTGGATGGAACCAGGTAACTTTTTTATAAGCTGATGCTGATAAAAGCCTGACCTCCTTGCACCAAATTTTCTTTAACAGTAATACTAACTGATCAGAAAAATTTGAAAATCACATTAAAAAATCAAAAATTTAACTGCACAAATACTTTAAGGATTACATTACAAATTCATGTAATTAACATTTATTTGTAATCTAATCCTTAATGCATTAGTACAATAAAGTTTAAGTGCTACTTTTTTTTTGCCAAAGTTACTCTCATGTACATTGTCTTTAAGAACTTATATTAGGTGTGAGCAAAAACCATAACAAAAAAGCTTATTTTCTTGTGCAGATATGGTCTAGTTTAGTAAAAGCTTCCAAGCCTGTAATTATTAATACCTTGTTTATTTTTCTTAGAAAAAGCAGTATTTTCTGAAAATCATTAAACTTAATTATGATTTTTTTTTTTTTACCTTCTGTTTTATCCTGACCTTTTCCCTCCTCTGTTTTATCTTCTTCTTCTGCTTCTGCAATTTCTGTTAGCTAAGATGAATGTGATTTAATAGAAAAAAATTAAACAATTATAAAAACCATTAAGAAACCACTTAGCATTATACTAAATATTATGCAATTAGGAACTTAATGTTTGTTTGTTTGTTATTTAGTTTTTAGGAGCATTAGCAACTAAGGCCATATTGCTCCGGGATATTCCCGGTGGTCATTCCCTGACCTTTCTGCATCCTCCATATTTGGTGGTGACGGGCTTGAACTAGGAACTTAATGTTGGTAAGTTATTCTGCAGATAAAACTTAATACACACACACACACATATATATATATATATAATCTAATGTGGTAACTAAGTGGGAGCAAAAGGCAGCTGAAAATCCAAAGATATTAATTAATCCAGCTTAAATAAAATCCCATTTACCAAAAAATATTACAAAATCTCTTCAGGATTATTATTTTTTTGTTTGTTTGTTTGTCTATTTTTTTTTTTTTTTTAAAGAAATCTATTCAGCGGAGATTTCTTTCACAAAATTTTTTAACTAAAAATTTCTCTAAGCTGTGGAAAAAAAATTGATCTGGAAAGCAGTCTATAATTTGTTAACTTCAAAAATCCTTGTATACTTGCCAGTTCATCAAACAAGGACCACTGTACATCAATTCTTTCTTCATTCATAATAGTGTCTGGAATGTTCTCACAAACTAACAGAACTGGTAATGCAAAACAACTATTGCATCTATTTCTTTATCTATGACACAAAGAAGTACTGGAAACTTGTCCACAAAAATATTTAAATTTTCTTTCTATTCTTCTTTCAGAGAGAACTGCTTTTATTTCTTATTTCATATGATGCATTGACAACTGAAGAAATTTATGCTACCTCAGAATTTATAAGAATATTTTCAATGGGAACTTTGCACCATGTAGTCACATACACAGTCAAAAAGTAGAAATAGTGGCATGTGATGCAAGAAAGCAGTGTATGAGCTTCTGCAACATCAGCCAAAAAAAAAAAAAAAAAAAAAAAATCATACAACCATTCCCTCTAAATGTTTGTCCAGTTCCTCCTTAAATTTATTTAACCTATCAACTTCCACAACAACAGATGGCAGTTTGTTCCAACAATTAACCACCCACTGGCTAAAGGCAAATTTCCGCACATCTATTCTACATCTGCTTTTCCTTAATTTGAATTTATGCCCCATTATCTGAACAAGTGAAAGAATCCCATCATAATTCAGCATGCTAAACCCATTCAAGGCCTTCTACACCTCAATCAGATCAACGCGCAGGTGCCTAGTCTCCAGCCGCTGCAATTTACAGAACTTAAGCCTCTCTTGGTAAGAGGATCCCTTCATTCGCCTCACCAATCTTGTTGCCATTCTCTGTAAACACTCAAGCAAATCTACATCCATCCTAAAATGTGGCCTCCAGATCTGTATGCAGTATTTAAGGCGTGGCCTGACTATTGCCTTATGCAGAGGGACAACCACATTCTTTTCCCTCCTAGCAAAATTCCTATATATCATTGACAAAACCCTGCCCAGGCAGCCTGTATGCATTGCTCAGAAAACTTCATATCTGACTGCACAATTACTCCCAGGTCTTTTTCATTTTCTACCAGCTTAAGTGTAGTACCACACAATTGGTACGTTTCTCTGCGGTTACTTCTATCCTTATGCAGTACTTTGCAATTGTCAAGGTTAAACTTCAGTTGCCACTTCTCAGGCAATCTGCCCAAATTTTCTAGATCCTGTTGCAGTAACACACTGCCATTACTGTCATTAACAACCCTGCCGACTTTGTATCATCTGCAAACATCGACACTAAGCCTGATATACCTTAATCAATATCATTGATAAATATACAAAACAACAGAGGACCCAACACCGAAACCTGTGGGTCTCCACTAATAACATTGGTCCACGAAGATCAGCACCCATTGATTACCACCCTCTGTCTTCTCCCACTCAACCATCCTTTTATTCATTGTAGCAACTTACCCTTAATACTATTCTGCTCCAATTTGTACAATAGTCTTCCATGCACAACAGTGTCAAAAGCTTTCCTGAAATCCAAATATATGATATCAAAATCATTTTTTGCATCCAGTTCCTTTGTAACCACATCATAATATCCTATCAAATTTGTCAGACAAGACTTTCCCTTAACAAACCCATGCTGTGTCTGAATTATTGCTGCAGTCTTGTCTAGATGATCCTGCAATGCATCTTTAACCAGTGACTCCATTATTTTACCTGGAACAGAAGTTAAACTAACTGGTCTGTAATTACTCGTGTCACCCTTAATTCCCCTTTGTGAAGGGGATACATTTGCACATCTCCAGTCTGTGGGGACTTCCCGTGAGTCCAAGGATGTTCTCAAAATTATGGCTCGGGGTTTTCTTACTTCCTTTGCGGCCTCCTTTAATATAACTGGATAGATCCCATCCACCCCAGGTGCCTTTCTTATGTTTTTCAACAAGTTCTCCTTATTTCTCCTTTCATTCATCTTACTAAATCCTGTCAAAGCCATATAACCCTCTATCAAGTCATCACTGAGGTGCCTGGTTGCCAAGCTCTGTAGCTCCCATAATTAGAATCTTTCCTCATACAGTCGTCCTGCTGCCGATCCCACCATTCGAGTTTGGACCCTTTCAAGAAGATCAATATCTTTTTTTAGATGAGGTCTCCATACTTGAACACAATATTCCAAATGTGGTCTTACAACAGCCTTATACCGTGGGATTATGACCTCCCAGTCTCTACAGGATAACTTCAATAAATCATTGATAGGACACTATGGGCTTTTCTGGCTGCTAGTTTACAATGCTCAGAAAACTTCATATCTTCCCTATTATAACTCCCAGATCCCTTTTTGCTTTTACTGTTTTTAATTCAACCCCACTAAGCTTATAATTTACTTTGGGATTGCTATTTCCCCAAGTGGTATAAGTGACCTTGCATTTTCAGCATTAAAACATAGGTGCCACTTTTCTGACCAACTTTAGCATTAGCAGAGGCATTTGATGTAAGAAAGCAAGCTTATGCAGCATCAGCCAGGAGGAAAAAAAAACAAAAAAAAAAAACACTTCCACTTCTTCACCCCTCCATTCATTTGAAATACCTGTCCAGCTGAGCCTTAAATTTATTTAGGCTATCAACTTCCACAACAAGGGATGGAAGTCTGTTCCACCAACCAACTACCCGCTGGCTAAACACAAATTTCTGGACATCTATCCTACATCTGTCTTTCCTCAACTTGCAATCTGTTCAATTCGTCCTGAAGGAGCGCTGCTTCATATTGATCATTAACAACTCCACCAATCTTTACGTTGTCTGCAAATTTGGACAAAGACTTCTATCCCAAAGCTGATGTTGTTTATGAACATAAAAAACAACAGTGGTCCAAGAACTGATCCTTGGGAGACCCCCACTTCTGAATTTACACCAATTTGAAGAATGTCCATTAATCACAAACCTCTGCATTCTGCCCTGCACCCACCCAGCAATTCATCTTAGAATTTTTAAGGTAATCCCAACATGTTTCAGCTTATGCAGTAAACTCTCATGAGGGACTAAGTCAAATACCTTGCTAAAATCCAAATAAACTATTTAGCATTAGTAGAGGCATATGATGCAAGAAAGCAAGCTTATGCAGCATCAGCCAACCTGTCCAGCTCAGCCTTAAATTTATTTAGGCTATCAACTTCCACAACAAAGGCTAGAAGTCTGTTCCACCAACCAACTACCTGCTGGCAAAAGGCAAACCTCCGCACATCTATCCTACATCTGCCTGTCCACAATCTAATTTACGCCCTCTCAGGTGATAATTCTGAGCAAGAGGAAGAAATCCCATCGGCACTGAGCATGCTCAAACCATTCAAGGCTTTATACACCTCTATCAGATCACCTCGCCGGTGCCTAGTCTCCAGACACTGCAATTTGCAAGACTTAAGCCTTGCTTTGTAAGAGCAGGGAAGCATTCAAAGAATTTATCTTGGAAGCTACTAGGCTTTACATACCAACTAAGTACTTGCTCACTTGCTTTAGACTCCATGATAGCAGTAAAAATGCCCATGAAGTTAGATACATAGTGGTAAATTTGCTCCTTGAGGTTGTCAGAGACATTCTCTCAAAAAAATGCAGACAAGCTGTGCTTGCTGCCTCGGAATCTAAAACGCTGATGGAACTGATATTCGGGTGATATCCAAGTCAAGCGGACCCAATTTCGGCGAAGTCTGGACGGTCTGTGACACCCAAATCCTCTGCCTGCACCTTCACAATGGTGGGATTGCTAATAATCCTGGGTATAACCTCCATGCACAAGCACTGTGGGTATAACACAAGCAACGTAAGAAGGAGTCGAGGTGTGGCACCCACACCACACAACACCACACGGAGCAATGCTGCCCCTCTGTGTTACCAGGCAATACTAGGTGGTAGATGACTCTCATCAACTGGTGCAATACCACCACTTTGCTTAGCCTCACTTATGTTTAGCCTCTACAGCTAAGTTCCGGTCAACCATTCCCCATCTCTTCGATCATGTAGTATGACTGATGAATTTTGAGGTTATGATCAACATCAATGCGAGATCCAATCTTCCTTACATTTCAAGGGTACAGCTCTAAAACGGTGTTCGCAGGCCTGCCGCTAGTTAATACACCGGACCGAACCTATTGGTAACTCTCTAGGAGGCTTCCGGATAAGCTAGTGTATAAACTTGCTACCTCTACTCTGCCAGATAGTGACTGGAGGGAGTTCGAGAAGTGTATATGCGGAGGGGAAGGATATTGTTGAGTTCACGTTATGTCAAAGATCTGGATATATTCTTACCATGTGTATGCCTATCCAAAAATTTCATTACTTCATACAGCATAGCCCCCCACTTTTTCTTACTATTGAATACACCATGAATTGTCAAACTAATAGAGTAAGCTTATCTGCGAAAAGATCTAAACCTCCCAAACACTTCCTAGTTAATTTCACGAATATATGTGATCTCGATTCTAATCACAACAATGTCCATTTCCACTTGCAGTCTGCCAAACCCCATGTACTTTTTCTGACAGAATCACAGTTATCAGTTAATTCAACTACTGCTCAACTCAGTTACCCAAATTATTCGCTGTATGATTCCTTTTGCCTCGAAGCTGGTACTTGTGCATATGTCCGTTCTGATATTCCCTGTCAGAGACTTAGTAATTTGGAATCTTCTCTGGCTTAAAATATATCTACCTCATTCTGTCAAATTCATCTGTTGTCTCTACCATTCTCCAAACTCCACTAATCACTTGGAGCTCTTTGAATTTCTCTCTTTGCAACTTGACTTTCTCCAGTCCAACTTTCCTAACAGTGAGTTAATTTTTCTTGGTGATTTTAATGTTCACAACTCCAGCTGGCTTCCATTTTCTAGTCACACTGATCAAGGTGACCGAGATGCTGAGGCTTTTGCAATTACCAATGACCTTGCACAGATTGTTCATTTACCAACAAGAATCCCATACAATCCTAACCATACATACAAAATGCTTGATCTTTTTCTCACAAACAACCCTTCTAAGTACATGGTCGAAGTGAGTGGTCTTTTAGGCACCTCAGATGGTTATTGTTTGGTTTTTTTTTTTTTTAGGAGCATTAGCAACTAAGGCCATATTGCTCCGGGAAATGCGGCGATCATTCCCTGACCTTTCCGCATCCTCCATATTTGGTGATGAAGGGCTCAAACCCCGGTCTAATAGAAGCGTGTGCTAAGCACTGCTGCTCCTTCCCACCTGGCTACGGAGGCACCAGGCACCTCGGATTACAACTTGGTGATTTGTCTCTTCTCCAATGGAGCCATTATCCCATGGCTATTCCCAACCTCTTGTTGTTTGGCATTACGAGAATGCAAAATGGGATGACCTGTGAGATTCTTTTCTTTTTTTTCTTGGTTGGGTTACTGTTTCAAAACTTCTGAAGTCAATGTTTGCTCAGATCTTGTCAGTGAAATTATTCTTGTAGGAATGGAATCCTTTATCCCAAACTCCACTTTAAAATCTCGTCCTTTATCCAAACTTTTGTTTTTCCAATAAAGTACAAGGCTGTTCAGGGGAAGAATGTTGCATATCGTAATTGGCTTGTTTCCAATTCTTCAGTTTCATTTTCTGCCTACAACAAAACCCGCAACAATTGTAAAGCAGTCCAAACTAGATTTTGAACAGGCTAAGAGTAGAAAAATTACTTCTTGCCCTAATGGTAGCCGAGCATTCTGGTCTCTTGCCCATCTCTGCTCCCACCACTATCAAATCCAGATGGTTCTGTTGTCACTTCACCCAAGGATAAAGCTGACCTGCTAGCATCCCATTTTGTTTCCAACTCATGTATTAATGATCTTGGTAAAACACCTCCCACCATTCCCAACACATTCTTCATTGCCTTCTATGGTCTTTCGTCAAAAAGATGTCAAAAGGATTTTGATGAATCTTATTGCTAAGAAAGCTCCAGGTCGTGATGATATTTCTCCAATTGTTCTTAAAACCAGTACTCCTGAACTTACTCATTCTCTTTGACGCCTTTTTTCACTTTCTTATTCCAAAGTTGTTTTTCCTTCTGCATGGAAATTTGCTCATATCCAGACAGTTCCTAAAAAGAGTGACAAATCCCTCCCATCCAATTATCATCCCATTGCAATTAATTCTACTCTTTCTAAAGTAATGGAGAAATCAATTAACTGCCAACTCTTAAACTATCTAGAAACCTTCTGTCTGATCAACAATCGCCAGTATGGATTCCATCAGTGTCGATCCACTGGTGATATTCTGGCTTATGTTGCCCATTTAGGGACAAATTCAATGGAAAAGTTCAGTGAAACACAAGCAGTTGCTTTTGACATCTCAAAGGCTTTTGATCGTGTTTGGCATAAAGGACTTCTAAACAAGCTTCCATCTTATGGTTTGGCAAATGTGTTTTTGTAATTGTTTATCCAGTTTTCTCTCTGGTCACTTACTGAGGGTGATGGTAAATGGCTCTCTGTCTTCTAACTTCTCCACTAATGCTGGTGTCCCCCAAGGTTCAGTTCTTTCCCCCACTCTTTTCCTCTTGTATATTAATGACCCTCTTCCATTGACTGGAAATCCTCTCCATAGTTTTGCTGAAGATAGCCCATTGCATTCCATTTTCCGAAACCTTGCTCTACTCAATCAGCTTCAATTTTTCGAATATCTGCTACCAATTCCTAAAATGCCAATCTCCAGGTAATTCTCCAGTGGAGCAAAGACAACTTAGTTGATTTCAATCCTTCTAAAACTCTGTCTTGTCTTATATCTTGCAAAAAAGGATTCTTCTGCTCCTGTGCTTATCTTTAGTGACACTCCGATTTCTAGGCAAAATGATATATCTCTTTTGGGGATTCCCCTGACTTATCTCTCTTGGCACAAGCACATTACAAATATGCTTCCTCTGCAACTAATAAACTTGGTTTTCTCTTTCGCTCTCAGTGTTACTTTTCTTCCAAACAGCTGTTCACTCTGTACAAATGGCAAATCTGCCCTACCATGAAATACTGTTCCCACATCTGGGGCGGTGCCCCCAAAACCTCTCTCAGGCTTCTAGATTCCATTCAGAAGAGGGCAGTTAGGTTAATTAATGACTCCTCTCTAACAGAGTCTCTCCATTCACTGTCTCATAGATGTACTGTTTCTGCTGCATGCCTTTTGTACAGATACTTCCATGGGCACTGTTCTCCTGAATTGACTTATTATTACCCCTCTCTCTTTCAAAACAGTCAAAAAACGTGCCACCACCAACCAACATCCATTTACTGTCAAACTTAAAGAACCAACTTTTCATCTTCCTCGTTTATTCATTCAACTGCTGTTTTCTGGAACAACCTTCCTTCGTATGTATTTCCTGAAAATTACAGTCTACAGAAGTTCAAGTCTAATATCAACAAATATCTTCTTTCATCTTCTCAACCTCTAGCCCAAGCACAGTACCAATTACTATAGGTTCTAATACCGCTCATGTTTGGGATTTTCATAAAAAAAATAAATAATAAATAAATTTGCACATAATATTCTTCCACATATCTAAGCATAACGCTCTCAGTACAAAAATGTAAGGTACAGTAAATTGAAAAACTATGTTTGGACTAACAAATTTTCAAATTCTGGAATAGCATTTAAAAGAAACAAGTAAAATTGTTTCTTTTAACTCTTCTGTTAGGCCTTGAGTTTAGTTTTTTTAAATTTTTTACTTGAATAAAGCAAGTAAAGCAAATACATTGTTTTATTAACTTTAGAAGAGATTAACATTAACAGACTTTCTACATGAGTAAGGAAAACATGGCTAGAATTATCATCTTGCTTGGCCTGTTTACTTTCTGATTGCATTTACTTTTGCAGTCTTGTCCTGCAACACTTCTTTAACCAGCAGGTTCATCAACAGTTGAACCACCAATCTGATTCACCCCTTACTTCTAGAGTTTACATGTTTGTTTGTTTGTTATTTGGTTTTTAGGAGAATTAGCAACTAAGGCCAAATTGCTCCGGGGATATGTGGTGGTTATTCCCTGACCTTTCTGCATCCTCCGTATTTGGTGGTGTTTATATAAGTAAAGAAGTCTGTTGTTGTTTTTCTTTGCATCCTTTGCCAATTATTTCTCAAGCCTTCGCTTGCCTAACCTCCTTTGACTTGAAAATAGCTTATATCTGCCATATGTTTCTCTGTCTTGATAATTTATATGCATCACGTGCATTTTTCTTTTCTGCTATGAGCCTAATTAGTTCAACCAACAACTATTTAGGTCTAAATCTTGAACAGTATTTCTTAGTTGGTATGAAAAGCCTAGTTGCTTCCAAGATTATTTCCTTGAATACTTCCTATTTAGAATTCACTGTTTTTAACATCAGTTGATCCCAATGTATAGAATTTAAAAACTGTCTGAGACCGTTGTAGTCACCTTTACAAAAGCAAAACCCTTCCCTTTTACCCTTGATGGCAGTTACATCATTTAGTAAATCCCTTGTCCTGTTCCAGCTATCCTTTTTCGCATAATATATTCCCAGTCTTCCTGACAATAGAATCACCAACAATTTGTTCGTAAATAGCTGACTATGTCGTGTTTCCCACTGCTAGAGTACACAAAGCAAATGTTGTCTCTTTTTCAGACTTTACAATACATGGAAAATTTTTCAATATCTTCTGAAATTTTGTTTTATTTCTTTGGCATCTTACTGAGACATTGTTCATTAGCTTCATAAAAGTATGACAAAATTATTACACATTACAGAGAACAATGCCATTATCATATATTTCCATTTTGTAATGTACAGTAACACAGCATTCCTTAATGAAATAAGCTGAAATTTGCAATTTTTTTAATATAGTTTTAATGTAGTAGTTTTATATTTTTCTTTGTGAAAAGAAAAATGACAGTGAGATACTGAGTTTTCACAAAAAGTAAAGACAGAGAAACAGAGAATATTCTTCATCATAAAGTTAGAGAGTTGGTAGTTATTCTTAAGTTAACACTCAGCATTTATACTGTATAATTAACATTACATAATTTCTCCCATCCCTTTTTTCAATTCCTACTATTAGTTCACACTCTCCCTATATATATATATCTTGTTCAAATTTTCAATCGTTAATAAAATACTTTTTATTCATCCACTCAAGTTCAAATAAATTTTTTTAAACTTGTAGTGGATGACACTTGATGTTAATACAGTTTTTTCAAATATTAATTCATTAATTAAATTTAATTAATTAATTTTAGTTTTATATGGGAGAAAAAAATTTCTCTTATATAAGATATTTAGCAGGATATAAATTTAGGAATAAATACTGTCAGTGGCGAAGCGTATAGATCGCTGGAAAAAAATTTCTTTTTCAGATTCTTTTTTCATTCTGGGTTCTAGTCTGAGTCAAGGAGGGAACAAAATGGAAAACGAAACATGTGAATAAAAATAATAGTCCAACACCATGTATAGAAAGGAAAATGGAAAATTGCAAGGAAATTCGCTTTCTATTTTGCCACTTAATATTGTGATTCTGTCATATGTATATACAGGCATACCTCGGTTAACGTTACCTCTGATAACGAAGCTTCGATATAACGAAGTCGGCAATTTCAAGCCCCATTTAACATAAAAAAAAATTCCAGTTTAATCACCTAAAATCTAAACAAACTGAAGAAATTACGGAAACCTTTGGGGCTTCTCGTGGTTGGTTCGAGAAATTTAAAAAACGGGTCAGGATTCATAGTGTAAAATGAACAGGAGAAGCTGCAAATAAGTTTCCAGAAAAACTAAAGGAAATAATTGAACGTGAAAATTTTCCAAATTTGGTGTTCAATGTTGACGAAAGCAGTTTGTTCTGGAAATGGTTACCAACAAAAAGCTTCATTTCTATTGAAGAAAAATCAGCTGCTGGGTTCAAAGCAGCCAAAGACCGTTTAACGTTACTCTTTGGATCAAATGCCTCTGGCGATTATAAATTAAAATTGTTATTAGTTTACCATTCAGAAAATCCGAGGGCGTTAAAAGGTAACATAAAAATGAATTTACCCGTAATATGGAAAGCAAATAGAAAAGCGTGGGTTACCAAGGAGTTATTTACTGATTGGTTTGTTAACCACTTTTGTCCTGAAGTAAAATGGTATTGTGAAAAAAACAACTGTGAAGAAAAAGCTCTTTTGTTGTTAGACAATGCTCCGGGACATCCTACTGATCTTAACACGTTGGACATGCATTCCTGTCAAAGTTGTGTTTCTTCCAGCAAACACAACTTCCCTGATTCAACCATTGGATCAGGGAGTAACAGCATCATTTAAAGCTTATTATGTGCGTCGAACATTAAGCAATTTAACTGAACTAGAGGATAAAGAGGAAATGACAGTTAAAACTTTTTGGAAAAACTACACCATTAAAAACGCAATTGAAAACATTGATAGTTCTTGGAAAGAAGTGACTAAGAAATGCTTAAATGGAGTTTGGCGCAAAATATGGCCAGAAGTTGTACTAGAACAAGAAAATAACATCCAAGAAATTAGAAATGAAGTTATCCAGATGGCTCAATCAATAGGTTCCGAAAATGTCGATGAAGAGGATGTTAGAAATTTGTTGAATGCAGAAGATGGTTTTTCACTGGAAGATTTAGAAAACCTTGTTAGAAACGAAGACAAAGATAATGAAGACGAAGTTAAAGAAGTTCCTGCCGAAAAAGTGTTAACAACCAAAGATTTAAAAAGGTGCTTAAATGACATTGAAAACGTTTTAAATTTTTTTAGTGAAAATGATCCTGATTTAGGAAGAAGTGTTATTGTTAAGCGATCAGTGTTAAATGCAATAACTCCGTATAGGCAATTGTTAAATGAAAGAGAAAAAGAGCATAAACAATCAACTTTAGACTCATATTTTAAAATATGATTTCACTTTCTATGTAAGTTGACTGTTTATTTAATAAAACTTTTCTTTGTTCGAAAAAAAAGTTTCATTTTCTTTACGTAGGAACGTATCCCTATTCTGGCCATAGTATTTTTACCTCTGAAAACGAAGTTTCGCTTAACGAAGTAACTTCGTGGAACGCATCCTATTCGTTATTCGAGGTATGCCTGTATATATTTATATTAATTGTAATTATTTAATAAAAAGTAACTAAAATAAAATTTTTCTTTGTTGACCTAAGTAGGAATTGACTTTAAAAAATTTTTTTTTTATATTACTTGTTATTATTAATTTAAATAACTGCTATTCATAATTTTGTCAATAAGGAAAATCTGCCAGTGTGCAATCCCCATGGAAGATTCATACTAAGATTATTAGAGGGCAACTGCATGTTTTTACCATTAAAGATAACAAACATCTTTTAAGTTTAGGCTAGTCTTTCCCTTCCTATACCAATACCAAAGTCTAAATTACTCGTTGTAGTAGCTTTTAATGATGTGCCCATTATTATCATCATCATTAGCCATATGGTACAAGGAAGCCTGAGGCTGCACTAGCCAAAAAAAAAAAATCCAAATTACCCAGAGAGAGAGAGAGAGAGAGAGAGAGAGAGAGAGAGAGAGAGAGAGAGAGAGAGAGAGAGAGAGAGAGAGAGAGAGAGAGAGAGAGAGAGTAGAAGGGAATCACCAAGAAAAAGAAGAATGATGATATCCAGCTCAGGACCCTGGGAGTGCCAAGCCCATACTCACCAGATGTGAGCCCCTGGATACATTATCAAAGGACTTGAGAAATCTGAAAACTTAGAACCAAATTCCGCATAAATTTTATAAAAATATTACACAGGGATTTATATCTTGCAGTATTGTGTAAATGTGACTAGTACACAGTGCAGCAATTGGAAAAAGAGACTGATATTATGAGACGAGTGCTGGTGCTGCCATCTACTAAAAGTACATTGAAATGAAAAGTGATTGTTCCTTGAGCACCACAGTCAAGGTCACAGAAATTGCTGCAATTTCAGGATGTAATGTGAGCTGAACTGTATTCTCTGCTGTGTTTGTGTCGTGGGGCAAAAACAGAGAGCAGCAAACATCAAGTTTGTGTTTGACTGGGCAAAAGTGCCATGGAAATGTTTTAAATGATGAAGCAAGTGTATGGAGAGAAGTGTCTGTCTCATGAACGTGTGTTCAAGTAGTATAAATGTTTCACTCACAAAGAGAATTGCTGGAAGATAACGAATATTTGGACCCCACAAAACTGTTTGAACATCAGAGTTGATTGAAAAGGAGTGGGAAATCATTATCAATGATTGATGTGCAGCGCTCAGATTATTTCAGAAGATCTGTGCATTAATAAGGAAACCATTTTACAAATAATAACCCAGGATTTGAAGAGGGGGAAAAAAAAAAAAAAAAGGGGGTCTGTGCACAGTTTTTTCCACATTCAGTAAAAGACTGTCAACAACAGGCATGAGATGAACACTGCAGAGAACTCACTGAGGCAAATAAAGGCAAACCCAACTTCATGAATTCAGTTGTCACAGGTGACAAAACAAGGTACTTTCAGTACAATCCCACAACAAAACGACAAAGTGCAGAGTGGCAGTCTGTAGACGTTCCCAAACCCAAAAAAGATTTCGTCAAGAAAGGACAAAAACAAAACTCATCACTTTCTAGAGTAGCAAGGGAATTGTGCACAGAGTTTATGCCCAATGGCAAGAGTGTTACTGCTACTTACTATCTAGACATTTTGAAATGTTTGTTGAAAGGAATCCATCGGGTGCGACCTCTGTATAGAGAAGACAGCAGTTAGTTCCTCTTGCACAACAAGGTACCAAGCCACAAGGCTCTTGTTGTTTGGGAGTTTTTGACTAGCAAAAAGAGTCTGCATACTGTCGCATCCACTGTATTCACCAGACTTAGCCCTGTGTGACTTCTTTTTGTTCCTGAAGCTCAGGGAACCACTGAAAGGCTTATTTTTAATGATGTCAACACCATTCAAAGAGCTGTGATGAGAACGTTGAACAGCATAATAGTCATGGACTTCCATCAGTAATTCCAGTCACTTTGAAAAAACCAAGGTTAGTTTACTCATACATGGGATCATTATTTTTTCTAGAATCAGTCTCGTTTTCCAATTGCAATGTGTATATCTCATTTTTCAACTGCTGCAATGTGTTTATTTTCACCATAAACACCATATACATACATGCTTTTTGTAACTTTTAACATTGGTTTAAACAGTACTAACCTCATTTTCATAATATAACTATATTATACTCCAGTGTACAAAATATTTGAAACACTAAACAAAACTTAAAATGTGCAATAATTCTCTTCATAAAATTTTAAAAGACAGCAAAGGGAAAAATTGCAATTTCTTGGCATGACCTACTTTTTGTAGAAGGAGATTTAAGGTTATAGTAAATGCATTAATTTGTTTCACAACTGCTTGGCAACTTCTAATATACCAGACCAGCATTTCTCAACTGGTGGTATGTGGAAAAGGATTTGGTGGTACATGAATAATGAACGATTGAATTTTTAAAATTTATGAAATTATGAAAAATAAAATATTAAAAATTTCTCCTTCTAAAGGTAAATAATTATATGTTTTTCTTCACTTTTTTCAATCTAACAGGAGTTCACAAATCATGAGCTGATTTTCAAATATTTTGTTTATTCAACCTGCGTGTAGATAGCTATATATTTCAAAGAAAGCTTATAATCGATACTGAGTCTTATCTCATAGTGTTTGCTATTCCTTCCTGGAAAACTCTCTTACATGGCAGTATTGCTTTCGGTATGCATTGTTGCTTTAGTAAGTTACTGTGCCGTGTTGAGGATTTAGTAAAACAACTGCAAATGAAATATTTAAAAAATTGGACAATTTTATAACGGAAAACAATATTCTTGTTTTCCGTTATAAATAACTGATGGAGCTTGGACTTTAACAGGAAAGCATAGCAGTGTTGCAGCTAGTTTCTGCATATCCTGAAGCTAAGTTCACTCACTGCAGTATTCACTGTGAAGTCTTGGTTACAAAAGCAATACACAAAGAGCTGAAAACTGTTTTAGATCTGTTGGCTAAGATTGTAATTTTATTAAATCCCGTGAACTAAATTTGTATAAGTTCAAATTTTATGCCAAGAAATGGGGAGTGACCATTAAAAACTACTACTGCATGGTGAAGCTAGATGGTTGTCCAGAGGTAAAGTTTTAAACATCTTTTTGAAATTTGATCGGAAGTGCAAGTTTTCCTTTCCGATTCAAAATGTGAATTAAAAGACTATTTCTCTGATGAATTATGGTTGGCTAGATTAGCATATTTACCATGACAACTTAGGTATACACAGACAACCCAGCCCTGGTACTGAGAGAGGAGAGCAGAGTCATGCTAGAAGCTTCTGCTACTCAAGCCACTGACACCTTACTGAAGTGGGCTGATGAAAAGAATCTTTGCATATCCTCAACCAAGACCAACTCAGTACTGCTGCTAAAAGGTACCCCGGACATCGAGATCACTCCAAATCCGCATCCAAGGCACTACAATGAAGCTCACAAAGTAGCTAAAACACCTTGGGGTTGTCCTAGACAATAACCTGTCATTCACCCCTCATCTGACCTACATATAGAAAAAGATCAGAAGATACTCTGCTCTTGTTCATGAGGGTCTCAAGAGAACCCTCAAGCTATTCTATAAAAACATCTTCCTGCTGCCATAATGTATGCCTGGTGTGTAGTACCAGAAGGCCACCATGGCCATCAATAGAAGAAAACTGGAAACCACACAGCAGTATATATTACCTACAATAACAAGAGCTTGCAATACTGTAAGCATACACACTCTCCAGGCCCTGACGGGGCCTCTTCCCACAGATCTGGAAATAGTCTTCCACGGCATAACATATCAACTCTCCAAGAATGGGAGGCTAACCACCTGAACTTCACAGTGGACCCTGAAACCGACCACAAAATGGAATGCAAGTGTCTCCTCGCACACACCAACCAGACCTGGCAAACCACTTGCAGACATCAAAGGTGAAATCATTAAAAAATTCATTCCCAATATCCAACTGGTGTATCCAAACTATCCACCTTGGCTTTCTCATGGACTTCTCGCCACCTACCTGTTGACTGGCCATGGCACTATAAGAGAAAAACTTCATGGATTTGGATTAAGTGACACCCGCCCTATACCATTGCGGTCTATGCAAGACATGGGGACACTATGTATGGCTGCCCACCATACAAGGATCTCCACTGCTGATTTATAACCACTGCCCGAATAATGCTACAACCAGGAATACCTGATACTAACTGAAAGAGATACCTATAGTGCCTTCACTCAATATGAACTCTCTCTTGCATCCACCACCACAATTCTCTCAATATGTTGCTGTTAAGGCTAGAGAAATTGTTCAACGAAGAAAATCTTCGTTTTAAATATCAGTATGGTTTTAAGAGAAATAGTTCAACAGAGGATGCCCTACACGATTTGATTAATTTTAGTGTAAATTCTGGTGAGAAATATGTTAGCATTATTTATAGATTTCGAAGGAGCATTTGATACCGTATGGTATCAAAGTGTTCTTTTTTCATTAAAGAGAATTAAATTGTCCTGATTTGTTATAAAAAAAAAAAAAAAAAAGTAAAGTGCAGCCATTATCAACCCACTGCAGGATGGAAGCCTCCTCAACAATTCATGCTGAGGGAAATGGACCATAATCTGCCACGCTGGTCCAGTGCGGGTTGGCAGATCGACCGTATTCAGCAGTCAGGGGCTTGAACCCTGGTCTACTCAAAGAGCGTGTGCTACTGCACTCCCACTCCTGCCCACTCGGCTACGGAGGCAATCCCTAATTGTTATAAGGTGGCTTATACTGATGATTTGGTTTTGTGCGTGACAGGAAGATCTAGAGCAGTATTAGAAAGTAGAATGGAGGTTATTGTTCAGGATTTGACTGATTGAGCTACATTAAATAAACTAAAAATTTCATCAACTAAAACTGTCATGATGTTGTTAAAAGGAAAATTAGACTACAACAGACCACCTCGATTATTAGTAAACAAATTCCTCTTGTTTCCCAGGTAAAATATTTAGGGGTTATCTTGGATGATAAGTTATCATTTTCACAATATTTGAATTATTTAAGTAATACTATGACTGCTGCTATAGTTAGGGTTACACTGCTGCTATAGCTAGGGTTACCAGAAAAGATTGGGGATTAGGTAAATGCATTTTGTATCTATATTATAGAGCTATTTTTATTCCGATTGTGTCATATGCTGCATCAATTTGGTATGTTCATACTGTCAATGTAAAATTTAAACAAAAACTATTAATACAAAGAATAATGTTTTTAACTATTTTGCGTGTTTGTAAGACCGTTTTGACTAATGCTCTACAGGTGATTGCGGGAGTATTGCCTTTGGATTTAGCAGTCGTGTACAGAGCTTTTTGTTATTTTATACGTAAGGGAATACAAATTACATTTATGGGGATTACTAATGAAGTTTCTTCTGCAATCAGCAAACAGAAGAAAGAAATTTTGGTGAAATTAATTAAATTATGGCAGGACCGTTGGGATTCCAGTAGTACTGGTAGAGTAACTTATTTATTTATACCTAGTGTCGAATTTAATTTTAATAACAAATTGCATTGCTGGTTTTATCCAAGTATGGAATGCTCATATTTGATTACAGGGCATGGTTACTTAAAAAGTAAGTTGCATCAGTTTGGTTTAGTGGAAGATCCTTACTGTGTTTGTGGAAAGTTGGAAACATGGGATCATATCTTATATGAATGCAATTTGTATAATGAATTTAGATTAGACTTATTTAATTTGGTACCTAATTTTATTAGGGGTTCTGAATTAATTTGGCTGTCTAATGAAAGGAATTTTGTAGAATTTCAACGGTTTTGCAGGCTAACATTTATTTTTTATTTTTATTTTTTTTTTTTTTAGCATGCTTTGTGGAATAATCATGAGGCGGGATTGTTGCACTCACTGGTAAGAAGTATTCTCCTAGTTGTTGCATGTTTTTTTTTTTTTTTTTTCCTGGCTCTTGGGTGTGGGCACCCCCAAGAGCAGGACTACTTGCACCCACCAGTCTTGCACCTCTACTGGTGGGAGCAGGATTTAGGTGCAATATGCACTGCCAGAATTAGTAGACCCAGGCTTAACTCCTCATGCCAGGGATGGGTGCCAGGTGATAATTGCCCAACGGACTATCACCTGGTGGCAGAGTAGCCTGTTTCACTTATAACACATTACACACACTTACACTAACAGGCCATTATGAGAACATGGTATTATATGATAAATTGGTGGAGATGGATGTATGTCCAGGTGCCACCCTTTGAAAGTTAAATACATACATACATACATACTTGATGTATGGCTGCCCACTGTACGAGGATCTCCACTTTTTTTTTTTTTTTTTATTTGGTAGTTGTTGGCGCATCGGCTTCTGTGGCCATAATGCACTTCCCAAAGTTTTTGCAGTACTTTGATCCAAGCCCAAGGCGGGATTCGAACCCGCAACTTTTGGGTTGCTAGGCAGGCACTTTACCCACCCGGCTAGCCCGGTCAGTGGATCTCCAATGCTGATTTATAAACACCACCCGAATAATGCTACAACCAGGAATACCTGATACTAACTGAAAGAGATACCTATAGTGCCTTCACTCAATATGAACTCTTTCCTGCATCCACCACCACAATAGCAACAACCATGAATAACCCACCAGTGGGAACTTTGACCAAATTATGTCTAGAAGTTGCAACACTACACTCACCAGCCTCAAGAATTCACTGTCACCAAGTGCCAATGACAGCAAACAATACAAACCAACAACTAACGGCCACAGAGAGAAAAAAAAAAAGAGGATCATACTAACCGGACCTGACCCACGAAAGGTGTACGCTCAATATGTGGACGCCCCGGACAGAACACAGTTGAACAAGTGACTTTGTACTCAGCTGAATTGACTGCAATGTCCTTGGCATATACAGCCAGGAACAATCTGCTCCTCAGTGATTAGACATCATAAGAGCATCATATAGATGACACCGCCCCATCAAAGGATGACCATGTGACACATGGAGCCTCCTGGCCAGGTCATAGTCCCAAGAACGACTTTCGGACCAGCCGAATGAGACTGCAGAGCTTTCTGCATATGCTAGCTATGATGGTGATTAGTACCAGCACATTTGCTGGGCCCATCTTTCTTTCCCCCTCCCTTGGTGGCAGAGGAAGAGGCAGTCCTCCTGCTTCCTCCCCAATCCAGATTTCCTCCTGTTGGGGGCATAGCATGCCCCACTGACTTATAATGGGGACATCTCCTCTATTAACCCCATTTCTTGTCTTTCTCCCACCAGTCTTAAGTCTCCTCTCCCTCTCTATCTGCAAGCCAGTGTATATTGTCACCTCACAGGTCAAACTTTAACATCTAAATTAAATTCACCCACATTTTGGCCCATATTAAGCTAGTCTCTGTCTAGCTACTGAAATCTCAGGAAACGAGGTGGCAGGACCTGCCAGAGTAAACTAAAACTACTGGGTACCTGGTCTGCCTCCACAGGGCAAAGTGCGGGCAACATCAGGGGGGGTCTGGTGGCTAAATGGCCAGAGGAACAATGGTACATGCCACCACACACCTCAAGATCCATATATTTGTAAATCTGTCCTTGACAGTGAACTGTATCACATGACAATGTAAACTAACTATGTGGAGATGAGGGAAACCCCTGGTGCCATTTGACCCTAAACACACTTTACACTTTACCAGTCACAAAGTAAATGCAATAATAAAAAACTTGAGTTAATCCTGAAAGACTTGGATAAAAAGGTCTTAAGTTTCCTACCAAGTTTAGAAAATTTTCTTGGAGAAAATTTAATATTGAGACATGAATTAGTATCAAATATAAAAAGTCATTGTTTTCAGTAAATACATAATATCAAATTGTATTTCCCAGAAGATTATGAAAAAGAAAACGGTATCAGGAATCCATTTTTCTTCAGATTATCTACCAGAATATTTTTCTTCTGAAGAAAAAGCAACTTTTAGAAATTTCTTGTGACAGAAATTTAATGGATGATTTCAAAAACACTAACTTTTGGATTAAGCATAAGAAAGATTTTAAAGAAATTTCAGAAAGAGCAATACAAATTTTAATGCCATTTTGTTTGACATATTTATGTGAAACATGATTTTCTTTTATGATGTATTTAAAAAACAAATGTAGAACAAAACTCACGTTGGAGCCAAATTTGTTTGAAATTAAGTAAAATAGAACCAGATATAAAGAAACTAATTCCTGTCAAGCAAGCTCATGTCACATTAAGTCAATTATTTTTGTTAAATATTTATCCAAGTTCTCCCAATTTATTACATTTATTGGTATTGATTACAATTAAATCACCATGTTAATCAAATATTTAATAATTTATTTTGTATTGTTTTGTTTAATATTTTTTACTTAGTCTGTTCAATTTTTGTATTAAAAATGAAATAAAAATATGTATAATTTATAACATATTATGTGAATATTCTTGACTTCTCTTAATAAAAATAGATATTTTAATGAGTGGTACCAAAATTTTCAATTTTGGTTTTGATGGTGCAAGTATTAAAAAAAGGATGAGAACAGCTGTAATAGACATTTATAGTATTTCAATATCTTTCCTAGGGGAATATAAACAATATTAGTAATACTCTTATCTTTTTTCTGCAAGCCATACATGAACTCTTACCTTCGCAGAACTTTCCTTGAAAGTAGGTGTTGCAGATGGGGTAGATTGCAGAACGGTTCTGCTAGTATCTTTCCACAAGCCCAATCCCTAAATTGAACATATTAAAAAAAAAATCATATAATCAGTTTAAAAACACTTGTGAATTAGAATATCAAAATTTATAAAAAAAGTATAACTAATCCATTATTTAAAGAGTTTTGTCTTTATTTTTCCTTCAATTGTAAAACTGATGGAATTCAAGAATTAATTTATATTTATGAATCAACAGGGCTTACCTTTATTTTAGATATAGGAAGCTTCTTTTGTGAAGAATTTTGAGTAGCTCTCTTCCTGTGAACATGACACCCCAAAAAGATCTAGTCCGACTTAAGGAATGTAGAGAATAACCCCCAATCCCCCCACCCCATATCCAATTATTAGACCCCTAAATTTAACTCAAAATTCCTGCCACAGCACCAAAAAGGAAAAAAATCGATCCTTAATTATTAGCCAGTTTAGACCTCCAAAATCTAACTTTATGACAATGTCTTGCAAAACTGATATCGCCTTCCCCATGAATTATTAGCGAGTTGGACAAGGAGAGTTGGAAAAGAAGCTTCTTATATCTAAAATAAAGGTAAGCCCTGTTGATTCATAATATAATAGAATATAGGAAATATCGAGCACTTGATAGCTCTCTAGTATCAAATATTTATGAATGAATGAATGTTGATACAAATAATGTCCTTGTATCAATTATCACACATATATTGATAGATATGCACAGTCATGAATACAGTGTAATGTATGGAAATTACTCTACAAAATTAAATATTTGAAGACATACAAAAGCATGAACTTTAAAAACACAGCTGGTAAGGATTAAAAATATAGAAATAAGAATGCTTTCAGTTTATACACAAGTCACTGCTTTTTACTCTTCCCCCCTTAATATAAATCATAAATTATTACTGTTTACTATTCATTATATTATTGAAATGTAATGAAATAAAATACAAGCAACATGATAAAGAATATTTGTTAGAGCTCATATCACTATGTTCCACAAATCTCACCTTTTAAATGGTTTTCAGAATTTACAATTCATAATATTTACATAACATAATTTTGCATAACACTACACTTTTTAAGAACTGATCTCTTGTATTATGTATGGATTACTTGCATTTACTTATAATAAGTAAACAAACTCAAAACAGAAAATAAAAATAAGGAACTAAATAAACACATCAAAGAATGCAGAATGAGGCAGGGGGTAAAAAATTTAAGTGGATTACATACTAAGTTTTTAATATGGAAATTAACATGAACTCAAATTATACTTACTCAATTATATATTAGTTTAATGAAATTTAAAGGGTAACACATAAATATAAATTTCTCAAGTAAAACATTCTAATTTGGTACCCACAAGTTTAAGTTAATTAATGCATTATTAACATTAGCATTAGCAGTGGCATATGATGCAAGAAAGTAAGTTATAACAGCATACTGAAAAGAAAAAAAAAAAAACCTTTCCATTTCACCTACCCATTCCCTCCAAAAGTTTGTCTAGTTCTTCTCTGAATTTACTTAAGCTATAACTTCCACAACAGAAGTTGACTGCACATAAATGTAAGTTTGGTCCAGCAATCAATCACTTGCTGGCAAATGGTAAATTTCTGCACATCTATTTATTCTGAAACTGTCTTTTCTCAATTTGAATTCATGTCCCCTCGAGTGCGTAACAGAGCAATAGAAAGAATCCCATCCCATTAAGCTTGCTCAAACCTTTCAAATCGTTAACACTTGATTTTTTTTTTTTTTCAATTTTTTTTTATGGGTGAAACAAGTAAAAAATTCAGCGATTTTCTTATACTTTTAAAATTAATTAATTTTTTCTCATATTTTTTTCTAGAAGATTCATTCTATGTTGTTTTGATTTTCTATGATTATATATGTACAGTACATATATAATTTACGAACTTTCATTCCACATTCACAATTTTTGACATAACTATACTTACATAAAATAATTTTTTGCACATTCTTTACATAATGTATATCTTTCAATCCTTGAATATAAGGAAATTGTGAAAGTTTCTTTTTGAGATTTTTTGTGTATCTTTTTCCCTTTAATTTCCATAAAACTTCTTACATGTAAATCAGCATTTTTGTTTCTCCAAATAAATTTTTTGCAATTCTCTTTCACATTCATATAAAATAACTTCATTGTTTGTGAAGTTATTTGATGTTTGTGAGTGATGTGATGTTGTAGATTTATAATATTATTTTTGATATGCTTTATTACAATCAGATCAGCTCGCAAGTGCCTAGTCTCCAGACACTGCAATTTGCAATGAAGAAACAAGCCATTGTGTAATGAAGAAACTCAAGCCATTCTTCATTACACTTCCACTCTTTTATCTATTGTAGATATATTAAGGCAACTTACCCTTAATACCACACTGTTCCAAATTATACAGCAGTCAGTACATTGTTTTCTCACAGTCAACAATTCCTTTATAAATAGCAGCAACATTCTGTTAATGCCATAGTGCTCCAATTTGAACTACAGTTTTCCATCTGCAACAGTATCAAAAACTTTCCTGAAATCCAAGTATATGATATCAAAATTGTTTTTTGCATCCAGTTCTTTTGTAACCACATAAAACAAAACTTTCCCTTAGCAAACCCATGCTGTGTCTGAGTCTTGTCTAAATGATCCTGCAGTGCATCTTAACCAGGGCCTAAATTAATTTCCTCGGAACAGAAGATAAACTAACTGGTCTGTAATTACTCGTGTCACCCCTAGATCCCATTTGTGAATTGGTGATACATTTGCAAATCTTCAGTCTGTGGGGAGTTCCCCTGAGTACAAGGTTGCTCTCATAATTATAGCTAAGGGTTTGCTTACTTCCTTTGCTGCCTCCTTTAATATAACTAGATAGATTCGATCCACTCCAGTATCTATATAATGTTAAATTTCAACAATTTATCCTCCACTTTACTCTCAGTTATTAAAAAATCATTTAGCTCCCGAAAAGAGTTTGATAAACTTCTGGAATTTGCCTCCCTGAATACCATATGTGTAAATGTAAATGCAAAATACTCATTCAGTTATTCAGCAGCCTGAGCAGAATCATCAGCAGTCGAACCAGTGATATCAAGTGCACAAATCTGATTCATCCTTTTCCTTCTATAGTTAAGATAAAAAAAGAACTCTGCTGTTTGTCTTTGCATCTTTCACCAAAAATTTCTCTTAATCAGACTTTGCCCACCTAACCTGCTCTATGACTTGATTACAGACTAGCTTATATCTTCCATAGGTTTCGGTGTCAACTGATAATTTATATGCATCCCGTGCATTTTTATTCTCTGCCACGAGACTCATTAGTTCATCTGACTGACATTCATTTAAGCCTAAAACTTAAACAATAGTTCTTAGTTAGTATGAAAAGGGTAGTAGCTTACAAGATTGCTTCCCATTTACAAAGGGTACTTGGAAAAGTTTTGTAATATGACGCAACAATGAATCAAAGGAATCTGCTTGTTGCTGCATGTTGAGACACGTTCATACGTGTATAGTAGCCGCGCCAAGTCGATGGGCTCAGTTATTCATTAGTAGTGAGAGTGTAAAGTGCTTGCGATGGCATCGTGGTCACGTAATGAGATAAGGACAGTTTTGCGGTATAATTTCGTGCGTGGTTTAACCATAGACCAGTGCTTAGAAGAAATGACTCTTGCACTAGATGATGATTGTCCACATCATACAACGATATTCAGGTGGTATAGAGAATTCCAAAGGGGAAATTTCACTCTGGAGGATTCTGAGAGGCCGGGAAGGCCACGAACGTCAGTTATGGAGGAAAACGTTACTGCTGTGAGGAAAATGCTTGACGAAAACAGGCGAGTGACCTACCAACAGATAGAGGATACTTTGGGCCTAAATGCACCAGCAATTCGTTCGATTCTGCAAGATCATTTGCACGTGAAGAAACTTTGTTCTCTCTGGGTGCCACATCAACTGACTGAAGAGCAGATGACACGACGTGTGACTTGGTGCCGGGAGATGTTAAAAAAGTTTGATAAGGGACAATCTCGGTATGTGAACAATATCGTGACAGGTGACGAGACTTGGCTGTACTATTACGATCTGCTGACCAAGGCTCAAAACAAAGTTTGGGTCTTTGATGATGACGATACACCCGTAATTGTCAGAAAATCCCGATCTGTAAAGAAGAAAATGATAGCTGTATTTTTCAAATCGAGTGGAATTGTGGAACGTGTCGTTTTGGACACGCAGAAGACAGTCACAGCTAAGTGGTATACTGAACAATGCCTGCCTAAAGTCATTGGATCTATGAAGAACCTGCAGCCAAAGTCAAGAATGGACACCTGATGGTACCTCCATCATGATAATGCTCCAGCTCACCGCGCCAAAGCCTGCACCGAATATTTGACCACGACAGGACTGAAACTTCTCGAACACCCTCCCTACAGTCCAGACCTTGCTCCCTGCGACTTTGCACTGTTCCCGCATGTGAAAATGAAGCTAAAAGGGAGGCGGTTTTCCAGTGATGAGGACCTTCTACGGGCTTGGGACAACGAGTGTGCTTTACTCCCTAGTGAAACTTGGCAGAACTGGTTTAAAGATTGGTTTCGGAGGATGGAGAGGTGTACTGAATGTAGAGGAAATTACTTTAAAAAAATTAAACAAAGCTGTATTGCAAAACTTTCCTAGTACCCTTTGTAGAATTTACTGCTGGTAACATCATCAGTTGGCCACACTGTATAGAATTTAAAAACTGTGTCAGACCAACACAGTCATCCTTACAAAATTAAAAACCAATCCCTTTACTCCTGATGGTGGTTACATCTTTCAGTAAATCCCACATCAGCACACTATGATAACTGCCACCTATTGGTTCCTTTATCTGTAGATTCTTAATGCATGAAGAATCACTACTGATAATCAGATCAGGGGTATTACTCCCTCTGGTTGCCCCTTGAACATGTTGCTGTGGAAAAGCAAGTAGAGCAGATATCATCTTTTAAGGGCAAAAAAGGTGATAGTGTTGTACACATTGCCACTAATGATATTAAGAGTAGGAGACCGGCAGAATTACACAACTACAGGTCAATGTTGAAAAAAAAACTGTGAGTTAAGATTGAATTTGAAAGTTTCTAATTCTGCCCAGACATGATAGGAGGGAGAACGTGATGAGAGCCTCGTCGATCAATTTGGCTTTGGAGAATTGTGCAAGGATCAAGGGGTAGAATTTTTCTCAGCCTGCAATGTGCTTGTTAACAGGAGAGACAGCTTCTACAGTGATGGGATACACTTAAATAGAAAGGGTACAAGAATATTTGCTGATGCTATTGAGACAGTGTTGGGTGGGTCAGAAAACTGCTAAAGTGATTCTTGCATTGCTTCTATTGAAATGAGCAGAAGCCTGGAAAACAAGGTGCAATGACTCCCAGCATTCCAGAGACTGCTGGGAGTCATTGCATTACAAGAAAATACATGGGCTGTGTTAGGGTAGCTGAGAATAGAAAAAGGTGCATGTATACGTGTGCATACACCAATGCTAGGAGTCTGGTAAATAGATTTGATGAATTTGAGCTGTTGGTCAAAACATAAAAGGAAGATATCGTTGGGATATCAGAGATGTGGTGTCACACAGATATAAGGAATGCAGAAATGAAATTTTGGGAGTACAATGTGTACAGGAGGGGTTAGGCTATTAGCATTAGTAGAGGCATATGATGAAAGAAAGCAAGCTTATGCAGCATCGGCCAAAAAAAAAAAAAAAACCCGCTCCCATTTCATCCTTCCGTTTATACCAAATACCTGTCCAGCTCAGCCTTAATTTATTTAGGCTATCAACTTCCACAACAAAGGACGGAAGTCTGTTCCACCAACCAACTACCCGCTGGCTAAAGGCAAACTTCCGCACATCTATCCTATATCTGTCTTTCCTCAATTTGAATTTATGCTCTGTCAGGTGATTATTCTAAGCAAAAGGAAGAATCCCATCACCACTGAGCATGCTCAAACCATTCAAGGCTTTATACACCTCAATCAGATCACCTCGCAGGTGTCTAAGTCTCCAGACACTGTAATTTGCAAAAATTAAGCCTTTCTTCATAATTGCAACCCTTTGTTCCATTCACTAATCTTGTTGCCCTTCTCTGTACCAGTCCCAACAGCTCTACATACTTCTTAAATAAAACCTTCAGACCAGTATACAGTACTCAAGGTGTGGCCTGACCATTGCCTTATACAAGGGGATAATTGCCTCCTTATTCTTCATAGAAAAATTCCTTTATATCATTGACAAGACCCTATGAACTACTCTTCCAGACCATCTGTACTGCTCAGAAAACTTCATATCTGTCTGCACAATTACCCCAGGTCCTTTTTGTTCTCTACCACTGTCAGGGTAGTACCACAGAGTTGATATGTCACTCTGGGATTACTGCTCCGCATATGTAGTAATTTAAATTTGTTAATGTTAAACTTCATTTGCCACCTCTCAGCCCATCTTCTCAACTTTTCTAGTTCTGGTTGCAGCAGCGACTGTCATTAGTGACCTTAACAACCCTGCCAACCTTCATATCGTCAGCAAACTTGGACATTAAGCTTGATATACCATTATCAATATCATTTATAAATACAGCAAAAACAATGGACCCAACACTGAACCCTGAGGAACTCCACAAATAACATTAGTCCATGATGAGCCATGTCCATTGATTACCACACTCTGCCTTCTCCCACTCAACCATACCTTTATCTATAGCAGCAATTTGCCTGCAATGCCACATTGCTCCAATTTCTTCAGCAGTCTTCCATGTGCAACAGTATCAAAAGCCTTTCTAAGATATATGATATCACAAATATATGATATCACAGTTATTAGCATTAGTAGAGGCATATGATGCAAGAAAGCAAGCTTATTCAGCATCAGCCAAAAAAAAAAAAAAAAAAAACACACCACTCCCATTTCACCCCTCCGTTCACTCGAAATACCTGTCCAGTTGAGCCTTAAATTTGTTTAGGCTATCAACTTCACCAACAAGTGATGGAAGTCGGTTCCACCAACCAACCACCCGCTGGCTAAAGGCAAATTTCCGCACATCTATCCGACATCCGTCCTTCCTCAATTTGAATTTATGCCCTCTGAGCTGATTATTCTGAGCAAGATGAAGAATTCCATTGGCATTCAGCATGCTCAAACCATTCAAATCCTTATACACCTCTATCAGATCACCTCGCCGGTGCCTAGTCTCCAGACTCTGTAATTTGCAAAACTTAAGCCTTTCTTCGTAAGAGCAATGAGGCCTCCAGACCTGTATACAGTACTCAAGATGTGGCCTAACCATTGCCTTATACAAGGGAATAATCACCTCCTTATCCCTGCTAGAAAAATTCCTGTATATCATTGACAAGACACCATGAGCTACTCTTGCAGCTCGTCTGCACTGCTCAGAGAACTTCATATCTGCCTGCACAATTACCCCCAGGTCCTTTTCATTCTCCACCACTGTCAGTGTAGTACCGCAGAGTTGATACGTTGCTCTGGGGTTACTGTTTCCCATATGTAGTACTTCACATTTGTCAATGTTAAACTTCATTTGCCACCTCTCAGCCCATCTGTTCAACCTTTCCAGATCCTGTTGCAGCAGCATAGCATCAGTGGTGTCCTTAACAACCCTGCCAACCTTTGTATCATCTGCAAACTTTGACTTTAAACTTGATATCCATTCATCAATATCATTCATAAACACCGAAAACAACAACAGACCCAACACTGAACCCTGAGGAACTCCACTAATAACATTAGTCCACGTTGAGCAGTGTCCATTGATTACCACTCTCTGTCTTCTGCCACTCAACCATCCCTTATCCATAGCAGCAATTTGCCTCCAATGACACACTGCTCCAATTTGTGCAGCAGTCTTCCATGTGCAACAGTATCAAAAGCCTTTCTAAGATCCAAATATATAATATCAAAGTTACTCCCTGCATCCAGGGAAAAAAAAAAAAAAAAATCATAGTATCCAATCAAATTGGTCAGGCAAGACCTGCCCTTAACAAAACCATGCTGCGTCTGAGCTATAACTGAATTCTTGTCTAGATGATCCTGCAATGCTTCTTTAACCAGTGCCTCCATTAATTTACCTGGAACAGAAGTTAAACTAACAGGTCTATAATTACTTGTGTCAGCCTTTGATCCTCCTTTGTGAATTGGGGTTACATTTGCACATCTCCAGTCTATGGGTACCTCCCCTGAGTCCAAAGAAGCTCTCATAATTATGGCTAGGGGTTTGCTTACTTCCTTTGCTGCCTCCTTTAATATAACTGGATAGATCCCATCCACCCCAGGTGCCTTTTTTATGTTTATCCTCAACAATCTCTCCACCACTTTCCTCTCAGTTATTACAAAATCATCCAGCTCACTGCCAATGTTTACTTTACCTACATCATTCTCCTTCCTGAATAACTCCTCATGCGTGAATGTAGATGCAAAATACTCGTTTAGATTGTTAGCCACCTGAGCAGGATCCTCAACTGTTGAAACATCAATATCCAGTGGACCAATCTGATTCATCCCTTTCCTTCTTGAGTTCAAATAGGTAAAGAACTCTTTTCTGTTTTTCTTTGCATCCTTTGCCAAGGATTTTTCATAGTCTGCCTTTGCCTGCCTAATCTCCTTTGTGACTTGGTTACAGACCAACATATCTATCATAGGCTTCCATGTCACCCATTAATTTGTATGTATCCCATGCATTTTTCTTCTCTGCCCACATGTCTCATTAGTTCATCTGACAACCATTTAGGCCTAAACCTTGAACAATATTTCTTAGTTGGTATGTAAAGCCTGGTAGCCTCCAAGATTAGTTCCTTGAATGCTTCCCATTTTGAGTTTGCTGTTGGTAACATCATCAGTTGGTCCCACTGTATAGAATTTAAATACTGTCTCAGACCATCATAGTCGCCTTTACAAAAACAAAAACCCTTCCCTTTACCTCTGATGGTAGTTACCTCCTTGAGTAAATCCCACTTCAACACACTGTGATCACTGCCACCTAGTGGTTCATTTATCTGCAGATTCTTAATGCATGAAGAATCACTACTGATAATCAGATCAAGAGTATTGCTCCCTTTTGCTGCCTCACGAACATGCTGATGTAGAAAACAATCATCCAATAAATCCACAAAAGCCTTGCTAGTGTGCGAGTGACCAATCCACAAATTCCAGTCAATATCTGGGAAATTAAAATCCCCCATTATAAGACTCTCTGATTTACTGGCCCACTCTATTTCCTTGTACAATATCTTATTATACTCATCAGAGTCATTAGGCCTATAGCACACTCCTACTCTCAATTTTGATTTCCCTATGCTTATGTCACACCAAACTGACTCGACACTGCCCTGTCCATCGATGTCGACTGGCTTCACCTCCTTGGACTTTATGTGTTTCTTAACTAATAGTATAACCCCTCCTCCCCTGTCTATCCTTTCTATACACATTCTGCCAATGTTCACTTTGGCAGAATGTGTATTCCCCAAATTCCAGTTCCGCATTCCTTATATCTGTGTGACACCACGTCTCTGATATCCCAACAATATCTGTCTTTGATGTTTTGAGCAATACCTCAAATTCATCAAATTTATTTACCAAACTCCTAGCATTGGTGTACACGCAGGTATACATGCACCTGTTTCTATTCTTGGCTACCCTAACACAACCCATGTGTTTACTTGTACCGCAATGACTCCCAGAAGTCTCTGAAATATCCTGCATCTTGTTTTTCAGGCTTCTGCTCATTTCAATAGAAGCAGTGCAAGAATCACTTCCACCTCTGCCAGTGGCTACTGTTAATCTATTAGTCCTTGTATCCCCCCCAAACTAGCAGTTTTCCGACCCACCTAACTCTGCCTCGACAGCATCAGCAAAAATTCTTGCACCCTTTCTATTTAAGTGTATCCCATCCCTGTAGAAGCAATCTCTCCTGTTAACACGTACAGTCCAGGCTGAAAAAAATTCTACCCCTTGAGCCTTGCACAATCCCTCCAGGGCCGAATTGATCGAAAGGCTCTCAATCATATACTCCCTCCTATCGTGTCTGGGCAGAATTGCAGACACTTTCAAATTCAACCCTAATTCACGGCTTTTTTTCAACAGTGACCTGTACTTGCTAAGTAATTCCGCCGGTCTGCTAGTCTTAATATCATTTGTGCCAACGTGTACAACTATATCACCTTTTGTGCCCTTAAAAGATGATATCCGCTCTACAACGTCATCAACCTTTGCCCCTGGCAGACATACCCTGGTCCTATTCCACCTATCCTTTTTACAAAGCATGTTCCCCGCTTCCCTGACAATAGAGTCACCAACAACTACTAGTTCCTGTGGGACCAGCGCATTCTGCCTAGGGGGCTGCCTCTGTGTTGCCTGATGACCAAGTGCAAGCTCTGGCGTTGATGTGGGCGGCTGAGAGCTTGATGGGCCCCTCAATTTATTTCCTTCGAGGTCATCCACCCTGTCCTTCAAGCTCTCATAAAGGCCCATAACAATGCTGAGTTGTCGCCTGATTTCCTTGCACTCCTTACATCGTGCACACACAAAGACATCCCCCTTGGCAGTATCATGTCCCGTACCCGACTGCTAGGCAAACATCAAGCAAACAGTGCATTTTAAAAGACTGATTCAGAGGGCAACTGGCCCCCTCAGTTCTCCCCTGAACCACAACACTCCCATTAGCTTGAGCCTTTTGCTTTGCTGCTCTGGTCTGAGTCATGATTCCGATTTAATTCAATAAAATTTCAAAACAAAATTAAATCCTTAAGTTATATCCCAAAATAGTTATAATGCTATATTTATTTTTTCAGTATCTAGTGTTTTCTACGAGTTCCCTTTATATAACTTCCGTATCATGTGTACCACTATAGTTATGTATTAATTATTTGTTACGATTAAGTCGTTATATATATATATATATATATATATATATATATATAGAGTTAAAAGTACAATTTAATTGATAATAAAGTTTATCAAGATTTACCAAGATTTATCAAGATTTATCAAGATAAAGTTTATCAAGGTTTATCAAGATTTACTAATTAACTGACAATATTATATTATGCACTATACTACACTAAGCTTATGCTATCATGTAAAAATGGCGAGAATTCGCGAACGGTACTTCTACGGACTCGTAAGTATTGATTAGTTTCCAAATCTCACTATCTCAATTTAGAATAAACTAAGGATCCTGACTAGGTCTATAATTTATAGAAGATAATTTAATATAACAATTGGTTAATAAATCAACTAATTTTGGTTAAAAAAAAAGACCTCTCATTCAATTTGTAACACGTGGCTTTGATACCGTTACCGATACTAAGTAATACGTACAAATTCTCTGTCTAAGTTAAACTTTAAACTAAGTATCGTAACTAGGAATATAAAGCTACTCTTGAAATAAGTTAATATGACAATTTAAGACTGCTACACAAATTGGAGCAGTGTGACATTGGAGGCAAATTGCTGCTATGGATAAAGGGGTGGTTGAGGGGGAGAAGACAGAGAGTGGTAATCAATGGACACTGTTCATCGTGGACAAATGTTATTAGTGGAGTCCCTCAGGGCTCAGTGTTGGGTCCATTATTGTTTTCTGTATTTATAAATGATATTGATGATGGTATATCAAGCTTAATGTCCAAGTTTGCAGACGACACGAAGGTTGGAAGGGTTGTCAAGGACACTACTGACACTATGCTACTGCAACAGGATCTGGAAAGGTTGAGCAGATGGGCTGAGAGGTGGCAAATGAAGTTTAACATTGACAAATGTAAAGTACTACACATGGGAAACAGCAACCCCAGAGCAACGTATCAACTCTGTGGTACTACACTGACAGTGGTAGAGAATGAAAGGGAGTTGGGGGTGGTTGTGCAAGCAGATATGAAGTTCTCTGAGCAGTGCAGACGGGCTGCAAGAGTAGCTCATGGAGTATTGTCAATGATATACAGGAATTTTTCCAGCAGGGATAAGGAGGTGATTATTCCATTGTATAAGGCAATGGTCAGGCCACACCTAGAGTACTGTATACAGGTCTGGATGCCTCATTTCAAGAAGGATGTAGAGCTGCTGGAACAAGTACAGAGAAGGGCAACAAGATTAGTGAATGGAACAAAGGGGTGCTCTTACGAAGAAAGGCTTAAGTTTTGCAAATTACAGTGTCTAGAGACTAGGCACCAGCGAGGTGATCTGATAGAGGTGTATAAAGCCTGAATGGTTTAAGCATGCTCAATGCTGATGGGATTCTTCCTCTAGCTCAGAAAAATCACCTGAGAGGGCATAAATTCAAATTCAGGAAAGACAGATGTAGGATAGACGTGAGGAAATTTGCCTTTAGCCAGCGGGTGGTTGGTTGGTGGAACAGACTTCCATCCCTTGTCGTGGAGGTTGATAGCCTGAATAAGTTTAAGGCTCAGCTGGACAGGTATTTCAAACGAACAGAGGGGTGAAGTGGAAGTGGGTTTTTTTTTTTTTTTTTTTTTTGGCTGATGGCATCAAATGCCTCTACTAATGCTAATGCTAACCTTTAGGTTGACATTACATTTATTTTTACATGTTTATCCCAAGAAAATGTTTTTAAGCTAATAAATCAGAAAATAAATCAGGAAAAACTTCTCTGTTCCAAGAGCGTCAAAGAGCTTCATCCGCTTAGTTACTTGTGTTATTCCCTACTTAGTTACTTGGTTATTTCCTGCATCCGGTTCCTTTGTGACGACATCATAACATCCAATCAAATTGGTCAGTCAAGACTTTCCCTTAACAAAACCATGCTGTGTCCGAGCTATAACTGAAGTCTTCTCTAGATGGTCCTGCAGTGCTTCTTTAACCAGTGCCTCCATTAATTTTCCTGGAACAGAGTTAAACTAACAGGTCTATAATTACTTGTGTCACCCTTTTATCCTCCTTTGTGAATTGGAGTCACATTTGTACATCATCAGTCCATGGGTACCTACCCTGAGAGAGAGATCTGTAGAGATCCCATCCACCCCGGGTGCTTTTTTTTATGTTCATCTTCAACAATTTCTCCTCCACTTTCCTCTCAGTTATTACAAAATCATCTAGCTCACTGCCAGAGTTTAATTCACCTCTGGACTTCCCATCCCTGAATAACTCTTCATGTGTGAATGTAGATGCAAAATACTCATTTAGTTTGTTAGCCACCTGAGCAGGATCATCAACAGTTGAACCATCGATATCCAGTGGACCAATCTCTTTCATCCCTTTCCTTCTAGAGTTTACATAGGTAAAGAACTCTCTGTTGTTTTTCTTTGCATCCTTTGGCAAACATTTCTCATAATCTGCCTTTGCCTGCTTAATCTCCTTTGTGACTTGGTTACAGACCAGCTTATATCTCCTGAAACAGGCCTATGGGGCTGGGAAATTCCATATTCAAGAAAATTAATACTCAAACACTAGCCACGTAATTAAATATTTAATAAAAAAAATAAAGTAAGATAATACAGTAAACTGGACTATTACAATAAGTACTAAAAGAATTAAAATCGTTTAAAACAGTTAAAAACTAATAATGCTAAAATCATTAAAATAAGTTAAAATACCGGAAATCCGAAGCTTTCGGAGTCAGCTGTCTCCTTTCTCAACAGTGTACTGTTGCTACCATGACACATCCTTAAGTAACAGGACCATGGTACTCATGTGACTCACCTGGAACATCATCAGTATTCTCTGTTTGCGCACCGGAAATGGAAGTGACACGGGAGCGTGCCATGTGGAACCAATCATCGCATCTGAGGACAATCACCTCAAAGAGGGGGGTGTAATTGCACACCCCTATTCCTGTTAATAGTATGACAGGATGAACCGATTTGCAAGCTCTCGAGCCACTTGTGTTCCCAGAACCCATGCGTACAGTTAGTAATGACCGCATCGTCAGGGGAGATCCGATGCTGCTTCTCCCAATAATGTACTGCCACAGCAGACCTAGCATAGTTCGCAGTCTTAATGGCGGCCAAATGTTCCCCCAGATGGTCTTTTAGATGTCGCCCTGTCTCCCCCACATAAAAATCCTGGCATTTAATCTCATAAACTACACTACTGGTGGAATCCCGGGTTACGGGGCCTTGGGGATGGTACTAGAGTGAAGACTACAGTTTACAGAAAACCAATGTGTCATAGTCAGTATGTCCATTACAGTTCAGGTCCATTACAGCACAGGCTTATCAACATATTACAGTCCATTACAGCACAGGCTTATCAACATAAAGATAGCATAGCCAGGGCATTAATAAATAGGGTGTAGTCCCACTGCAGTCCCCCCCCGAGGATAGGGAAATGGAAGTTAGTAAGATCTTAGTAAGTGTGGTTACCCTCCAGAGGGTTTTGGACAAATATGTTTATAGGACTGGGTCCAATCGCCGGGAACCACCTCCCTCGGCGGCTACTACTTACATTCTCTACTATCCGGGTTTTTCAGAGCATGTGGCACGGGCACTACGGGAGTGCTAGAGCCGCTGTGTGCAGCTTCCAGGGGCAGAGGTTGTACACAGTAGTGTCTCAGGTCAAGACCCCGTAACCCAGGATTCCACCTGTAGGGTAGTTTATGAGATTAAGTGACCGGATTGTGGGGATTGTTATGTGGGGGTGACAGGACAACATCTAAAACACTGTCTGGGGGGAACAATTGACCACCATTAAGACTGCAAACTATGCTAGGTCTGCTGTGGTGGAACATTATAGGGAGAAACAGCATTAGATCTCCCCTGAGGATGCGATCATTACTGACCGTGCGCATGGGTTCTGGGAATGCAAGTGGCTCGAGAGCTTGTGAATCAGTTCATCCTGTCATACTATTAACAGAGGTGGGGGTGCGATTACCCCCCTCCTCTTTGAGGCGACTGTCAGACGCGATGATCGGTTCCACATGGCACACTCCCGGGTTACTTCCGTTTCCGGTGCACAAACGGAGAATACTGACGATGTTCCTCATGAGTACCATGGGCCTGTTACTTAAGGATATGTCATGGTAGCAACAGTACACTGTTGAGAAAGGAGACAGCTGTCTCGGAAAGCTTCGGATTTCTGGTAATTTAACTTATTTTAACGATTTTAGCATTGTTAGTTTTTAACTGTTTTAACCGATTTTATTTCTTTTAGTACTGATTGTAATAGTCCAGTTTACTGTATCATCTTACTTTATTTTAGTTTATTAAATATTTAATTACATGGCTGGTGTTTGAGTATTAATTTTCTTGAATACAGCTTATATCTATCATAGGCTTCCATGTCATCCATTAATTTATAGGTATCCCATGCATTTTTCTTCTCAGCCACCTGTCTCATTAGTTCATCTGACATCCATTTAGGCATAAACCTTAAACAATATTTCTTAGTTGGTATGTAAAGCCTAGAAATTTCAAGATTAATTCTTTAAATGCTTCCCATTTTGAATTTGCTGTTGGTAACATCATCAGTTAGTCCCACCATATAGAATTTAAATACTGTCTCGGATCTCCATAGTCACCTTTATGAAAGCAAAAACCCTTCCCTTGACCCCTAATGGTAGTTACCTCTTTGAGTAAATCCCACTTCAGCACATTGTGATCCTGCCACCTAGTGGTTCCTTTATCTGCTGATTCTTAATGCATGAAGAATCACTACTGATAATCAGATCAAGAGTTGATCTGATTATCAGATCAACTCTTGTTATCAGATACTCTCTCTAGTTGCCTCCCAAATATGCTGATGTAAAAAAAATAATCCAATAAATCCACAAAAGCCTTGCTAGTGTGTGAGTGACTAACCCACAAATTCCAGTCAATATCCAGGAAATTAAAATCCCCCATTATAAGAATCTCTGATTTACTGGCCCACTCTATTTCCCTGTACTGTTTCTTAATATACTTCTATTTCCCTGTACAGTTTACTATACTCAGCAGAGTCATTAGGCCTATAACAAACTCCTACTCTCAATTTTGAACTCCCAGTGCTAGGTCACACCAAACTGACTCGACACTGCACTGCACTGCACTGTCTAGTGATGTCGACTGGCTCCACTTCCTTGGATTTTATGTGTTTCTTAACTAATAGCATAACCGCTCCTCCCTTCCTATCCTGTCTATCCTTCTTTTACACATTGTACTCCCCAAATTCCGGTTCTGCATTCCTTATATATCTGTGCGACACCACGTCTCTGATATCCCAACAATATCTGCCTTTGATGTTTTGACCAACACCTCAAATTCATAAAATTTATTTACCAAACTCCTAGCATTGGTGTTCATGCAAGTATACACGCACCCATTCCTATTCTTAGCTATCCTAACACAACCCATGTGTTTACTTGTACCGCAATGACTCCCAGCAGTCTCTGAAATACCCTGCATCTTCTTTTCCAGGCTGCTGCTCATTCCAATAGAAGCAGTGCATGAATCACTTTCACCTCTGCCAGTGGCTACTGTTGATCTATTTGTCCACATATTCCCCCAATCTAGCAGTTTTCCGACCCACCTAACACTGCGATGCTAACGGTTCTCTACAGAATTCAGATCTGGGCTGTTTCCTGGCTAGCTAAGATTTGTAATGGACAGTTCTTCCAACAATTTTTTCACCTCTAACAAATGTTAACACATTACTCTCGAACCTCCAATGCAGAAATGAAGCTAAAGTAACTAAAGAAGTGCCTACTTTCAATTTTCACCCAATGACAAAGAGTAGAGTCTTCCTGAATGATGCAGTTACTTGGCAGGTTGAAATGGTCTCCAATGATTGGCCTTCTAATATAGCCAGGTATCCACTGGCTTTTATGGAACCTTTTATAAACTGCAGGTGACCTACTCTGCGATATTAAATGCACCGCCATATCATTTGGCTGGTAGGGAATTTTACTGTAGACACCATACAGTCTTGATGGTATTCTTCACCACGTATATGGTGAATCATTTGTCTCCCATCAGAGTCATGCAGGTTGAATTTCTTCTCATCCAAGAAAATAAATGACTTCCACTACTGGGGGGGGGGTCCATTTGACATGATCCTTACACCTAATTAATCAGGCCTTTTTCATTTTTTGTGTGAGGAGGGGCTTCTTAGGATGACAGGCTACAAGTCCATTTTTGAAGAGGTGTCCTCTGACTGTTACTGCACTTGCTACCACTCCTGTACGTTCTTCCCATTCTCTTTTCAGCTCAGACAAAAAGCTTTATGGTTTTTAAGACATAAGCACTTCAAAACACAGTCCTGTTTTGGCATAGAAACTCTTTTGCATCCAGTTCCATTTTTCCTATCAGCAGACCCAGTATTCTTGAGTTTGGAAAGAAATCGACTCACTGTCGACTGATTACACAAAACATTCTATAACCAATACGATGGGAAGAACATCCTTCAAGTAAAGCAATAATAGTACTCTTTTTTTCATGGCGTCAACTGCATGTAACTCGCCATCCTGACACAAGCAAGGAATGACTGCAACTCTTTCAGAGCGTGCTTATATAGCCGAAAGTAACAGCTAATGCAATATTACGTCATCACCTATGCATGTCAATCTTAACTGATGCAATCTGTAAGAAATATTGCCATATACTTACGTTATTCGGATGACAATTACAATTTTAAGGGGTGATACACTTTCTTTGAACACCAGTATGTGTGTGTGTGTGTGTGTGTGTATATATATATATATATGTCATTTTGCTATATCCACAGTTTAAATATTAATATTGAATGACCAGATGTTCTGTTAGCCATATAAGGTCAACAGGACTGTTAAATCAGATATATTTAAATAATCTTAAAAAGAAGTATATATGTGATCAAAATTGAGATATATTTTTAAATCAGCATATAAAAATTAACCAAAACAATGTTTTTTTATTAAAGTCAAATAAAAGAAAAATTATTTTCAACATATAATCATTAAAATATCACCAAAAAACTTATTAGATGTCATACCTTAAGCATAAAACGATGAAAAAATACAACCATTAACAGGCAAAGATCATATACTTCATACTGAGCTTTCTTTTCTACTCCAAGAATACGTGGCCACCAAAATGGTTGATTCTCAGGGAGTGGCTGAGACCACATAAAAAAATTAAACTGAAAGAGGTATTTCACAACTACGATTGCCTGTAAAGAAACGTGATAAATACTGACAGCATAAAAGAAACAAAAACATTTATGTAAAAGATCAATAAAAAGTCAACTTAATTCAAAAAACTTGTAACTTCATATTATAAGGGCATATTACAAAGGCACTTCCATAAAACTGTTTGCATGTGGAGCACAGAATTAACCAGAACATTAATGCAGTAACAGAGCATTCACATTTGTGCACACTGGAATCTGTGGACCTGATTCCAGTGCAATCTTCACACGTACGATAATACGAAAAGAAACATCTTCAGACTCATGAATCCTCCCTTCCACCACCACCATGAGACAATAACTTGAGGTGGTAAGCATTCTCCATATGCCAACACAACCATCAGACTGGAAGAGCATTTAGCATTAATCAGTTCTTTGAAGTGATTAGAGCATGATTAAAACTCCAACTAACTGATTTCCACTGACATGCAGTCAATATAAATCAGTCCTTTTTCTGTATCAGCCAAAAATAAATAAATAGTAATAATAAAAATTCAAATAAAACATAATATTCATATTATTTCCATTTCCACAAGGAAATTATCCAAATCAGCTTTAAACTCAACCAGACTCGCTGCCTCCACATTATTGTGTAGCAACTTATTCTGATGTTCAACAGTGATATAACCCAATGATATAACTTCAGATGCCTCCGTATACAGGTGGGAAAGAGCAGCAGTGCGTAGCACACGCTTCTTGATTAGACCGAGGTTCAAGCCAGTGACCACCAAATGCGGAGGATGCAGAAAGGTCAGGGAATGACCACCGCATATCCCTGGAGAAATATGGCCTCGAAAGCCTTTGAGAAGTAAAGAGTTAACTGCTTGTTTCACCAAACGTTTTCATTGAATTTGTCGAAAAATGGCTAACATAAGCCAGAACATCACCAATGGATCGACACTGACGGAATCCATACTGGCAATCGCTGGTCAGACAGAAGGTTTCTGGTTAGTTTAAGAGCTAGCAGTTAATTGATTCCTCCATTACTTTAGAAAGAGTTGAAGTTTGTTTGTTTGTTATTTGGTTTTTAGGAGCATTAGCAACTAAGGCCATATTGCTCCGAGAAATGCGGTGGTCATTCCCTGACCTTTCCTCATCCTCCGTATTTGGTGGTGACGGGCTCGAACCCCGGTCTAATCAAGAAGCGTGTGCTACGCACTGCTGCTGCTGCTGCTCCTTCCCACCTGGCTACGGAGGTGCCTAAGAGTTGAAGTAATTGCAATGGGACGATAATTGGATGGGAGGGATTTGTCACCCTTTTTAGGAACTGGCTGGATATGAGCAAATTTCCAAGCAGAAGGAAAAACACCTTTGGAAAAAGAAAGTGAAAAAAAGGCAGCAAAAACAGGAGTAAGTTCAGGGGCACAGGTTTTGAGAACAAGTGGGCACAGGTTTTGAGAACAAGTGGAAAACATCAGGACCTGAAGCTTTCTTAGCATCAAGATTAGTCAAAATCCTTCTGACATACTTTTGGCAGAAGACTACAGACGGGATTGAATGGAGCGTGTTGTGAATGGTGGGAAGTGTTTTACCAAGATTATTAATAATGAGTTGGAAGAAAAATGGGATGCTAGCAGGTCAGCTTTATTATCGGCCAAAGTGACAATAGAACCATCTGGTTTTGACAGGGGTGAGAGCAGAGATGGGCAAAAGTTGTGCCCAATAGTTTTGGCAAGAGAACAGAATACTTGGCTACCATTAGAGCAAGCAGCAAGTTTTCTACTCTTAGCCTGTTAAAAATCTAGTTTGGACTGATTAATAATTGCTTTACAATTGTTGCAAGCTTTGGTGTAGGCAGAAAATGAAACTGAACAATTGGAAACAAGCCAATTACGATATGCAACATTCTTCCCCTGAACAGCCTTGGTACTTTATTGGAAAAACCAAGGTTTGGATAAAGGACAAGATTTTAAAGTGGAGTGTGGGATAATGGATTCCATTTCTAAAAGAATAATTTCACTGACCAGATCTGAGCAAACACTGACATCAGAAGTTTTGAAATAGTAGTCCAACCAAGGAAAAGAAGAAAAGAAATCTCGCAGGTCATCCCATTTTACATTCTTGTAATGTCAAACAATACGAGGTTGGGAAAAGCCATGAGATAAAGGTTCCACTGGAGAAGAGACAATCACCAAGTTGTGATCTGAAGTGCCTAAAACACCTCTCAATTCAACCGGGTATTTAGAAAAAGATCAAGCGTGTTGGCTGTATGGTTAGGATTGTCCAGTATTCTTGCAGGTAAATGAACAATCTGTGCAAATTCATTAGTAATTGTAAAAGCCTCAACATCTCAACCAGTTGGGTCAGTGTGACTAGAAAATGGAAGCCGGCTGGAGTTGTGAACATTAAAATCACCAAGGAAAATTACCTCACTGTTAGGAAAGTTGGACTGGAGAAAGTCAAGTTGCAAAGAGAGAAAGTCGAAGAGCTCCAAGTGATTAATGATGTTGGGAAAACGGTAGAGACAACAGATGAATTTGACAGAATGAGGTAGAGAGATTTTAATCTAGAGAAGATCGAAAAGAGGAGATTCCAAATTATCAATTCTCTGACAGGGAATATCGGAACGGACATATGCACAAGTACCACCTTTGAGGCGAAAGGAATCATACAATGAATAATTTGGTTAACTGAGATGAGCAGTAGTTGAATCAACTGATAGCTGAGATTCTGTCAGAAAAAGTACATCAGGTTTGGCAGACTGCAAGTGGAAGTGGACATGGTTGAGATTAGAATTGAGACTACGTATATTTGTGAAATGAACTAGCAAGTGTTTGGGAGGTTTAGATCATTTTGCAGATAAGCTTACTCTATTAGTTTGACAATTCATGGTGTATTCAATAGTAAGAAAAAGTGGGGGACTATGCTATATGAAGTAATGAAATTTTTCAATATGGCGTACACATGGTAAGAATATACCCAGATCCTTGACATAATGTGGCCTCAACAATGCCCCCCACATACACACTACTCGGACTATCTCCAGTCACTGTCTGGCAGAGTAGAGGTAGCAAGATTATAAACTAGCTGATCCAGAAGCCTCCTAAAGAATTACCAATAGGTTCGGTCCGGCTTGCAAACACCATTTTAGGGCTGTACCTTCAAAGTGTAAGGAAGATTGGATCTCGCCATGATGTCTATCATAACCTCTAAAGTCATCAGTCATACTGCATGATGGAAGAGATGGGGAAGGGTTGACCATAACTTAGCTCTGGAGATTAAAAATAGGTTCCACCACTTCAAGCTTCCAATAAGCAAAATGGTGGTATTGCATCGGTTGATGAGAGTCATCTACCACCTAGTATTGCCTGGTAACACAGAGGGGCGGCATTCTGCATGTGGTGTGGGCACCACACCTCGACCCCTTCTTATGTTGGTTCACACCTGGGTGGTCACCTACAGTGTGCTTGTGTATGGGGGCTATACCCACGATTACTAGCAGTCCCACCATCATGAAGGTGCAAGCAGAGGATTTGATTGTCACAGACTGTCTGGACTTTGCCGAAATTGGGTCCACTTGACTTGAGTGTCACCCAAATATAAGTTCCATCAGCCTTTTAGACTCCCAGATTGCAAATACAGCTTGTCTGGCATATCTGAGAGAATGTCTGTGACAACCTCCAGGACCAAAGTTTTATTAGAAGAAGTGCAATACCTGGTACCCACAATATGAGATAAAATCAAACGATGCTTTAACACTACTCATGTAGTTAAACTTATGGGGAAACTATGGTGTATTTACACCAATATTATATAAGTACATTTATTGTTGCACCATTACCTAAAGGCAATTTGATTCTCATGTCACTTAAATGAGCATCGTGTGTTCTATTTCGATTTTTTGTTTTAATTGAATTCATAGTCTAAATCCTCGCTCCCATTCTACAATTGATGTCTGAAATGTTCCCATAATATCATAGAGATTGGATATGTTTACAAAACTCAAAATTTCTAAGTACAAAATTTAAAGTGTCACAAAGTTTTAAAATGTTCCAGTTTTAGTATTTTTGGCAGTTATAAATTTTAATTCTGAAAATTCTTCTGATATTTTAGAAATAACATCAACTTTAATTATTTGTAATAAATCGTAAATATTTTTTTGCGAGGCATATATCACAGTGGTTTTCAACCTTTTTTATAATAATGGCGCCCTTAAGTAATTTATTTTATTTTATGGCACCCCTACTCAATTTTTGCCTGTTAGATCCGATTCTGTGTGTGTGTGTGTGTGTGTGTGTGTGTGTGTGTGTGTGTGTGTGTGTGTGTGTGTGTGTGTGTGTGTGTGTGTGTGTGATAATTTTATTCTTTATATAAAAGTAATAAATAAACATCAATTATAGATCACCACAAAATCCAATGCACCCCAATTCCGTGGGCATTGGATCATTGATTTTGTCCTCGAGGGTGTGGAATACATGTAAACTATTTGTATAATTGATTCAACAATGGAGAGCAACTGCAAAATGTCTGGATAACCATCTGACTTCATTTAATGGTCCAAAAGATACAAATCGTGTTCTGTAATCTGGGCTAGTTCTTCTAATTTTCCTTTTTTTATGCTAGACCTGCTAAACATTGTGTATATAGTTCTAAGCAATGTCTATATCTTGCATAATAGATACATTTTTCCATGCATCGCCCAATCCTAAACATCCATCTGAACAACGGTGTGCACACTGTTGTTCAGATGGATGTAATATTTCCTTTTTGAGAATTGCTGCTACTCCATTTTTCCTACCAACCTTAATCTTGCTCCATCTGACATGAACATTACCATCTTTTGAATATCAAGATATATAGGTAGCAAAAAAATTTCATTTTTTCTAAAATGGACATACTGTCACTGTTTGTAAGCTTCAAAATACCTCCAAATACTGTTTTGTAATATGTTTAATTTTTCACTCGAAATTTAAAATAGAAAATTAATACTTTCTGTACTGAAATATCAGTACAGAAAGTCTACAATTAACGTGTGAAAAGTAGATTCTCTTATTTCGTTCAGAATATTTTTTATAACAGAATTTATACATTCTACAAATTCAAATGAATAATTTTTGCTTCTCCAATTTTTAGGTATATCTATAAATTTTGCCATGTGTTTGAATGCCTTGTACAGAGTTCACTGATGCATTAATATTTATGGCTAATATCACATCATTAATTAAAACCTTAACCATATCAAAATTAGATTTTAATCGTTCACTTCTTTCTTTTTTATGTTACATACTTTTACAGTTTCCATCAAAATACTTAAAATTCCACCTTTTTTCAGATTACATAACTTGGAAACTGCATCTATATGTATCTTCTGACTTAGATGCTGTTTTAAATAATCTAGTTTCCATTCTTCCCATACTAAATTCTCCTGCAACTTTTGTTTTCGCACAAAAAGTACACAAGATGAAACCATTTTCTTCATTGTATTGAAAAATATCTACTAGTTTTAGGCTTTGCTTTTTATTTGATGATGGAATTTCTGCATCAATTTGTTTTAAAAGCCAATACTTTTAAAATGTTTTGCAAGTTTTTTTTTATTTACAGTATTTACATCTTCAGTTTTTCTTTTGGACATTTCTTATCTGAAAAATTTTAAAATTAAAGAATTTTATTAATTCTCTGTATTTTGTAAATGAAGTTATTATAAAATATTAGGAAAAATCACAAATTATTAACCCATTATTAAAACAGTTTATAAAAATTTAAAAAAAAAATTTAATTTTTCATATTTTACCTTCTTTAATAAAATATTAAGGAATACTAAACTTTTTTTTTTTTTTATGTATAACGAAAAATAATTCAGATCAGTAGATCCACCGACATTCTGCCCACATATTTTTACGTATTAATTAGCAAAAATTAATATGTAAAAAACGCGACTTCGAAAATTTTCATGATCGCAATACATTCCTTATAAACTCTAGCCCCACATGTGTGTGCATGTGTGTGTTCAGTGGATGGAATGTAAAAATGCTGACGTTCCCTATTATATGGTATTTATATTATTTTTATAACAATAAACTCACCTTGAAAACATACAATATAAACTACAACCACTACAGTCCTTTATATATTCATAATGCAACAATTTTTTTCATATAAATAAAAATCAACACATAACTTTTCACTATGTATTTGTAAATAAAACATGGAGGAACATGTAATGCAATAGTGAATGTTATTGCATGAGCTATCCCCCTTCCGATATCCATTCTTCCACTAATTCCCCTGTCGCCATCTAGTACTTTTTTTTTTTTTTTTTTTATGAAAACCCCAAACATGAAAGGTATCAAAACTTATAGTACTTAGTACTGTGCATGGGTTGAAGGTGAAGTATGGGGGGGGGGAGCCGGAAACTTTGCTCGAGAGACTAAACATGGGTTTCACCACTTCAAGCCTCCAATAAGCAAAGTGGTGGTATTTCACCGGTTGATGAAAGTCATCTACCACCCATGTTGGCTGTGTGCACAGGAAGTAAAACCACCTGTGCAACTTCATAGAAATCAGTGCATGGCCATGAACATGCACAGCTTAGAAGGAACCGTGGTCACAAGCCACCTCTAGGTAGAGGATATTTTCACAAATAAGTGATATATTAATTTTAGTTAAAATACAGCCATTTAAGTTGTTAATTTCTTCAAGGAACTTCCAAATATTACAGTGTTCAACGTTACAGTAGCATTGTTTGCATGGACCAGTGATTTTCCAAGTTCTTTATTGTACAGTGAAAGTACTAGTTTTTAGTGTGACAATGGGACAACAAAAATGAAAATTACTGATGAGTTTAACGAACAACTACACACACAAAAATTTTTATTATCCCCCAAAAATAATGGATATTGCACATATTGATAGCAGTAATCAGGGCATGTGATTAAAGAAAGCAAGCTTATGTAGCATCAGCCACATGGGGGGGGGACCGCATTTCACACATCAATCCCTCTAAACATTTGCCCAGTTCCTCTTTCAATTTATTTAAACTATCAACTTCCACGAAAGATGGAAGTTTGTTCCAGCAATCAACTACCCGCTGGCTAAAGGCAAATTTCCACACATCTATTCTACAATTGTCTTTCCTCAATTTGAATTTATGGCCTCTCAAGGTTCGTAATCTAAGCAAGAGGAAGAATCACATTACCACTGAGCCTACTTTCAGGGCATTATACATCAGATCACCTTGCAGGTGTCTAGTCATCAAATGGCACAATTTGCAGAACTTAAGCCTTTCTTTGTAAGAAAACCATTTTCCCCTCACCAATTTTGTTGCCATTCTCTGTATTCAATCAAGCAATTCTACATCTTTCCTAAAATGAGGCCTACAGACCTGTACACATGGCCTGACCATTTCATTATACAAAAGAATAATCACCTCCTTTTCCCTACCAGCAAAATTACTGTATATCATTGACAATAACCCCATGACCTGCTCTAGCAGCCTGTCTGCACTGCTCAGAAAATTTTATTTGACTGCACAATTATCCCAGGTCTTTTTCATTTTCTACTGCCCTAAGTGTAGTACCACAAAATTATTATATTATTATTAGCTATATGGTGCAAGGAAGCCCGAGGCTTATGCTGCACCAGCCAAAAAAATAAATAAATCCCGAGTTACCCTGTGAGAGAGAGAGAGAGAGAGAGAGAGAGAGAGAGTCAAAAGTAGGAGAGAATCACCACGAAAGAGAAGAACGATTACATCCAGCTCAGGACCCTGGGTGTGCCAAGACCATACTCACCAGATATGAATATGGGCTTGGCACAGCCCCTCGGGTAGAACGTTTCTCTGGGGTTACTGCTACCCACATGCAGTACTTTGTGCTTGTCAATGTTAAACTTCAGTTGCCACTTCTCAGCCCATCTGACTAAATGTTCTAGATCCTGTTACAGTAGCATACTGTCATTAAAAAGCCTGCAAACCTTCGTAATCACATGCAACCTTGGACATTAAGCCTGACATACCTTCATCAATATCACTGATAAATACACAAAACAACACCGGGCCCCAACACCGAACCATGGGGACCTCCACAAATAACATTAGTCCATGAAGAGCAGCATCCATTCATTACCACTCGCTGTTTTCTCCCAATCAACCATCGTTTCGTTTCATCTATTGTAGCAACTTACCCTTAATACCATACTGCTCCAATTTGTACAGCAGTAGCTTTCCTAAGCTACTGCTGTACAAATTGGAGCAAAAGCTTTCCTGAAATGCAAGCATATGATATCAAAATTTTTTGCATCCAGTTCCTTTGTAACCATATCATAGTATCCAATCAAATTTGTCAGAGAAGACTTTCCCTTAACAAACCCATGCAGTGTCTGAATTATTATTGCAGTCTTGTCTAGATGACATGCAATGCAACTTTAATCAGTGATTCCATTATTTTCCCCAGAACAGAAGTTAAACTGACAGGCCTAAGGCGCATTTAGGGCTAGAGCCTCAAGCTGCGGACAAATTTAGACTATGTATATAAAGTGCTTAGCATCATAATACACAGCCATTTCTGAATAAACAGAAAATTTTTAAGGTGGCATCGTTTTAGGTTATATCTCATATTGTGAATGCCTTCACAACGAGTTGCCATGATATTGCACTACTTCGAATAAGTAACGCTTCACCTAAGGAGAAGACTAGTGTTACTTATTCTCAGATAGGTACCACCACCCAGACAGCACTGTTTCAGGGCTATTTGGCCCTTCGTCAGTGAGTGGGTAGGTACCCAAGTGATGCAATGATGGCAAAAACAGTTATGAAGTATAACTCCAAAATATGAGAGATGCCTGATGGTGTATGATGTATTTAGACTAAGGCGCATTTAGGGCTAGAGCCTCAAGCTGCGGACAAATTTAGACTATTTAGAAATTTGTCCGCAGCTTGAGGCTCTAGCCCTAAATGCGCCTTAGTCTAAATACATCATACACCATCAGGCATCTCTCATATTGTGGAGTTATACTTCATAACTGTTTTTGCCATCATTGCATCACTTGGGTACCTACCCACTCACTGACGAAGGGCCAAATAGCCCTGAAACAGTGCTGTCTGGGTGGTGGTACCTATCTGAGAATAAGTAACACTAGTCTTCTCCTTAGGTGAAGCGTTACTTATTCGAAGTAGTGCAATATCATGGCAACTCGTTGTGAAGGCATTCACAATATGAGATATAACCTAAAACGATGCCACCTAAAAATTTTCTGTTTATTCAGAAATGGCTGTGTATTATGATGCTAAGCACTTTATATACATAGACTGACAGGCCTGTAATTACTCTTGTCACCTTAGATCTCCCTTTGTGAATTGGGGATACATTTGCACATCTCCATTCCGTGGAGACTTCCCCTGAATTCAAGGAATCTCTCATAATCTCTCAAAGGACTTCCTAATTCATTTCACAAATATACGTGGTCTCAATTCTAATCTCAACGATGTCCATTTCCACTTGCAGTCTGCCAAACCCAATGTACTTTTTCTGACAGAATCTCAGTTATCGGTTGATTCATCTACTGCTCATCTCGGATGCCCGAATTATTCGCTGTATGATTCCTTTCGCCTCAAAGGTGGTACTTGTGCATATGTCCGTTCTGATATTCCCTGTCAGAGACTTGGCAATTTGGAATCTTCTCTGGCTTAAAATCTCTCTACCTCATTGTGTCAAATTCATCTGTTGTCTCTACCATTCTCCCAACTCCACTAATCACTTGGAGCTCTTTGACTTCCTCTCTTTGCAACTTAACTTTCTCCAGTCCAACTTTCCTAACAGTGAAGTAATTTTCCTTGGTGATTTTAATGTTCACAACTCCAGCTGGCCTCCGTTTTCTAGTCACACCGACCCAGCAGGTCGAGATGCTGAGGCTTTTGCAATTACTAATGACCTAGCACAGATTGTTCATTTACCTACAAGAATACCGGACAATCCTAATTATACAGCCAATACGCTTGATCTTTTTCTCACAAACAACCCTTCTAAGTATACGGTCGAAGTGAGAGATCCTTTAGGCACTTCAGATCACAACTTGGTGATTGTCTCTTCTCCAATGGAACCTTTATCTCATGGCTATTCCCAACCTCGTGTTGTTTGGCATTACAAGAATGCAAAATGGGATGACCTGCGAGACTTCTTTTCTTCTTTTCCTTAGTCGGATCACCGTTTCAAAACTTCTGATGTCAACGTTTGCTCAGGTCATGTCAGTGAAATTATTCTTGCAGGAATGGAATCCTTTATCCCACACTCCACTTTAAAATCTCGTCCTTTATCTAAACCTTGGTTTTCCAATAAATGTGCTAAAGCTGTCCAAGAGAAGAATGTTGCATATCGTAATTGGCTTGTTTCTAATTCTTCAGTTTCATTTTCTGCCTACACCAAAGCTCACATCAGTTGTAAAGCCGTTATTAATCATTCCAAACTAGAGTTTGAACAGGCTAAGAGTAGAAAACTTGCTTCTTGCCCTAATGGTAGCCGAGCATTCTGGTCTCTTGCCATAGCTACTGGCTGCAACTTTTGCCCATCTTTGCTCCCACCTCTGTCCAAACCAGATGGTTCTGTTGCCACTGCAGCCAAGGATAAAGCTGACCTGTAGCATCCCATTTTTCTTCCAGCTCATGTATTAATGATCTTGGTAAAACACCTCCCACCATTCCTAACACCCTCCATTCAATGCCTCCTGTGGTCTTCCGTCAAAAGGATATCAGAAGGATTTTGATGAATCTTGATGCTAAGAAAGCTCCAGGTCCTGATGGTATTTCTCCACTTGTTCTCAAAACCTGTGCTCCTGAACTAACTCCTATTCTTTGCCACCTTTTTTCACTTTCTTATTCCAAAGGTGTTTTTCCTTCTGCTTGGAAATTTGCTCATATCCAGCCAGTTCCTAAAAAGGGTGACAAATCCCTCCCATCCAATTATCGTCCCATTGCAATTACTTCTACTCTTTCTAAATTAATGTAGAAATCAATTAACCGCCAATTAAACTACCTAGAAACCTTCCGTCTGATCAACGATCACCAGTATGGATTCAGTCAGTGTCGATGCACTGGAGATATTCTGGCTTATGTTACCCATTTATGGACTAATTCAATGGAAAGGTTCGGTGAAACATAAGTAGTTGCTCTTGACATCTCAAAGGCTTTTGATCGTGTTTGGCATAAAGGTCTTCTAAATAAGCTTCCATCTTATGGTTTGCCAACTGTTTTTAGTAATTGGTTATCCAGTTTTCTCTCTGATCACTTACTGCGGGTGATGGTAGATGGTCTCTTCTAACTCTGTCTTCTAACTTCTCCACTAATGCCGGTGTCCCCCAAGGTTCAGTTCTTTCCCCCACTCTTTTCCTCTTGTATATCAATGACCTTCTTCCATTGACTGGAAATCCTATCTATAGTTTTGCCAATGATAGCACATTGCATTCAACTTTCCATTTTGAGAAACCTTGTCCTGCTCAATCAGCTTCAACTTCTCGAAAATCTGCTACCAATTCCTGAAATGCTGATCTCCAGGTAATTCCCCAGTGCGGCAAAGACAACTTAGTTGATTTCAATCCTTCTAAAACTCAGTCTTGTCTTATATCTCGCAAAAAGGATTCTTCTGTTCCTATGCTTATCTTTAGTGACACTCCGATTTCTAGGCAAAACGATATATCTCTTTTCGGGATTACCCTGACTTCTAATCTCTCTTGGCACAAGCACATTACAAATATTGCTTCCTCTGCATCTAAAAATCTTGGTTTTCTCTTTCGCTCTCGGCGTTACTTTTCTTCCGAAAAGCTGCTCACTCTGTATAAATTGCAAATCCGCCCTGCCATGGAATATTGTTCCCACATTTGGGGTGGAGCCCCCCAAAACCTCTCTCAGGCTTCTTGATTCCATTCAGAAGAGGGCAGTTAGGTTAATTAATGATTCATCTCTAACAGAGTCTCTCCACTCGCTTTCTCATAGACGCACTGTTTCTGCTGCATGCCTCTTCTACAGATACTTCCATGGGCACTGTTCTTCTGTATTGGCTTCTATAATTCCTGCTCTCTCTTTCAAAACAGTCCGAACATGTGCCGCCACTAGCCAACATCCATTTACTGTCCAACTTCAAACCCACAGAACCAACTTTTCATCTTCCTCATTTATTCATTCAACTGCCGTTTTCTGGAACAAACTTCCTTCATAAGTATTTCCTGAAAATTGCAATCTACAGAAGTTGAAGTCCAATGTCAACAAATATCTTCTTTCGTCTTCTTAACCTCAAACCCAAGCACGGTACTAAGTACTATAGGTTCTAATACCTCTTGTGTTTCACATAAAAAAAAAAAAATTATGGCTAAGGGTTTGCTTACTTCCTTTGCTTCCTCCTTTAATATAACTGGATAGATCCCATCCACCCCAGATGCTTTTCTTACTTTTAACTTCAACAGTTTCTCTTCCACTTTGCTCTCAGTTATTACAAAATCATTAAACACCCTGTTACAGTTTGATAAACTTCGGGTATTTCCCTACCTTAAGAACTCATGTGTGAATGTAGATGCAAAATACTCATTCAGATTATCAGCTAACTGAGCAGGATCATCAACAGTCAAACCATCGATATCAAGTGGACCAATCTGATTCATCTCCATCCTTCTAGAGTTTATATAAATAAAGAAGTCTTTGCTGTTTTTCTTAGAATCTTTTGCCAAAGATTTCTTGTAATCTGCCTTTGCTTGCCTAACTTTGTAAAGAGTTAATTGTACAGAGAAACAGAGTGGGCTAGTAAATCAGAATGCCTTATAATGGGTGATTTTAACTTCCCACATATTGGCTGGAATTTGTGGGTTGGTCACTCACATACTAGTAAGACTTTTTTGGATTTATTGGATGATTGTTTTCTGCAGCAGCATGTTCAAGAGGCAACCAGAGAGAGTAATACTCTTGATCTGGTTATCAGCAGTGATCATTCATGTATTAAGAATTTGCAGATAAAGGAACCACTAAGTGGCAGTTTGTTGTTTGTTTGTTTGGTTTTTAGGAGCATTAGCAACTAAGGCCATATTGCTCCAGTATATGCGGTAGCCATTCTCTAACCTTTCCGCATCCTCCATATTTGGTGGTGACAGGCTCAAACCCCAGTCTAATCAAGAAGCGTGTCCTATGCATTGCTGCTCCTTCCATAGGTGGCAGTGATCACAGTGTACTGATGTAGGATTTACTTAAAGATATAATTACCATCAGAGGTAAATAAAAGGGTTTTTGCTTCCGTAAAGGTGAGTACAGTGGTCTCAGAAAGTTTTTAAATTCTGTACAGTGGGATCAACTGACGATGTTACCAACAGTAAATTCTAAGTGGGAAGCATTCAAGGAATTAATCGTGGATGCTACTAAAAGTTTCATAACTATTAAGAAATATTGTTCAAGGTTTAGGTCTAAATGGTTATTAAATGAACTAATGAGACTCGTGACACAGAATAAAAATGCATGGGATGCATATAAATTATCAAGTTACTTAGAAGCCTCTGGAAGATATAAGCTAGTCTGTAATCAGGTCACAAAGGAGGTTAGGCAGGTGAAGGCAGATTACGAGAAATCTTTGGCAAAAGATGCTAAGAAAAATAACAAGGATTTCTTTACTTATATAAACTCTAAAAGGAAGGGGATGAATCTGATTGGTCCACTTGATATCGATGGTTCCACTGTTGATGATCCTGCTCAGATAGCAAACAAACTGAATGAGTATTTTCATCTACATTCACACATGAGGAGTTATTAAGGTTTGAAAATGGCAGAAGGTTATCAAATTGTAGCAGGGTGCTTACTGAATTTGTAATAACTGAGATCAAAGTGGAAGAGAAATTTTTAAAGTTAAACATAAGAAAGGCACCTGTGGTAAATGGGATCTATCCAGTTATATTAAAGGAGGCAAAAAAGCAACTAAGGAAACCCTTAGCCATAATTATGAGATCATCTTTGAACTCAGGGGAGGTTCCCACGGACTGGAGATGTGCAAATGTATCCCAATTCACGAAGGGGGGGGGGATCGAAGGCCGAGACGAGTAATTACAAACCAGTTAGTTTAACTTCTGTTCCAGGTAAAATAATGGAGTCACTGGTTAAAGATGCATTGCAGGATCACCTAGACAAGACTGCAGCAATAATTCAGATACAGCATGGGTTTGTTAAGGGAAAGTCTTGTCTGACAAATTTGATAGGATATTATGATATGGTTACAAAGGAACTGGATGCAAAAAATAATTTTGATATCATATATTTGGATTTCAGGAAAGCTTTTGACACTGTTGCGCATGGAAGACTATTGTACAAATTGGAGCAGAATGGTATTAAGGGTAAGTTGCTACAATGGATAAAAGGATGGTTGAGTGGGAGAGAAGACAGAGGGTGGTAATTAATGGGTGCTGCTCTTCGTGGACTAATCAGGCTTAGTGTCGAAGTTTGCAGATGATACAAAGGTTGGCAGGGTTGTTAATGACAGTAATGGCAGTGTGCTACTGCAACAGGATTGACAAAACCCCATGCCCTGGCAGCCTGTCTGCATTGCTCAGAAAACTTCATATCTGACTGCACAATTACTCCCAGGTCTTTTTCATTTTCTACCACCTTAAGTTTAGTACCAACACAGTTGGTACATTTCTCTGGGGTTACTTCTACCCATATGCAGTACTTTGCATTTGTCAAGGTTAAACTTCAGTTGCCACTTCTTAGCCCATCTGCCCAAATTATCTAGATCCTGTTGCAGTAGCACACTGGCATTACTGTCATTAACAACCCTACCAACCTTCGACATTAAGCCTGATATACCTTCATCAATATCATTGATAATATACAAAACAACAGTGGACCCAACACCGAACTCTGTGGGACTCCACTAATAACATTAGTCCAGGAAGAGCAGCACCCATTGATTACCACCCTCTGTCTTCTTCCACTTAACCATCCTTTTATCCATTTAGCAACTTACCCTTAATACCATTCTGCTTCAATTTGTCCCTCTGTATAAGGAAATGCAGGCCATGCCTTGAGTACTGCATACAGGTCTGGGGGCCTCATTTTAGGAAGGATGTAATTTTGCTTGAGCGTGTACAGAGAAGGGCAACAAGATTGGTGAGGGGAATGAAGGGTTCCTCTTACCAAGTGAGGCTTAAGTTCTACAAATTGCAGAGGCTGGAGACTAGGCACCTGTGCGGTGTTCTGATTGAGATGTATAAGGCCTTGAATGGGTTGAGCACGCTGAATTCTGATGGGATCCTTCCAACTGTTCAGATTACGAACCTAAGGGGCATAAATTCAAATTAAGTAAAGACAGATGTAGAATAGATGTTGTTTGTTTAATATTTGGTTTTTAGGAGCAGTAGCAACTAAGGCCATTTTGCTCCGGGATATGCGGTGGTCATTCCCTGACCTTTCCGCATCCTCCATATTTGGTGGTGAGATAGAATAGATGTGCGGAAATTTGCCTTTGGCCAGCAGGTGGTTAATTGCTGGATCAAACTTGCATCTGTCGTTGTGGAAGTTGATAGGTTAAATAAATTTAAGGAGGAACTGGACAGGCATTTGGAGGGAATGGTGTGATTTTTTTTTTTTTTGGCTGATGCTGTATAAGCTCATACTTGCTTTCTTGCATCTCATGCCACTACTACTACCTTTGTGACTCTATTACAGACTAGCTTATAACTATCATAGGCTTCTGTGTCACCTGATAATTTATATGCATCCCATGCATTTTTCTTCTCTGACATGAGTCTCAGTTTATCTGATATCCATTTAGGCCTAAACCTTGAACAGTATTTCTTAATCTATATGAAAAGCCTAGTAGCTTCCATGATTACTTCCTTGAATGCTATCAGTTATCAGGATAACAATTTGAAGTTTAACCTCAAAATCAGTGTGCTCGAAACAGAGTTCCTACATTGAGTGTTTGTGTAGAGGCTTTTAAAAATGGACAGTGATATTGCTTCAGGTCAGATTACTATTTACTGCTCATAGATCTCTTATGAAAATTGAAACTCAGTGGTTGTATGCCAACACAAATTTATGAATTGTTGCAAGGAGTATGTGGTGAGTCAAAAATAAATTGTAGCACAATTTCACATGAGTCTCAAAGGTTTCATCAAGGTCAGACTAGTGTTAAAGACAAGCAATGCTCAGGTAGACTAAGAACAACTACAGATAGCAGATCAGCAGTCATTATTACTGCCATTTTGAAGGAAGATAGACATATGAGTTACGAAGAAATCATCAATGCATATGGAATACTGAAATCATCTTTTCACCAAATTTTAACTAAGGTGTTACAGAAACAAAATGTTTCCACCCACTCAGTACATTTGCTATAAGATGAACAATGAGCAAAGTGTAAAGAAATTGCGATGAAGTTACTTCCACATTACAAACAAGATTAACAGTTCTTAAAAGGCACTATTGCCATTGCAGCTATGTTTTAATGCAGCAAAATGCAAGGTCTTAGGGAATAGCAACTACAAAATAAATTGCTTTTAATTCTATGTCTTTTTTTTTTCCCCCCCCTGGCTATAATTAAAAACTGTATAGCAAGAAAGGGATCTGGGAGTTATGATAGAGCAGATATGAAATTTTCTGAGCAGAGTAAACAGGCAGCCAGGAAAGACCAGGGTGTCCTATTGATGATTTATCAAACATTACCCTGTGGAGACAGGGAGGTCATAATAAGTTTCTTTGTTTGTTATTTGATTTTTAGGAGCATTAGCAACTAAGGCCATATTGCTCCGGGATATGCGGTGGTCATTCCCTGACCTTTCTGCATCCTCCATATTTGGTGGTGACAGGATTGAACTCTGGTCTAATCAAGAAGCGTGTGCTACGCACTGCTGCTCCTTCCCACCTGGCTACGGAGGCGCCCGGTCATAATAAGACAATTGTAAGAACATATTCAGAATGCTGTGCTCAAGTAGGGAAACCCTATCTGAGGGGAGAAAAAACAAAAAGTTTCTTGAAAGACAGGCAACTTGCATGGCAAGATTGGCAAAAGCACAACCTCAATGAAAGATCCCAATATGTAGGCTACAGAACTTAGCAACCAGACACCTCAGAAGTGACCAGACTGAGGTCTAAGGCTCGGGGGTTAGTGAAATGAATGTAGGTGGAATTTTCACTGTTATAAAGAATTCCAGAACTAAAAGCCATAAATTCAAATTACATGAGATAAGGTTTAGGTTAGATTAAGGAAGTTTTCTTTTAGCCAGTGAATCACTATTGCCAGAACAAGTTGTCTCCACAGGAAGTGGAGGCTGACAGCTTGAATAAATTCAAATGTCATCTACTTGTTGGTTTTTTTTTATGCAGTGTAGCAAAAGCCTGTGGCTTCCTCGCACTATATGGCAAATACTATTACATTAGTTAAATTTTGATGTTTAAAAATTATATTATTCATTTTCAATTTCATCTGAAATCTTTATATTCAAATTTTATTCTGCACGTAAAATTCTTAGAAATTTCTTTTTCGTTCCATCACAGTAGAATCCTAATGCTATCTGCAATACATGTAAAATAACATGGAAATTAACCTTTTTCTGGATTGTGAATAAATTTTCTCCTTTTCATGAGCTAGACTTAAATATTCATATATCATTATATTAAAAAAAAAAAAAAGTGAAGTAAAGTTCCCAGACTAGTGCAATGCAAAGTGTAGGAGCTCAAAAATGGTTTTATTTTTATTCAAAGTAATCACCACATGATTGAATGCACTTATTACACTATTCTAAAGATTTATAAAAGGAATCAGCAAAGACATCCAAAGAGATGTTCAGTTTGGCAATTACATTTTTCTTTATCTCTTCAACATCATGAAATGTCTTTCTTTTGAGGGCAAGTTTTCACCTTGGGAGAGAGAAAGAAATCTATTGGTGCTACATTGGAAGAGTAGGGTGGGTGGTTGATCTGGTACAATTCAGTGTTTTGTCATAAATGTCCTTACAACAAGTGTGGAATGCATGCAGAAAGAACCAGCTACCTTTCCTTTGAATTTGTAGCCTCACTCAGGAAATGCACTTGAATAGTCTTTGAAGTATCATACATAGAATGTGGCATTGACTTTCTCCCCTTCAGGAAAAATTCCTTGTGAATCAACCTGTTTATCAAAAATCACAATCAGCTTAATTGTCTTAAACCTGGTGTTCTGTAAATTATATTTTTTGGGCCTTGATGATTTTGAAGTCCACTGCATGCTCTAACGCTTTGTCTCTAGGTTGTACTGAAACACCCATCAGTATCGTCTCCAGTGACAATACAGTTGAGGAAATTAGGATCATCTTGCAATTCTGGATGAAGCGTTCACATGATGATACTCTTCCTAGCTTCTACTCACCTGTGAGGCTGTAAAGCACGAATTCTGCACAGACCATCCTTTTTCCTAAACCTTTATGAAGAATTTGATGAATCATCTTATTTATATTCAACTCATCAGCTTTTCTGAAGGTCATATGAAGATCTCTTGCCACCATTTTCCCAAACTTTTGCAACTCAGGTCTCATTTTGAGAGGCTCATGAACAAACACCCTCTTCTTGGGTCATTGCGAACTGCTTATACCATTCAAACAAACTGGTAAGAATGTTTCATCACCATAAACAGTTTAACATTTTATTATCTCCCAGTTTAAAGCAAAATTTGATATTCATTTGTTGCTCCACTGCAAAATCAGTGGAGCAACAAATAGAACATTAATCCCATAAATCAAAATAGAACATTAATCAGAATAGAACATTAATCCTACTAACAAAACTGGTTTTTACTAGCAAACTGCCAACCTACTGGATAATCTCTTTATCACCCATCTGTTGGAGGAAGTCTGAACTACAACATACCACTTACATTTATTTTCAAGCTCATCGAATGTAATCACACCAGTTCAGGAACTTTATTGCCCTACCCCGTATAATTCAGACTGCTCATTAATTTAGACCATTCTTTCTACTATTCTGAATTACTGAGAGTTTTATTGAATATATAGCAACATAACCATATGGTCAATTTCTCACAATTCCTCCTCCTTTTTATATAATCCATATCTGTGATCAGAGGAGGTCACACATCTGGCTTATGTAAAAAGGAAGAGGAACTGAAATAAATGCACCTACCTAGACCCCACACAGTTAGTGTACTTTTTTCGAATTGTTAAATTTGTTCAAAATAAATTGGCTAAGAAATTACAAGGTCCATTAATATTAAGGGGGGGGGAAATAAAAAACAAAAGGAATTTTTGATAAAGTAAATTATTACAAGTTAATTTCTGGATTATTTTCACCACAGGAATAGATAAATTTCTTTTCTAAGCATCCACAATTAATGACAGTTAAGCTGTCTAAAATGCATTTATTACAATGGCACTTGTGAGAGGAAAATCATGCATTTATTTTTATACAAATACAAATAAAATACATTGAAATTCAGTTTGAAACAGAAGTATTAAAAGCTTTAACTATATAAGATTTGCCATTCAACAACTCCAGGTCACTATAAGATACTAGAAAATCTAATTCATGTAAACACAGAACTGCTACACAAAATTAAATAAACAAAACTTTACATTTATACATAGGTTCGTATCAGTCTCAAATTTCTAAAAATACATAAGAAATAAATTTAAATATATTCTTTAACATACCTCAGTATATGTAATAATTGTGATCCAAAATGACTTGGTAGGACGAGGTACTGATAAAGTGCCCCAGAGGAAAGCCATTAATGGGAGAGGTAGAGAGAGAATGCTGGCTGATTTCATTTGGTTGATAACAATAAAAACATAGCAAAGTATTTCGGACTGAGATAATGCTGCATAATAACATGCCACTAGAAATCGAATGGTTATAGGCTGGGTCCTTTGGAATTCCTTGTTTAATGTATCAGGAGTATCAAGCAATTCTGCACTGTGGAAGATTAAATAGAGAGATGACTACAGTCTTTAAATTTATTTTGAACTGGCTATTACATTAACACAGGAGTGTCCAACTCACGGCTCATGGGCCACATAAGGTCCACTTCTTCACACTGTGCAGCCCACAGTCATGCTGGCAGCCTTCAAGTGTTATCCATCCCTCAAATTTAAAACTAGTTTTTGAAAATATCCGTTTTTAATAATATAAAATTTTTCTATAATGCTTTCTAATGTTTTATACATCTTTCTCAGTATTTAGCAATACTATTATAACATATAATAGGAATATTTTAGTATTATCGGTGGATTTTCATATTTAATATGAATGTAGATAACAGAAATTAAGGTCCGAGGTGGCCCACAACCTGGTTGCAGTAACAACCTGTTTTGGTCCAGAGCCAAAAAAAAGTTGGATTCCCCTGCATTAATGCAAACTAAAATCAGAAGCAGAAACTAGAATTTAAGCCACCAAAGTCTGTGTGTGTGTGTGTGTGTGTGTGTGTGTGTGTGTGTGTGTGTGTGTGTGTGTGTGTGTGTGTGTGTGTGTGTGTGTGTGTGTGTGCACGCGCAACTTTTTTTTAAGACATTAATTCTTTTTATTAAGTGTGTTAATGAGTTATTAAAATTTAACATTAACACAATAACTGCTATAACGTTATAATGTGAAAGAAAAATGGCAAAAAAAGTAAAAAAAAAAAAAAAAAAATTTTTTTACCCATATGGGGCATGAAGCCCAGCTGTAAAAAATGTCAATTCTAAAGAGGCGGTAAGAGACAAACATGTTTCTTAATGTTTGCCTATTACTGCTTCTTTACATTTAAACAATTTATTTTTCTTCAGTTGATATAAGTTTGTGAAGTTTCATGGTGTAACAAATAGTAATTTTGTTTACTATGAAGGAAAACAATATAAATGCAATGTGAGATAATATTCGAGCTCTCCAAGCCACCTACTTAAAACAACCATGTGTTAGAACAGCCAGCAAAAACAGCAAGCCAGATCTAAGTGCAAACCAACAAGACAGTTAATGATGGTGCAAATGAGGGTACACAAATGAAAATTTCATTCATTTTGTTTTACTGGGCTAACACACTTCTTATTTATAAAAATTTTTTGATATAAAAGTTTATGTCAAATAACAATAAAATGAATATTTAGTTGGGAATATAAAGATTTTTTTTTATAAATTTTTAAAACTTCTCATTTTTCTCATCAAATAAAAATATTGCACTTTGTTATATTTGCATTACTATAATCTTTCACAACAGTCATATAGTTTTCCATCCAGAATATAATGAAAGAAACATAAAAATGGGTATTCAATAGACTAGCCTAACCATCTATTAGATAGTTTCATATAACCACAGAATAAAATCATATACAGGTTCCTTGTGCCACCTATTCAAAACAGAATACAATACACAAAGGCAGAAGAAATGAAAATTTTTTTGAATTGTTTATTTATATGAGCATCCATTTCATGGATGCTCATAAATAAACAATTCAAACTAGCAGGCAGGTCTCAAGCACATCAAACCTCAAAGGGTGAAACTGTCAAGTTCCATGGCATTTAAGTGTTAAATGTTATCACATTATAAATTAAACAGGGTAGAGGGTATCATAAATGTTATTGAAGAAATTTAAGAAGGAACGTGAAAGATTAAAATTAATTTATAAATTAATATGATATTATAATTCAACTGAATTATACTTTACTTTATGGCATCCTCTTTAATTTGCAACATCAACATTAATTAATATTGCAAATTTTCAAGTCCAGTAAATTGAGAAAGAAGGTCTCAATTTACTGAGGGGAGGGAAAAAAACACAAGTCAACAGAACCTATCAAAAATGACAACCTAAAAGATGCCAGATTAGTTACTTCTAAAAAGTTTCAATATTGTGCAAAGTTTTATTGTGCAATGTAAAATAACAAAATAAGCCTATTAATTAAACCAATTTTCCTGGAAATTTCGTAATTTAAATTACAAATATAAATGCCATCATCTTCATGAACTTGGTCCGGCTTAGGTCTTTTAAGACCTGTTCTATTGTAGCTCTTGGAGGTGGTCTTGATCTCGCCATCGTTGTCTTGGTTGACCAACATCTCTCTTGCCTGTAGGTTTGTAGTTAAAGGCTAATTTTGGGATCCGGTCTGGGTTCATTCTTTCTATGTGGCTGATCCATTTTTCCTGATACCATTTTATGTCATTTACTATGTTATCTACTTTTAATTTCTCGTAGATATCTAAATTTCTTTGGTGGTCTAGTCTTGTAAAGCCTAATAATGGTCTTAAAAATCTCATTTGTGCTGCTTCTAGTTTGTGTGCATCTTTCTTATTTATGACCCAAGTCTCACAGCTGTAGAAGAGGGCTTTGGTTTTGAAGTGATGTTGTGCAGTCGTAATTTTGTTTCAGTTGTCATTTGTTTTCCGAAGTGGTGTTTAATCGTTCCATTCATTTTATTATATTTTTGTAGTTTAGTGTGGATGTCTTTCCCTTCATTTGATATTAAATTTCCCAAATAGGTGAAGTCAGATATTTGTTCTATTATTTTATCATCAATAGCAAATTTGACTCTTTGTATGTTTTTTCCACATAATCCCATTGATTGTGCAATGTAAAATAACAAAATAAGCACTATTAATTAAATCAATTTTCCTGGAAATTTTGTAATTTAAATTAAATTACAAATATAAATGTCATGTATGGTGTTTTTGAGGTGGAGATTTATCTCATACTTTTTACCTATTTTATTAAGTTCATCTGCTGCTATCTGTAGTTCATCTTTGGATTTTGCAATTATCACTTGATCATCAGCATATAATATAGTTTGGATTTTATTCCTGTTGTTCAACTGTATTCCATTGTTATTCCGTTAAAGAATTTTATCGATGTAGATATTAAATAAATTTGGTGATAGTCCACATCCTTGTTTGACTCCTTTATTGGTGTTAATTGGGTCTGATAGTTGGCCATTAGAATATTTTATACAGACTTTTGCATTTTTATATAGGTTTTGGATTGCTTTCCGGAGTTGGGTTGGATATTTTCTTCACGTAGAATCTGCCAAAGTTTTTCCTGGTTTACATTGTCATATGCTTTTTCATAAATCAATAAACAGCAGAAATGTTGGTAGATTGAATTCTCTTCTTTTATCCAAAATTTGTTGTACAGTAGTGAGAAAATGGCATCTATTGTGCTTCTCCCTTTTCTGAACCCACATTGTTCTTCTTTTAAGAATTGTTCACTGTATTTATTAAGTTTATTCTTTAGTATATTAGAATATAGCTTTGCAGCAGTTGACAGCAGCGTTATCCCTCTGTAGTTGTTAGGGTTATTTCTCGAGCCTTTTTTGTGTAAATTGATTACTATTCCTGTTTCCCAATCTTTGGGTATCTGTTGCCATATGATGTTAAATAATTTTAGTAGTGCATTTTTTAGTAAGGTGCCCCCATATTTAAATAGTTCTACATTCAAATTTTCTATGCCCGGGCTTTTTTGGTTTTTGTAATATTAACTCTAGTTCTTCCACTGTTATATTTTCTTCATCTTTGGTTACCACAGATTCATCTTCTATTTCCCTAGAAGATGAATGGGTTATACCATAGTGCCTGGGTTATACCATAGTTTAGTATAGTGTTGCTTCCATTTTGCTTGGGAGATGGAGTTGGTTTTTATTTGATCATTTGTGTCTAGTTGTAATTTCTTAAAAATTTCAAAACCTCTTCTCTCTGGGCCCGTGATATCACATTCTAAAGATTTAACAAAGTTATCCCAGTCATCTCGTCAAGATTCTTCTGGTTAGTTTTCTGACTTCTGCTCTAATCTTTTTATATTTTATGTGTAGATGTAGGTCTTTAGTTTGTAGGAACAGTTTATAACTCTTTTTTTTCTCATTGATTGTTTGTTTCAATTCTTCATTCCAAGTTCTTAGCCAGTTTTATATCCAAGACTTTCTTTAGCAGCTTCCAGAATTGTTTTTTTTTTTCATGTTTGACCAGATTTCCTCAACATTATCACTTTCATCTGATTTGAGTTTATCTTTCAATCGACTTTCATACAGGAATTTAGTGCTTTCATCTTCCAACAAATGTATTTTTAATTTCTTAGTAGTTTTTGTTGGTATTTTCTTCTTTTTATTAAGATAATTTCTTTTTATTTTGAAAGTGCTTTCTACTAGGTAGTGATCATTGTCAATTTCACTGCCTTTGAATACTCTAGTGTCTCTAATTTTGTCATTTAAATTTTCATTAATGATAATATAATCTATTATAGACTGTTTCTTGCTTCCCATGCGAATTTATAGATATTCTTGTGTCTGAAAAAAGTATTTGTAATTTTAAGTTTATTAAAAATGCGGAAGTCTATCAGGCATCTTCCATTATTGTTGACCATGGGTTCACCTTATGATCCTATACATTTGTCTACTGATTGAGCACCAACCCTTGCATTAAAATCTCCTGCTAGTATGAGATACTCGTTCTTGTTAGTTTGGTCTATGATCTGTTGTAATTCGTCATAAAATTCTGTGGTTTCATCAATGTTTCCTTCTACTGATGCGTAGATACCAATGATTGTTATTGTATAAGACAGAATTTTTAGTCTTAATTTCAATATTCTGGGTGATATCCAAGAGTAGTCTAATAATTTGTTTTCCCATTTTTTCTTTATTATAACAGCAACTCCCAATGATGCCCACATTTCACATGGTATGCTGGAGTATATCATTATGAAGTTACCTATTTCTTTGGATCCTTTGTTGTTCTTTTTTGTTTCGGTAATGACTGCTATGTCAATATTTCTATTTTCTAGTTCCATGGCCAATTCATCTGATTTGTGATTTATGTCCCTAACGTTCCAAGTTGCTACTTTAAGTTCCTTAATCGTAGTCCTATATTCATTGCCTAGATCGTTCCCTTGAGATCCATCCAGTCCCCCAGATAGGTTACCAGCTTTTCACGGGGTAAGTATAGTGGTGGGGCTGCCACCTTATAGCCTCTAGACAGGCTTCAGGTACAGCATTTTCTCTGTATGTGATGGGACAGTTATACCGCTAATATAAATGTTTCCTCTCAAAAATGTAAACAAGTTATCTTTAAAACAATGAATTTTCAATGGAAAAAAAAATCAATGAACATTAATGTCAGCATCATAAATGAAAGAAGTCAGCATAAATGAAAAAAATTTATACTGCTTCACTATCAACAGGAAAAAACTGTTCACTCACCCTTCAAGTTGACCTTAAATCTGGCAGGTAAAGAAGCATTATCCAACATTAATCTAATCTAACATTTTCACTACTGTGGAAATGTTATATTAGATAATGTTGGAAAAGCCTGCAATGAACCATGAAACACCTTTGACAAACTGTCAAAGGAATCAGAGAGCTATCTATGGCAATGGTTATTACTTTGTTCCATATAAAAATGACTACTAGTGCTTTTGCAAAGCACTAGTAGTCATTTTACATGGAACAAAGCTGATGAACTACAAGCATGTATTAAAGAAGCTTCATAAAGTTTGTAACTTTGCTAGTACCACAGTGGTCACAATTAGTGTCCTGTCACATCCAAAATTTCCTTTGAGGGGTGAATTTGAATTCTGTTTATCCACCCCAATGAGAATATAGGCAATTTACAGACAATACACGGACACTCCAGTGTATTGCTCTAGTTAAAAAAACACACACACACACACACACACACACACACACACACACACACACACACACACACACACACACACACACACACACACACACACACACAAACTGTTCAGAAGTTAACAAAGGTGCTAGGGGTATCAAATATGCATTTACTGGTCTATTCAAAGTAGAAAATGAGCTCTTGCATCTTATAATCAAATGGACTTATTTCAATGAAAATCACTGGAAAAACAGTTGAAACACGTCATGAACCAAAAAAAATAAATAAATAAAACAGTAGCTTAAAATATTGCACAAGTAAGTTTGCTAAAAAGCCATCCTGGCACCAAAAAATAATGCAGTCAAAACCACAAACAAAGCTTTCATGGATACCTAGTGCTGTGCACAAATACATGTCTATTGACACAGTACCAAAAAAACAACATTGGACAGAGTATCAGAACAAATGCCTGACTATGTCCCCTGTGACTGCACATCATGCGCATCTCACCTGCTGTCATGAACAGCAGATGAATGGAAGGTGTGGTGTTGGACAAATAATGTTTTCTTTTATATCACACCAACAGATGTATGCATATGTTGTAACAACAATAACAAGATAAGATAAATCTCACAAAAATGGCACACATGGAACAAGATAGTGGAAGCATTCTGGCCTGGGGAATGTTTTGCTGGGATATACTAGATCATGCCTGGTGAAACTATGGCCCACCGCACATTTTTGTGCGGCCCGCAAGCTTTAATTGTATTTTCGAAAAAAGTTTACTTATTTTATGCCATTTGTGATGCCTTTTTGAAAAATAAATTTGTATAGGTAATATATTATAGAATTTGTCAACTTGTAAATTTGTTTTATCATCTCTGTATTGTTCAAATTGAGATAGAATTTGAAATTGTGCGGGAACCAGAGCGAGCCAACAGGCGCTTTTATAACGGTATAATTTGCGATTAGAAACTAACCGCGTAAAACTACGGTAACAGACAACCAGTGATGACGACAGCGGCTTTGCTGCAGTGGTGGAGTAATAGGATAGGACTGCTGACCAGTCACAGTTCCAATCTGTTTTCTCTGATGGTCATTCTGCAGTTAGTTTTTTTGCATTATCTTCAGTTATCATCTTGGTGCCAGTAGCGATAAAAATAATATTTACGCCCTTTTAAAAATGAATAAAAAACGAAAAATTCAAGAAGAGCATCGTGTCTTCAATGAAGAGTAGAACACAAAATATTTTTTTGCTAACATAAATAACGAGCCTATTTGTCTCATCTGCCGGGAGAGTGTCTCAGTGTTGAAAGAGTACAATATTAAAAGACATTTCACTACTAAACATTCTGAATATGGTGGCAATTTAACTCCGGAAGCGAGAAAGAAAACTGCTGATGGATTGATTCAAAATTTATCTAGACAACAAAATGTGTTTACGCGGGTAACTAAGGAACAAGAAGCCACTGTAGAGGCAAGTTTTGTTATTTCTCATATAATTGCAAAAAGGACAAGCCTTTTTCTGATGGAGACTATATTAAAGAATGTATGACTGAAGCTTGTGGAATTATATGCCCTGACATTAAACACAAATTTGAGAATATAAGTTTATCTCGGCGAACCATAGTAAAAAGAATTGAATGTATCGATATAAATTTGAATGAGCAATTATTATCAGTATTAGAATCCATAACATGGTACTCAATAGCTCTTGATGAAAGTAACGACCAAAAGAATACTGCGCAGTTATTAATTTTCATACGTGGATGTACCTCTAATTTTGATATTGAAGAGCTTCTTTCAATGGAATCTCTTAAGGACCAAACAACGGGAGCTGATATATTTGAAAAAGTTGAAAAATGCTTAACAAGATATAATTTACAATGGAACAAAATGGTAAGCGTAATAACTAACGGAGCACCAAGTTTGACAGGTAAAAATGTTGGAGCGTTAAAGAAAATTCAGGATAAAATTTGTGAAAATTATCCTGATTATAATTTAATTACAATTCATCAACAAGTATTATGTAAAAACAGTTGAATGTGTCGCATCTTGTATTATTAAACTAGTAAATTTAATACGATCGAGGAGCCTGAAACAGACAATTCATTAATTTTCTTCAAGATATTGAATCTGAGTACACAGATATTCCTTATCATAGCCAAATTAGATGGTTTAGCTTAGGAAAAGTTCTTCGGCGAGTATGGGATCTTAAAGATGACATCATTCTATTTTTAAAACTGAAAAATATTATGGAATTTCCCGAATTAACTGATAATAACTGGATTTGTGATTTTGCATTTACCCTGGACATCGTGACACACTTAAATACTTTCAACATTGTGTTACAAAGGAAAAATTTATACGCCCATGATATGGTAAAAAGTTTGAATAGATTTAAATTAAAACTTCAGTTGTTCCTTCGACATTTATTAATTAACAAGGTAGACCACTTTCCAACCATGAAGTTGCTTTAGATTCCAGAAAATAAATTTGAAAAATATTGTGAAATTATCAACGCTTTGAATGACATCTTTTCACGAAGATTTGGCGACTTCCGAAAAATTGAGACAAGTTTGGCAATAGTGCACAACCCATTTTCAATAGAAATTGATAGTGCACCAAGTGAACTATAGCTTCAGATTATAGATCTGCAGTGTGATACTGATTTAGGGGAATTGTACCGTCGTGAGGAAATCTGTAAATTTTACAATACTCTTAATTCAGACAAATTCAACGAACTTAAAAGATTTTGCCCGAAAAATGCTGGTTATTTTTGGATCAACCTACATATGTGAAGAAACATTTTCCATCATGAATCTAAATAAAAATTCTTTACAATCAAGCATCACCGATGAACATTTACAAGCAGTTTTAAGAATCTCAACTACAAAATTAACACTCGAAATTAAAAAAAATGGTAAAAGATGTAAAACAGTTCCATTCATCTCATTAAATTCTTGGTTGTTAGAGAATTTTTTTATGTTATATTTCTTCTTCATGATAAAAAATAATATCTAAAAATAGTATTTTACGTGCGGCCCACCTTCTTTTTGAATTCCTAATGTGGCCCTTCAGCCAAAACGTTTGCCCAGGCCTATACTAGATCCTCTAATAAATGTGTGTAAGAACATGTGGTAGTGGAAACCTATTGCACCACCACTACCAACCATGTTGATATTCTAGCTGGTACTGCACTATACCAGCAGGAAAAGCAATGTGGCTGGCCAATTTTGTAACCCCCTTAAACAGACTTAATAGGAGGGGTGCCATGTGAAGCTGTGCTTCGGTCTTGAACAGAGAGAAAATTGGAATGGACAGTAGGTGATTAACCTAAATCAAAGTTCAAATATTGTTTCATTTTATTTAAGTATTAAACTGAGTTTGAATTCTTTCTGCATAAAATTACAAAGTACACAAAGTGCAATTAATGTGTACTAATTACTATTAATGTTTACTAATTGCATACATAATACATACCTTTCAGCAAAATCCTTAAATTGGCCTTTTTCTCCACTTGTAGATCTGAAAGAAATAAAGATATCCTATTTATCAGGATATATATATATATATATATATATATATATATATATAGACAAAAAGATAATTATTTGAGTATTTGTGTATTTGGTAGGGAGGAGTTGAGCTATCAGGTGTAATAACCATGGAAGAATTGAGATAACCTGTATGCTAAAAAACAAGTTACCTGAAATAAAATGCAGTTAATATAATTATTGTAAGTACCTAAAGCTGTGGGTCCTAGGACTTTAACTACTTCATCTGGAGGTCAGCAGCGAAAATCGTAGGAGCCACTGCAATAAGCCAGGTCTCTGTTTCTGTTATGATGTACACGTGAAAGGTATACGTATACATCATAGCCGACCCAACAGAGACCAGAAGGAAGAAAAGAATAAATAAACTTTAAAAAATAATAATAATGAATTATTATTTTTTTAATAATAATGTTAAGAGCCGGGAAAAAGAATAAATAAGCTGTAAAAAATAAAAAAAAATAATAATAAATAAATAAGTTCATGCCAATAGAATCCTGTGGAAAAAGAAGAATGAAATATAAAATCAAAGAAAACTAAGAGAAGGGGCAAAACAAGAAAACTTGTTGTCTGTATGGACCAGAAGACATTGAAAGTCAATGGGGACCAAAGGAGAGAGCCAAATGTTCATGTGCGGTGTATATATATCAGTTGAAGTGGCCCCATGTGGGGGTGAAAGGGTGTGAATTCATAAACATGAACTGTACCCATGTGACGGGGAACCGAGCAATTAAACAGATGAGGCAAAAAGCCAGCAGATGGAGAAACAAAAATTAACAAAGTAGTGTGGAAAAGACAACTTTGTAATAGAAGAAAACAAGTAGCGATAGTCGAGAAATAGCATCTCGATATTGCTTTTAGCCAGTCTAATTGCTCACGAGAAATAAAATGTAGTAAAAAGAACAGCAGAAAGTAATTGGAATGGAGGTGAATAAAGCAGTGCTCGGGCTGTTCGGGGTTGCAAACTCATATCACAGTTTGTCCCTGGATGGATGACTGGACAATTGCCTCATGTCTTTAAGATAATAATAGCAATGTTAAAGAAATCAAAATAATATTTTTAAGATCAAAAATAAAAATAAACATGGCAAATGACATAATACTCCCATATATAGACAATCCGTGGGCACGAGCTTTCCACACTGTGAGACACGACAGTCATGGGGGTATAAAACTATACAATATGTACAGGCCTGAATGTAAAGGAAGTTACTCTACTTACATGATGTTTAGAACTAAGTCGTAGTTTGTAATGTTTTTAAATATAATAATGTTAAATGATTTTTTGAGCAGCCGGGAATTTATTTTGTAGTAATTTATTGTAGAGTATTTTAATGTTGTCTGAAAATAGACTGATACTGTTGCATATTGTTGCAATTCTTAAACATTTGGAAAAAATTGTTTGCATGAACTTTTTTAGAAATGTTAGAGTGCCAATGGATAAGACTGACTACATTGAAGCTAAAAGCATCTCTTTTGTTGTATATGTTGATAGCCGTATGAGGGCTGTCGATATTTACGTCTAGGTCAGTTCTGTGGGGTAAAAACTAGCAAAGTCCTGTTTAAAAGTTGGGTAGTTGAAAAAATTATCAAGTCACTAATGTATCTATAAAGCTGTATGTCTCAGGTTGGCTGTCTCGGACCAGTATAGGTATAAAGTAGCTAAGACGCAGCTAGCAGGGCTACCCATGGGGATACCTATGGTTTGTAAATAGATAGATTTACCGTCAGAAATGTAACTGTTGGAAACACAAAGATTAACGAGGTTGTTCCAAAAAACAGACCTACAATCAATAATATCTATGTAGTTGTTGTAAATTATATTTAGCACGGATTTTAAGTTAGCTTGGTTTATGCTGGTGAACAGACTATTGAAGTCAAAGGTTTGCACATGAGAGATGTTATTTGTTATTAATAATTCTGCTCTCAGGAAGGAACACACGCACGCACAGTAATAATAGCAAATGATACAAGAGAGCAAATATATAGCATCAACAAAATTTTTAAAAATAAAAAGTTCACCCATCTCTAACCTTTAAAAGGGGTGCTCTTACAAAGAAAGGCTTAAATTTTGCAAATTACAGCATCCAGAGAGAGAGAGAGAGAGAGAGGGGGGGCAACTGTGAGGCGATCTGATTGAGGTGTATAAGGCCTTGAATGGTTTCAGCAGAGCTCAATTGTGATTGGATTCTTCCTCTTGCTCAGATTATGAACCTGAAGGGACAAATTCAAATTGAGGAAAGACAGTTGTAGAACAGATGTGCAGAAATTTGCCTTTAGCCAGTGTAGTTGATTGCAGGAACAAAGTTCCATCTGTCATTGTTGGAGTTGATAGCTTAAATAAATTCAAGGAGGAACTGGACAAACTTTGAGCAAATGGATATGTGAAACGGGATTTTCTTTTTTGGTTGATATTGTATAAGCTTACTTTCTTGCACCATATGCCTCTACTAATGCTAATACTAATAAATAAGATAGTTTCCAACTGTTAAAAATGATGTAACTAGGTTTTGTTTCATTAAATAAACTAAAGCAAATTGTTGGGGGTCATTATCAGTATGGAACTAAATGAAAAAATTGATATAAAGAAATATTAGTCTGAACAACAGACAGACAGAATTAAATTTTTCAAGAATGTGTTTAGCAAAAAGAAATTTCTGCAGACATTTTACACGTTGCATCTTTGCCTGCCAGCCTATAAAAGGGCAAACAAGATATTCATTTAGCGACTCTAAAGTTAAAAAAAAAAAAAAAAACATTATCAATTATCCAGATAGAAGGTTTTATGAATATTTTTTTCCAGGAAGAAATATTGCTTCAGAGCTTTTAAACTGTTTTGTCACATTTTTTTATATATTAGTTTATGTACACCCGAAAATAAATAATTTTTGAACATCAACATTGCAACTAATCATTTGCTTGATCAATAGAGCTGGATTACATGATGAAGACAGTGAAAATAATCATGGACTACAAATGGTTAAGATGAAAAGCTGAATGATATTCGTCTATGCATACAGATCACTTATAAGTTCAAGGAAAAAATGAAACAGACAGATTGTTAGATGTGCAACAAACAGCAGAAACTAATGACAAAAGAAGGGTAATAAGAGTTGGTGATTTAAAAAATGCAAGGTAGGAGAAATAATAATTATGCCTACAGAAATTGTGGGGAAAATTAAAAAAAGAAAGACATCATCATCCAAATCTTTGGATTTACAGTCACAAATCAGTCTTTCTGAACTATCAGCCTCCTGTTTTATAATTACTTTAAATATTATTTTCCAGGCCAGCCTATTTCCTGTTGGATATTTAGCCAGAGTAAGCACTCTTTCTCAGTGTGCCTGACATCAATCCACTTTTCTCTTGGTCTGTTTTATTTCTAAAGCTCTGAACTGGTTAGTTTTAGAAGTGACAAATTTTATTTTTGAATATTAGGTTATTATGTGCAATTACAGAGACTGGGTTATTTGAAAAAAGTAAAGAGCTTGTCTACATCAGAATTATCTTGTAGGACATGCATGTTAACATTATCATATTCCTGTAGCTAAATTAGCAGTCGGAAATTTCTTTATCACACCACTTCATGTAAATGACAGTCTATCAGTAAGTTTGTTTGTTTGTTTTATGGTGCATTAGCATCTAAGGCTATAATGCACCAAGTCAATCTATGAGTAAGTGTTTCACTGCTAGCTGAGAGTTACAATTTAGGAATGTCTCCCTTTGAGAGCAGATGTAAATGCACAATGTACGTCTCGAATACGTATTCTTGTATATTGGAGACATTCATGCCTATTATCTCAAAAACACTCATCCCTCATGCCAATTATATCAGAAATTCAATTTCCATAACTGAAGTTCTTGTTTTACTAAAAATAGTTTATTTGCCTGATTTTGCCAAACTTTTACCAGTAACCTTAACATATTTTATGACAGGGTTATAATCAAAATATGGAACCTAATGCAATCGAAAATTTCAGTTTGTAGAGCTTCTTGCAGCTTTATCAAGGAATCCAGAAAAAATAACTGTTTTCTTTTTTTTTTTTTTTTTTAATCTTTAAATCATATCAGCTAGGTCTGAATTTGATATAACATTGGATGAACCGAAGAGAGATTTTTTGTTGAGGAACATTACAATTAATGAGTCAGTGTAGAGAAGACAATTAAATAGATATAATTTCTCAATGTGGTTTCCAGCACAATTGCTGAATAACATTAGATAGTAATTACTGCGAAAGAAAGAGATATAACACGCATTAAAGAAGACAAAAAAAAAAAAACTTCAATCCACAGCCATAAATAGGAAGCATGGCGTTTCCTTTGTAGAACATATATTCTTTGAACAAACTGCACACAGGAATGCTATAGGTTCATTTTATAACAACAGACAACCACACAGAACACCATACAATTAAGAATGATGTAATTCTTAATTAACAAAATGGAGCAAATTGGGATTAGCATTAGTAGAGGCATTTGATGCAAGAAAGCAAGCTTATGCAGCATCAGCCAAAAAAAAAAAAAAAAACCACTTCCACTTCACCCCTCTGTTCGTTCCAAATACCTGTCCAGCTGAGCCTTAAACTTATTTAGGCCATCAACTTCCACGACAAGGGATGGAAGTCTGTTCCACCAACCAACCACCCGCTGGCTAAAGGCAAATTTCCGCACGTCTATCCTACATCTGTCTTTCCTCAATTTGAATTTATGCCCTCTCAGGTGATTATTCTGAGCGAGAGAAAGAATCCCATCAGCACTGAGCATGCTCAAACCATTCAAGGCTTTATACACCTCTATCAGATCACCTCGCTGGTGCCTAGTCTCCAGACACTGCAATTTGCAAAACTTAAGCCTTTCTTCGTAAGAGCAGCCCTTTGTTCCATTCACTAATCTTGTTGCCGTTCTCTGTACTCGTTCCAGCAGCTCTACATCCTTCTTGAAATGAGGCCTCCAGACCTGTATACAGTACTCTAGGTGTGGCCTAACATTGCCTTATACAAAAGAATAATCACCTCCTTATCCCTGCTAGAAAAATTCCTATATATCATTGACAATACACCATGAGCTACTCTTGCAGCCCATCTGCACTGCTCAGAGAACTTCATATCTGCCTGCACAACCACCCCCAAGTCCCTTTCATTCTCTACCACTGTCAGTGTAGTACCACAGAGTTGATACGTTGCTCTGGGGTTGCTGTTTCCCATGTGTAGTACTTTACATTTGTCAATGTTAAACTTCATTTGCCACCTCTCAGCCCATCTGCTCAACCTTTCCAGATCCTGTTGCAGCAGCATAGTGTCAGTAGTGTCCTTGACAACATTGCCTACCTTTGTATCGTCTGCAAAACTTCGACATTAAGCTACCTTTGTATCGTCTGCAAACTTCGACACCCTCATTAATATCATTTATGAATACAGAAAACAATAATGGACCCAACGCTGAGCCCTGAGGGACTCCGCTAATAACATTAGTCCACGATGAGCAGTGTCCATTGATTACCACTCTCTGTCTTCTCCCTCTCAGCCACCCCTTTATCCATAGCAGCAATTTGCCTCCAATGCCACACTGCTCCAATTTGTGCAGCAGTCTTCCATGTGCAACAGTATCAAAAGCCTTTCTAAGATCCAAGTATATAATATCAAAGTTATTCCCTGCATCCAGTTCCTTTGTGACTGCATCATAGTATCCAATCAAATTGGTCAGGCAAGACTTCCCCTTAACAAAACCATGCTGTGTCCGAGCTATAGCTGAAGTCTTGTCTAAATGATCCTGCAGTGCTTCTTTAACTAGTGCCTCCATTAATTTTCCTGGAACAGAAGTTAAACTCACAGGTCTATAATTACTTGTGTCAGCCTTTGATCCTCCTTTGTGAATTGGGGTCACATTTGCACATCTCCAGTCTGTAGGTACCTCCCCTGAGTCCAAGGAAGCTCTCATAATTACGGCTAAGGGTTTGCTTACTTCCTTTGCTGCCTCCTTTAATATAACTGGATAGATCCCATCCACCCCGGGTGCCTTTCTTGTGTTTATCTTCAACAATTTCTCCTCCACTTTACTCTCAGTTATTACAAGATTCTCTAGCTTACTGCTAGAGCTGAATACACCTCTGGCATTCCCCTCGCTAAATAACTCCTCATGTGTGAATGTCGATGCAAAATATTCATTTAGTTTGTTAGCTACCTGAGCAGGATCATCAACGGTTGACCCATTGATATCAAGTGGACCAATCTGATTCATCCCCTTCCTTCTAGAGTTTCCATAAGTAAAGAACTCTTTGCTGTTTTTCTTTGCATCCCTTGCCAAAGATTTCTCGTAACCTACCTTCGCCTGCCTAACCTCCTTTGTAACTTGGTTACAGATCAACTTATATCTATCATAGGCTTCTGTGTCATGTGTTAATTTGTATGTATCCCATGCATGTTTCTTCTCTGCCATATGCCTCATCAGTTCATCTGACATCCATTTAGGCCTAAACCTTGAACAATATTTCTTAGTTGGTATGTAAAGCCTAGTAGCTTCCAAGATAAGTTCTTTGAATGCTTCCCATTTTGCATTTGCTGTTGGTAACATCATCAGTTGGTCCCACTGTATAGAATTTAAATACTGTCTCAGTCCATCGTAGTTGCCTTTACGAAAGCAATAACCCTTCCCTTTACTCCTAATGGTATAACCTCTTTGAGTAAATCCCACTTCAGCACACTGTGATCACTGCCACCTAGTGGTTGATTTATCTGCAGATTCTTAATGCATGAAGAATCACTACTGATAATCAGATCAAGAGTATTGCTCCCTCTAGTTGCCTCCCGAACATGCTGATGTAGAAAACAATCATCCAATAAATCCACAAAAACATTGCTAGTGTGTGAGTGACCAGCCCCCAAATTCAAGTCAATATCTGGGAAATTAAAATCTCCCATTATAAGACCGTTTAGAAACTTTGTTGGATTAACGAGTGATTAAAAGACCGGAGAGATAAATGGGCATTCCTCACCATGACCAGTAAGAGCAAGTGAGGAAACAGGGATCTGTACTAGGGGCACTCCTGTTTCTAATCTTCCTTAATGACTGATGAGAGAGAGAGAGAGAGAGAGAGAGAGCAGGGGAAGTTGTTAGAGATGCTGATGATTAAATGGGTGATTAATGACCAGAATCTGACATTTTGCTTCAAAATGACTTAGACCAGTTGTACATCAAAAGGACAGAATTCATCGGATATTTAGTTCCTTGGCAATGTTATGTTGTCACCTCTCTCTCACTAGTGAGACGAACCCACCACTTGGCAGTTATATAGGTACACTGCATCAATGCATTCACGTAGACGGTAATTAGATATCAGTATGGATAAACATTATGAGTTAACAGACTTTGAAAGAGGAATGATAGTGGTTGCCCGGCACTTATTTATTTTTTTTTTTTTAGTTGTTGGCGCATCGGCTTCTGTGGCCAGATTGCACCTCCCAAGGTTTTTGCATTTTCTACTTTGATCCAAGCCCGAGGCGGGATTCAAACCCACGACATTTAAGTTGCCAGGCAAGCACTATACCCACCTGGCTAGCCCGGCAGGCACCCGGCACATGGGGGCGCTCCATTGCTACAGAAATTACACTATCCCCGTTCGAAGCCGACCGGGCTAGCCGAGTGGGTAAAGTACCTGCCCAGCAACCCAAAGGTCGCGGGTTCGATTCCCGCCTCGGGCTTGGATCAAAGTACTGCAAAAACCTTGGGAGGTGCAATATGGCCACAGAAGCCGATGCGCCAACAACTACCAAAAATCATCCCCGTTCGACAGTATCAAGAGTCTATTAGGAATACACCATTTCCGGAAGAACATCTCATCGTGGACAGCACTGTGTGTGTGTGTGTGTGTGTGTGTGTGTGTGTGTGTGTGTGTGTGTGTGTGTTATTTGATTTTTAGGAGCATTAGCAACTAAGGCCATATTGCTCCGGGAATATGTGGTGGTCATTCCCTGACCTTTCCGCATCCTCCGTATTTGGTGGTGATGGGCTTGAACCCCAGTCTAATCAAGAAGCGTGTGCTACGCACTGCTGCTCCTTCCCACCTGGCTACGGAGGCACTGTGTGTGTGTGTGTGTGTGTGTGTGTGTGTGTGTGTGTGTGTGTGTGTGTGTGTGTGTGTGTGTGTGTGTGGAGAAAGGTGGTGGATGAAAGTGGCTGTCAACGTCTGTCTCGCATTGTTTCAGCCAGCCACAAACCATCACCAACTTCAACGAGGAAGGTGCCAGAAATGTCTCCATCAAGGCCATCAGGCGATCATTAGCAGCAATAAGTTATGGGACCCACCCGAGTCCCACTGCTAACACCAAGACACAGAACTCTATGCCTCAACTGGGTAAAAGAACATTGGCACTGGACCTTGGATGATTGTTGTTTGTTTGTTTAAGGCTTTACGGCACAAGGATAGCAAGGCCATAATGCGCCTAACTATGGTGATGTTAAATACATAGTTTATATAAATGTCGTTAAAATTCATACTGCGTTGTACAGTTGTATCCATTTAAGGAATGAAAAAATTTTGGCCACATGTGGCGTATCTGCCAGGTTGATTTGATTTGGTAGTTGTTGGCGCATCGGCTTCTGTGGCCATATTGCACCTCCCAAGGTTTTTGCAGTACTTTGATCCAAGCCCGAGGCGGGAATCAAACCCGCGACCTTTGGGTTGCCGGGCAGGTACTTTACCCACTCGGCTAGCCCAGTCGGCGTATCTGCCAGGAGGTCAGCAATACTGACCTCCTGGCAGATACGCCAGGAGGAAAAAGTGGTAAATATAGCTTGTCAGTCACTATTGTATTTGGGACAATCAATGAGTACGTGTTGGACAGTGAGCTAAGTGTTGCAGTTTGTGCAAGGTGCATGTGGCCTATCCCTAATCAGGCTAATACGACTTCTTCATGTCGGTTCTCACATATACTAGATCTACATGGTTTTAGATCTTTTTTTATGCCAAGTAGCTTATTGTTGCCTTGATTCTGCAAGGTATGTTGCCATTGTTCAAGGCATCATTTCTTTATAATGTACTTGTAGTCAGATGCAGGTGTATTGAAGGATTGGTCTATAGGATCAGTAGCAGTTTTGGCAACTAGCTCGGCCTGTTCATTTCCAGAAATTCCAGTGTGACCAGGGATCCAACAAAGGAGAACTTGTTGTTTCCTCCAGTTTAATTTAGTCAGAGTATTCCAGTTCTGTCTAAGTAAGGGTTATCATTCTTCGTATTGTGTTATAGTTTGGATAGCACTAATGGAATCAGTCTAAATAATACTGTGCAGTCTGGTTCTTAAGAGTGTGTAGGTTAAGGCTATGTGGATAGCACAGAGTTCTGCAGTATAGCTGCTACAATTCAGTGGGGAGTTTTTTGGACATGGTGATGTTAGGAAATACTGCTGCTGCACCAACATGCTTTTCAGTTTTAGATCCATCTATGTAGATCGGTTTGTAATGGCCATGCTGGGTTCTCAGTGTGACATGTATTTGTAGCATGTTCTGTTGGGACATGGGGTGTTTTCCCCAGGCTGTGAATGAAAAGTCACACGGTGGTATATGATACATCAAAGGCGGGATTGCATGAGAGGCAGTAGGCTGTATCTTACTCAGGTCAATTTGCAAGTCAGCCTGTAGTGAGTGAAGACGTATCCCGGTTGGTGTTTATATAAATGGGCAAACTCTATAAAGGTTTTCCCATTTAGGAGAGAAAATACCATTACAAGTGGGGTGTTTTGGATGCCCTTTGAGTTTTGTGGCAGAATTTAATAAAAGCATTTGTCTGCATAGCTGCAAGGGTGTTTCATGCACTTCAGCATATAAGCTCTGAACCGGCAATGTATGGTATGCTCACAGTGCAAGATGAAAAGTGCTGTGGTGTACAGGATCAAGCTAACATAAGGCGCTTGGTTTAGCAGAGCTATATGCTACAGAACCATAGTCCAGACATGACCGTGTTATTGAATTCATTATTATACTAAAGAGAGTGGCACTTAGCACTTAGCACTGACCCTTGTGGTACTCCTTCTTCCTGGATGAATTTTGAAGATAAGTGGTTGTGAACTGTTAACTTGAAATGAGCGGCAGTGCAGTAATTTTCTGATAAACTATGGTAAGTGTCTGCGTAATCCCATATCGTATAGGGTTTGCATAATACTATATCTCAGAAGTGTCAAAAGCTTTTTTGATGTCAAAGAAGACCATTGCAAGATGTTCTTTTCGGACAAAGGCATCACAAATGTTTATTTCTGTCTTGATCAAAAGGTCAAGAGTGGATCTACCTTCCCAGAAACCACATTGCACTGGATTTAGGAGATCATTTTGAGCAAGAAACCAGGTTAGTCGGGTGTTGACCATTTTTTCCATGACCTTGCTGATACAGCTAGTGAGTGCAATCGGTCGATAATGTTGCAGATTTGTAGGGTCTTTGCCTGGTTTTGGAAAGGCCAGAATGTACGTATGATGCCATTTGTCAAGGAATGTGTTTTATTTGAATATTTTGTTATAGAGGAGTAACAGAGCCTTGAGAGCCAGTTCGATGAGTTTTGCTATCATGATATAGTGGATTCCATCTGGCCCTGCTGCACTGCGGTTAGCAGATGATAGAGCATGATGCAACTCTGACATTGTGAAGGGGAGATTGTATGCAGAAATTAATGCTGATTCAAAATTGATAGTTTTTTTCAGCTTGTGCTTTGTGTTCTTGAAAATATGGCGAGAGTATGATGTCATAGCTGATATTTCCATGAAAGATCTACCCAGGGTGTTTGCAATCTTCTCTGGTTTTGTGATATCATGGCCACTGACAGTGAGCATGGGACAGTTGATGTGTGGGTGTTTTACATACATCCACTGTATTTTTGCCCATACTGTTTGAGTTTTTGTCATTCTTGTGATTGTGGAAGTGAAGTGTCTCTGTGCTTCCCTTTTGCTAGTCTGCCTGACTCGTTTTGCCTTTGATCTTGCCTGTTTAAAGTGGATGAAGTTTTCTGTTGTTGAGAACTTCCTGAATATATTCCATGCTCTGTTTTTTAGCTGGCTGATATTTTTATGGATTGTTTTGGAATTGCTTTGTCTGCTGTCTGCAGTATTTCAATAGATATATATTCTACTGCCAGGTTTATTGATGCTTGTTAGATCTGGTTTTCTTCTAGTGTTGCTAGCTGTTTGTACACATCCCATTCAGCTTTGGAAAAGTTCCATTTGGGGATTTGATAAGAGAGGTGGGGAATGCTTGCGTCAATGCGGCATTATCGCAAGATAATGATCATTGCCCGGTGGATTGCTTTGAATAGTCCATCCAAATAGAGGATATATGGTTGCTGTGCATAGAGAGACATCAATAGCTGATGTAGATCCTGTAGGAAGGTGTGTACATGCATGAGCACCATTATTGAGAGTTATTAGATTATGTTGATCAAGTAGTTTTTCAATGGTTTGTCCACGCTTGTCCACTTTATGGTTTCCCCACAGCGGATAGTGCTGTTGAGGTATCCTAAGATGCAGTAGGGTTTGGGAAGTTGTATCACTAATTCTTCTAAGTAGGCATAGCTTATATTTTGGTTAGGTGGCAAGTATAATGAGACTATGGTTAAATCAAAGTTAATATTGACTCATGCAGAAACTGCCTCAAGGTTTCTTTTTAGTGGGAGTGGCTTTGAGGGTATCTGGGGTTGATAATCAGTGCTACTCCTCCATGGGCAAGATTGTTCGGATTTTGTTGAACATGAGATCTTGACGATGTATTACATATTTCCGAAGGGAAACATTTATATTTGGTGTCAGATGTTATTTTTGTTATTTTTGGTTTTTAGGAGCATTAGCAACTAAGGCCATATTGCTCCGGGATATGCGGTGGTCATTTTCTGACCTTTCCGCATCCTCCGTATTTGGTGGTGACGGGCTTGAACCCCAGTCTAATCAAGAAGCGTGTGCTATGCACTGCTGCTCCTTCCCACCTGGCTACGGAGTTGCCCTTTGGTGTCAGATTGGTTTCCTGTAAGCAAATGGCAATAGGGTCATAATGTGAAAGGAGATCTCAGATGGTGGACAAATTACTATGATAGCCTCGGCAATTTCACTGTAAGAAGGTAAGCATTATTTGGGTTTAGTGGAACCCTCAACTTCTTTTCAAGGGGCAGAAGATTTACATCATTCAAGTTTACTTTTCCACTTCTTTGGAAAATAAGGTTTCCCTGTATCCATATCCTCATTGGTGAACAGTTTAGAACCTGTCCGTCTTGATTTAAATTGTCTTCTGAGTCCATGTATTCTGTTTGATTTGAGTCAGTAGTGGTAGATACTGTGGTATTCTGCTGTTGAATGGCATCTGGTTGATTAGCATATTTATGGCTTTGCTTTGTTTGTTTTTCATTTGGTACTAGGGACAACAGTGACCTTGCCCATTCAGCTAGTGATTTACTTGGTGGTATAGTTACACCCGTTTGGGTAGAAATTAATATATGTTTTGTGGTTATTTGTGCATAAGTGGACTTATTAGTATTTGGAACTGGTAGGGATTTTTTAGCCTCTTCAGTTTTGTACCGCTTTATCTTTTTCTCTTGTTTTCAAAGGGAACACTCCTTGGAATACGCTGGATGTGCCTCTTTACAGTTGACAGATTGGTGTTGTGGCTGTGCAGTCAGTACTAATGTGTGCAGTGGATCCACATGTGACACAGACAGCTACACTTCTACAGACTGGCTGTGAGTGCCCAAACTTCTGGCACTTATAGCAGCGTAATGGGTTTGGGATGTACGGTTTAACTCGGCAGTTAAGAAAGCCTACTTTTATCATTGTTGGTGGATTGGGGTTTTAAAGTAAGTATTATGTTCCATGTAGGAACTAGTATGCCATCTTTCTTTGTCATAATTCTTCTAACATTAATGATTCCTTGGTCATGTAATTCTTGTTTTAGTTCTTCATCTGACACATTCATGAGGTCCCATTTGGTGATGATACCTTTTGACGTGTTCAGGGAAACGCATGGTGAAATGGTGACAGAAGTTCCACCAAAAGTTTTCAATTTTTGTAGTTGCTCAGACTCTCAAGCAGTGGCAACTTCAAATAGTTTTTTTTTTTTTTTTTAGGAGCATTAGCAACTAATGCCATATTGCTCCGAGGATATGCAATGGTCATTCCCTGACCTTTCCGAATCCTCCGTATTTGGTGGTCACGAGCTCGAACCGTGGTCTAATCAAGAAGTGTGTGCTACGCACTGCTGCTCCTGCCCACCTGGCTATGGAGGCACCCCTTCAACTAGTAGATCTCTTGATCTTAGATGACGAACTGTCTTGGGAGTACCTATTGTGCTTTCTAGGCATTTCTGCACTAGGAATGGAGAGAGTTTTCCAACTGGTTGTTCTTGAGTTGAATGAATAATCAAGAAGGTTGGAGTTCGGATTCTGCCTACATCAGTCTTTTGACATTTTGCTGCGAAAGAATCAGGCTCCTCTTGTTCTTGTCTTGTCAGGGTTTCTTCTGTGCACCCAGTGTTTTTCTGGGTTTCATGAACTTTTTGCTCAATTTCGCCCTGGAAGGGAGACCTTTTCCCCTCCAGGTTACCAGCCCTGCCACGTGGAGGCAGGAGCAGTGCCACCTTTGTGACCATGCGGTAGTGAGTTAGCAGTAATATGCAAAATAAAAGAAAAAAGAAAGGTTACTTTTCCTCCTGTTCAAAGTGATTTCTTTACTGAAGCCTATTTAATTGATTGTTAGTGTAATGCTGTAAATAAAGAAGACAATTTTATTTATTCAAGAGAGCACAAATTCACTGGCAAAGACACTTGATCACAAAATCACTTGGCACCTGGGGTCCTAGGATGATTGTAGACTGGTCTCCTGGTCCAATGAGTCCTTAAATGGCATAAACTGAAATTGAGGAAAGACAGTTGTCAAATAGATGTGCAGAAATTTGCCTTTACCTAGCGGGTAGTTGATTGCTGGAACAAACTTCCATCTGTCGTTGTGGAAGTTGATAGCTTAAATAAATTCAAGGTAGAACTAGAGAAACATTTGGAACGAATGGATGGGTGAAATGGGAAGGGGTTTTTTAATTTGATTTTATTTTTTTGGCTGATGCTGTATAAGCTTGCTTTCTTGCATCATTAGCCTCTATTAATGCTAATACCCCCAACTATCTTGCATCACACATACAAAGTCATCCATCTAAACTTGATTTGACTCCAGGAAGAGTCTGATTAATTTCGGAAGGCTTTTCATAAGCATGACTTCTGCCAATCGAATAATTATCCCTTCTGAACACACTATACTCACCATACCGAAATTCTTCATTTCCTATCTCAGGATGGCAATATGTTTCCGATAGTTCTAAAATCTCAGTATTAGTTGACCTAATTAAATAAAATTAGTTTAATTTATTTGAGATACTCACGACATACTATATAGATGAAGGGAAAAGTTTGTATCTTTAGGCTTATTATTGCCTTTCCTTATTATTGTATAAGTATATTTTTCCTTGTAGTAGTATGACTGCTGGTAGTTTCTGCACCTATTTCAATGTTTCTATGATCAAAGTAATTACAATCAAAAAAATAAACACAGACGATGCAAGATTTTGGCCCATGTCACTAGCCGCTGCATCATTCCAGTGGCTCCATTAACTCCCCACCCCACACACAAAAAATTAAGTTTCCCTAAACCTTTATGGCACCCTCAATGACACTAACAAAAATTGTTGCACCTCCTCTGATGAAATGAATTCCATCTTTGCGAAACAAATTTCTTCCATTAATTAGGGCAGGCTATGTTGTGAAAAATCTCCCCTATAAGCCTTGCACAGCCCAGAGTTAACCAAAAATACTTCCATCTCATATTCCGTCCTGAGCAAGGATTAGGTTCAGAAATTTTAAAACAGTAATGTAACCATGGAAGAGAAACAGAACATAAATCATGCAGAATATATCAATTATCAAGCAATACCAGGCTGCAGAGAGAGAGACCACGAATTTGTGATCTGAAGTGCCCTGAAGACTACTAACATTCACTGCGTGCTTTGATATTTCTGTTGTCAGTGAAGAAAAGATGAAGGTTCTTGGATGTGCGGTTAGAAACTTCTGTAGATAAGTTGTGTAAGGTTATTAATAAATGTAAAAACTTCAGGCTTCTCAACCAGCTGGGGTGCTTAATTTACGCAAATTGTTAATTTGCAAAAATTAAGCATATTTATTTGCTTAATTTATGCAACTGACAATTAAGCATATAACTGTCAGTGTCTTAAATACTTTTGGTAACAGTATCACTAGCAATGCATGAAATAAGAACAAAATTTATTAAAGATAATTACCTTGTAAGAGATAATCTGGATTCTCTGCTCCTCATATACATTTCAGCTTCGTTTAATATGAATTCTTCATTACGAATATACTAAAATCACAAAAGATTATAGTGTGAAATTCAAAAATCACTTAAAAGAAAATGATAAAAAAATAAGATTAACTTACCTAACTGAGTTGCTTACTAATTTGTACAACAGTCTTCAGCTGAGGTGTACAGTGGTATCAAAATCACTTATTAACTGCAAATAAACTTCCTTGTCCCATTCCAACAAGAAGTTGGAAACACTGATATTATGCATTTTCCCAAGAGAAAAATTAGGCAAACACACAATAAATTTTCCTCCAACCACAGCTCAGCAAGCTTACATAAAATCCAGTCCAATTACCCATGCTATATGATGAAACTTGACTAAGTTTAATAATATTCAAATTTATATAAGTGAAGTAGCTTCAGCAGAAGCAAGTGACCATTGTAATAGGAGCAGAATGGAGCTCTATGTTGGGACAAGGAATACTGCTATCAAGAAGTATTTTCTTTATACAATACTATGTATAACACAGCAACCAAATGAATAATATGGGAGTATAATATAAATTCCAATCATCTGGAGCTCAAAATAAAAGTGAGCATTATTAAGTAAAACAGATATTTAGAAAAACGAAATAATGAATACTTCATTTCATTTTACCTGCATACAAAAAAGGGAATGTGATGCTGGTACAATTCCTTATTATGCTTATTTAAACCTGTTTCTGGCACTGTTACATGAGTATACTTATCTGTTTTGCCTAATTTTTCAAAAAAAAAAAAAAAAAAAAACAGCCCACAGTTACTCAAATCTATTCTACTGTTGCACTAAGTTGTTTAGTGATTGAAATACTGAAACTCCCTTGTCCATTAGTGCCTTGTAACCTTTCAAGACGGAATCTTGAAGGCTAATTTCTTTATTATTTTAAATTTCTACATTATAAGTTGTCTAATTAATAGATAAGAGTTGCAAAGGCTCAATACGTTCTATGTTATATATCAGTTAGTTAAGAATTGGAGGAATTACCTGTATGATACCTTGTAGAACACTTCGGTATTGATATATTTTAAAATATTTTATTGCTTTACCGTATGTTGAACAATGGTTCAAACAACTGAATAGTATTTTTAAAGATACACAATTCAAAATCATAACCAAAACCCACAACAAAACTACATGCTGCCCTTAAAAACCACGCAGCCCAATCCTCTTCCACGTCCCAAATAAATGATTTAGTCTATAATGTATCTTGCAAGGATTGCAACTCCTCATACCAGAGATCCATTTACTGTACACTCGAGATTGAAACAACATTCTACGTCCATCCTTTCATCCTGCTCCTCAGCTTTGGAACTAGCATTCCATGAAGTGAAGGCCACACCTTTCTTTCTATTGAACAAAGCAAAAATTCTCAGCATCTAACATTAAACCAAATTAACAATTTCAGAGATGACTGAAATTAAATTACATCAAAATTCAGTCAATGTATGTCACCCCTACCCCATCTCGGGTTCATGGCCCTTCACGTGCATGCACAAAGATATCAACTGCTATAAAAATTCTATCGCAATACCCGGTGTTCCTGATGTTCTATAAGCTTGCTTTCTTGCATTATATGCCTCAACTAATGCTAATTAGTGGAGCCCCCAGGGTTCAGTGCTGGGTCTCTCCTTGTTTTTAATCAATTATAAAGATATTGTTCAAGGCATAACAACTCTAATGAATAATCTAATAATTTTTCCGCAAGGAAAGATGGATTTTAGATTTTTCTAGTGCATTAGCCAGCATGAACATAGAAATTAGGCTGTACTGGGATTACTGAATACAGGTCTGAAAGCCTCATTTTAATTGCATTATTTGATTATTTGGGAATAGTCACCTGCAAGGAAAAGTGACTGAAGTGTTTAAGACATTAAAACTGGTTCTTCTCACTGAATGCATTTTTACTTTCTCAAATGGTATCTATAAGGGGACACAAATTAAAACTGAAAAAGGATGCTTATAAGAAATATCTTAGAAAACTTTTTATTAGAGATAATTTGTTAGATGAGCAGGTTTTCTTTCTTTTTTTTTTTTTTTTTTTGCTGATGCTCTATAAACTTGCTCCTTTACATCAACTTATCACTGTAATACTAAAATACTTGGGAAAGTAAAGCATATTTTTCATTAGCATTAATGAACTTCTGAGTTGAATTCATTCAGAGGTGAGCAAATAATTCAAAATATCACCAGTTGATTAGCACTGAGTGGATTCATACTGTTCATACTGGTAATCACAGATCACATGAAAGGTTCTCAGATAGTGTAAGAATTGCAACTGATTAACATCTCTACTACTTTTGAAAAGGCAGAGATAAGGGATACATCACTGTTCTCTCTCTCTCTCTCTCTCTCTCTCTCTCTCTCTCTCTCTCTCTCTCTCTCTCTCTCTCTCTCTCTCTCTCTCTCTCTCTCTCTCTCTCTCTCTCTCTCTCTCTCTCTCTCTCTCTCTCAGGGTAGCCGGGTTTTGACTGGTGCAGCATAAGCCTCAGGCTTCCTTGCAGCATTTGGCTAATCATCATAATAATAATAACTGAAAGGAAATGATCTGTGACAATTTTTAGGAACTGACTGGATATGAGCAAATTTCCATGTAGAAGGAAAAACACCAGTGGAACAAGAGTGTAAAAAGTTGATAAAAAACAGGAGAAAACCTTGGAGCGCACAGGCTGTTACAAGGAAATTAAATACAGTTAGGACCAGAAAATGTCTTAACATCAAGATGTTGAGAATTCTTCTGATGTTCTTCTGTCAGAAGACCCATAACATGCACTGAGTGAAATGCATTTGGTATAGTAAGAGATGATTTACCAAACTATTTTGAAAGATGCAAGAGTTAGATAAAAAGCATAGGCAAAAAAAAATTGGCTTTATTTTTAGCTAAGGATATAATATAACCATCAGATTACAACACAGACATAAGTATGGATGGTCAGAGGTTGTGGATGGTCAGAGGTAACATGTTGTTGTTGTTATTTGGTTTTTAGGAGCATTAGCAACTAAGGCCATATTGCTCCAGGATATGCGGTGGTCATTCCCTGACCTTTCCACATCCTCCATATTTGGTGGTGATGGGCTTGAACCCTGGTCTAATCAAGAAGCGTGTGCTACGCACTGTCACTCCTGCCCACCTGGCGCCCTGTGGCTAACAGCTTTTGCCAAAAACCAGAAGGATTGATTACCATTTGAACAAGAAGAAATTATGGCTAATCACCATCATCATTTTCTACTATTATTTATTTATTCAGTTGATTACAAGTTACCTGTTCAATACAAGTTTAGATTGAGTAATAACTTTTTTTTTTTTTTTTTTTTTTCTTACAGCTGTTGCAAACTTTGATGTAAGAAGAAAGTTAAGCTAGAGATTTGGATGCAAGTCAATTGTGATATGCTATGTTTTACCATGAACAGTCTTACACTGTGTTTATTTTAAAGCCAGAGTTTACATAGACTTTAAAGTGTAATAAGGAATAAAAGATTTTATCCTCAACAAGAACAATTTTCACTGACACAATCTGAGTAAATGTTAGGATCACAAGATTTAAAACAGTAATGCAATCAATGAATAGAGCAGTTTTTCTCAATTAATTTGGCCATGGTACCCTTTCATATCCTTTAAAAAATTATGAAATTCCAATTAAAAAAGTTTTAGAAAATGCAGACTCCCATGATCAGTGTCTCTCCCACTACAGACTGCCTATTTGCCGGGTACTGACAATGCATGTGCAATTGGTACAGCATAGTAGAGCAATGCCAAAAGTTTGTATCTTCTCTTATTTAAATAATACTGTGTTTATCAGTTCAAATTAAATTCATGTAATTCACTTGATTAACATATGAACATGCAGTGATTTTTTGAGAAACATCATTAGAATTTTTTTAAGTCTTGAAATATTATTCTAATGTCACCCCTTCCCCCAATTTTCTGGTGAAACCTGCATTTTTACTTCACCGAACCCCCAGTATTTCTTGAAACACCATTTGGGAAACATTGGAATAGAGGAAGAGAAATTGCATGAATCATCCCATTTTGCATTCTTATGGAAACAACATGAGACTGAGCATCCACAAGGTGACGGCCTTTCTTCCACGGACCGTCACCAACAAACCAGGATTTCAGGAACCAGATGGCAACTAATAATAACTGTATTGAAGAGTGGTTAGCAAGGAAAAGATTAAGAGTGTTGGAAGTGTGCTCATGATGGTAGTATTCCAGCTGTTTGTTATTTGGTTTTTAGGAGCATTAGCAACTAAGGCCATATTGCTCCAGGATATGCGGTGGTCATTCCATGACCTTTCCACATCCTCCATATTTGGTGGTGACGGGCTCAAACCCCGGTTTAATCAAGAAGCGTGTGCTACGTACAGCTGCTCCTTCCCACCTGGCTACGGAGGCGCCAAACGAAGGGAGGAGGGGTTATGCTGTTAGTTAAGAAACACAAAATCTAAGAAGGTGCATCCAGTTGACAGGGATGAACATAAGCACTGGGAAAGAAAAAAATGAGGGTAGGAGCTTGTTATAGGCTTAATGACTCTGATGAGTACAATGAACAATTATACAGAAAAATAGATTGGGCCAGTAAATCAGAGTGTCTTATAATAGGAGATTTTAACTTCCCAGATATACACTGGAACTTGTGGGTTAGTCACTCACACAAATAGCAAGGCATTTGTGGATTTACTGGATGATTGTTTTCTACAGCAGCATGTCAGAGAGGCAACAAGAGGGAGTAACACTCTTGATCTGATTATTAGCAGTGTTTATTCATGCATTAAGAATTTACAGATAAAGGAATCACTAGGTAGGAGTGATCACAATGTACTGAAGTGGGATTTACTTAAAGATGTAACTACCATCAGGGGTAAAGGGAAGGGTTTTGCTTTCATAAAGGCAACTGCAGTGGTCTCAGAGATTTTTTAAGTTCCATACAGCGGGACCAACTGATGATGTTACCAACAGCAAATTCTAAATGGGAAGCATTCGATGAAGTAATTTTGGAAGTTACTAGACTTTTTGTTCCAACTAAGAAATACTGCTCCAGATTCAGGCCAAAATGGATGTCAGATGAACTAATCAGACTCGCGGCAGAGAAGAAAAATGCATGGGATGCACATAAACTTTCAGGCGACACAGAACCCTATGGTAGATACAAACTAGTCTACAATCAAGTCACAAAGGAGGTCAGGAAAGGGAAGGCACATTATGAAAAATCTTTGGCAAAGGATGCAAAGAAAAATAGCAAAGACTTCTTTACTTATATAAACTCTAAAAGGATGGGAATGAATCAGATTGGTCCACTTGATATCAATGGTTTGAATGTTGATGATCATTCTCAGATAGCTGCCAAACTAAATGAGTATTTTGCATCTACATTCACACATGAGGAATTATTCAAGGAGGAGAGGGCCAGATGTTTCTCAAACTTTAACAGGGAGTTAAATTATTGAAGTTAAATATAAGAAAGGCACCTCGAGTGGATGGGATCTATCCAGTTATATTAAAGGAGGCAGCAAAGGAAGGAAGCAAACCCTTAGCCATAATTATGAGAATATCCTTAGATTCGGGGGAAGTCCCCACAGACTGGAGATGTGCAAATGTATCCACAATTCACAAAGGGTGACAACTAATTACAGACCTGTTAGTTTGACTTCCGTTCCAAGGAAAATAATGGGGCCACTAATCAAAGAAGCATTGTGGGATCATATAGACAAGACAGCAGTAATAATTCAGACAAAACATGGGTTTGTCAAGGAGGAAGTCTTCTCTGACCAATTTGATTGGATACTATGATGTGGTCACAAAGGAACTGGATGCAAAAAATATATATTTTTCATATACTTGGATTTCAGGAAAGCTTTTGATACTGTTGCACATGGAGGATTACTGTAGAAATTGAAGCAGTATGGCATTAAGGGCAAGTTGCTATAATGGATAAAAGGATGGTTGAGTGGGAGAAGACAGAGCGGTGGTCAATGGGTACTGCTCTACGTCGACTATTGTTATTAGTGGTGTCCCTCAAGGTTCGATGTTGGATGCAATGATATTGATGAAGGTGTATCAAGCTTAATGTCAAAGTTTGCAGATGATACAAAGATTATCAGGGTTGTTGTTATTTGGTTTTTAGGAGAATTAGCAACTAAAGCCATATTGTTCTGGGGATATGCAGTGGCCTTTCCTGACCTTTCCACATATTCCGTATTTGGTGGGTTGGCAGGGTTGTTAATAACAGTAATGACAGTATGCTGCTGCAATAGGATCTGGAAAAGTTGGGTAGATGGGCTGAGAAGTGACAACTGAAGTTAAACATTGACAAATTTAAAGTACTGCATATGGGTAGCATTAACCCCAGAGCAATGTACTAACTATGTGGTGTTACACTCAGGGCAGTGGAGAATGAAAGAGTCTTTGGGGTTATTGCGCAGTCAGATATGAAGTTTTCTGAGCAGTGCAGACAGGCTGCCAGAGCAGATCACAGGGTCTTATCAATGATATACAGGAATTTTGCAAGCAGGGATAAGGAGGCAATTATCCCCTTGTATAAGGCAATAGTCAGGAAACACCTTGAGTACCGCATACAGGTCTGGAAGCCTCATTTTAGGAAGGATGTAGAGTTGCTAGAACAAGTACAGAGAAGGGCAACAAGACTGATGAAGGGAACAAAGGGGTGCTCTTATGAAGAAAGGCTTAAATTCTACAAATTGCAGCTTGTGGAGACTAGGCACCAGTGAGGCGATCTCATTGAGGTGTATAAGGTCTTTAATGGATTGAGCAGGCTTAATACTGATGGGATTCTTCCTCTTGCTCAGATTACAAACCTAAGGGGGCATAGATTAAAACTGAGGAAAGACAGTTGTAGAATAGATGTGCGGAAGTTTGCCTTTAGCCAGCGAGTAGTTGATTGCTGGAACAAACTTCCATTTTTTTTTTTTTTTTTTTTTTTTTATGTGAACCCCAAACACAAGAGGTATTAGAACCTATAGTACTTAGTACCGTGCTTGGGTTGGAGGTTGAGAGGACGAAAGAAGATATTTGTTGACATTGGACTTCAACTTCTGCAGATTGTAATTTTCAGGAAATGCGTATGAGGAAGGTTGTTCCAGAAAACGGCAGTTGAATGAATAAATGAGGAAGATGAAAAGTTGGTTCTGTGGGTTTGAAGTTGGACAGTAAATGGATGTTGGCTGGTGCTGGCAAGTGTTCGGCCTGTTTTGAAAGAGCGAGCATGAATTATAGAAGCCAATTCAGAAGAACAGTGCCCATGGAAGTATCTGTAGAAGAGGCATGCAGCAGTGCATCTATGAGAAAGCGAGTGGAGAGACTCTGTTAGAGATGAATCATTAATTAACCTAACTGCCCTCTTCTGATTGGAATCTAGAAGCCTGAGAGAGGTTTTGGGGGCACCACCCCAGATGTGGGAACAATATTCCATGGTAGGGCTGATTTGTGATTTGTACAGAGTAAACAGCTCTTTGGAAGAAAAGTAACACTGAGAGCGAAAGAGAAAACCAAGTTTATTAGTTGCAGAGGAAGCATATTTGTAATGTGCTTGTGCCAAGAGAGATAAGTCAGGGGAATCCCCAAAAGAGATATATCATTTTGCCTAGAAATCGGAGTGTCACTAAAGATAAGCACAGGAGCAGAAGAATCCTTTTTTGCAAGATATAAGACAAGACAGAGTTTTAGAAGGATTGAAATCAACTAAGTTGTCTTTGCTCCACTGGAGAATTACCTGGAGATCGGCATTTAAGGAATTGGCAGCAGATTTTCGAGAAGTTGAAGCTGAGTGAGCAGGACAAGGTTTCTCAAAATGGAAAGTGGAATGCAATGTGCTATCATCGGCAAAACTATGGATAGGATTTCCAGTCAATGATAGAAGGTCATTGATATACAAGAGGAAAAGAGTGGGGGAAAGAACTGAACCTTGGGGGACACTGGTATTAGTGGAGACGTTAGAAGACAGGGAGCCATCTACCATCACCCTCAGTGAGCGATCAGAGAGAAAACTGGATAACTAATTAGTAAAAACAGTTGGCAAACCATAATATGGAAGCTTGTTTAGAAGACCTTTATGCCAAACACGATCAAAAGCCTTTGAGATATCAAGAGCAACTACTTGTGTTTCACCGAACCTTTCCATTGAATTAGTCCATAAATGGATAACATAAGCCAGAATATCACCAGTGGATCGACACTGACGGAATCCATAATAGCGATCGTTGATCAGACGGAAGGTTTCTAGGTAGTTTAAGAGTTGGCGGTTAATTGATTTCTCCATTACTTTAGAAAGAGTAGAAGTAATTGCAATGGGATGATAATTGGATGGGAGGTATTTGTCACCCTTTTTAGGAACTGGCTGGATATGAGCAAATTTCCAAGCAGAAGGAAAAACACCTTTGGAATAAGAAAGTGAAAAAAGGCGGAAAAGAATAGGAGTAAGTTCGGGAGCAGAGGTTTTGAGAACAAGTGGAGAAATACCATCAGGACCTGGAGCTTTCTTAGCTTCAAGATTCTTCAAAATCCTTCTGATATCCTTTTGACGGAAGACCACAGGAGGCATTGAATGGAGGGTGTTAGGAATGGTGGGAGGTGTTTTACAAAGATCATTAATACATGAGCTGGAAGAAAAATGGGATGCTAGCGGGTCACCTTTATCCTTGGCTGAAGTGACAACAGAACCATCTGGTTTGAACAGAGGTGGGAGCAGAAATGGGCAAAAGTTGAGGCCAATAGCTTTGGAGACCAGAATGCTCAGCTACCATTAGGGCAAGAGGCAAGTTTCCTACTCTTAGCCTGTTCAAACTCTAGTTTCGACTGATTAATAACAGCTTTACGATTGTTGCGAGCTTTGGTGTAGGCAGAAAATGAAACTGAAGAATTAGAAACAAGCCAATTACGATATGCAACATTCTTCTCTTGGACAGCCTTAGCACATTTATTGGAAAACCAAGGTTTAGATAAAGGACGAGATTTTAAAGTGGAGTGTGGGATAAAGGATTCCATTCCTGCAAGAATAATTTCACTGACACGATCTGAGCAAACGTTGACATCAGAAGTTTTGAAACAATAATCCGACCAAGGAAAAGAAGAAAAGAAGTCTCGCAGGTCATCCCATTTTGCATTCTTGTAATGCCAAACAACACGAGGTTGGGAATAGCCATGAGATAAAGGTTCCATTGGAGAAGAGACAATCACCAAGTTGTGATCTGAAGTGCCTAAAGGATCTCTCACTTCGACCGTGTACTTAGAAGGGCTGTTTGTGAGAAAAAGATCAAGCGTATTGACTGTATGATTAGGATTTTCCGGTATTCTTGTAGGAAAATGAACAATCTGTGCTAGGTCATTAGTAATTGGAAAAGCCTCAGCATCTCGACCTGCTGGGTCGGTGTGACTAGAAAACGGAAGCCAGCTGGAGTTGTGGTCTTAGAGGTTGTCACAGATATTCTCTCAGATATGCCAGACAAGCTGTACTTGCTACCTGGGAGTCTAAAACACTTATGGAACTGATATTCGGGTGACACTCAAGTCAAGAGGACCCAATTTCGGCGAAGTCCGGACGGTCTGTGACAGCCGAATCCTCTGCTTGCACCTTCACTATGGTGGGACTGTTAGTAATCCTGGGTATAACCTCCATGCACAAGTACGTGGTGGGTGACCACCCAGGTGTGAACCAACGTAAGCAGGGGTTGAGGTGTGGCACCCACACCACATGGAGGAACGCCGCCCCTCTATGTTACCAGGCAGTACTAGGTGGTAGATGACTCTCATCAACCGGTGAAATACCACCACTTTGCTTTTTGGAGGCTTGAAGTGGTGGAACCCATGTTTAGTCTCTAGAGCTAAGTTCCGGCCAACCCTTCCCTATCTCTTCCATCATGCAGTATGATTGATGACTTTTGAGGTTATGATGAATGTCGTGGCGAGATCCAATATTCCTTACATTTCAAGGGTACAGCTCTAAAACAGTGTTCGCAGGCCGGCCGCTAGTTAGTACACTGGACCAAACCTATTGGTAACTGTCTAGGAGGCTTCCGGATTAGCTAGCGTATAATCTTGCTACCTCTACTCTGCCAGATAATGACTGGAGGGAGTCGGAGTAGTGTGTATGCGGGGAGCATTGTCGAGGCCACGTTATGTCAAGGATCTGGGCATATTCTTACCACATGTACGCCATATCCAAAAATTTCATTACTTCATACAGCATGTCCCACCCACTCTTTCTTACTATTGAATACACCATGAATTGTCAAACTAATAGAGCAAGCTTATCTGTGAAAAGATATAAACCTCCCAAGGACTTCCTAATTCATTTAACAAATATACGTGGTCTCAGTTCTAATCTCAACGACGTCCATTTCCACTTGCAGTCTTGCAAACCCCATGTACTTTTTCTGACAGAATCTCAGTTATCGGTTGATTCAACTACTTCTCATCTCTGATTTCCAAATTATTCGCTGTATGATTCCTTTCGCCTCAAAGGTGGTACTTGTGCATATGTCCATTCTGATATTCCCTGTCAGACTTGGCAATTTGGAATCTCCTCTCTTTGATCTTCTCTGGCTTAAAATCTCTCTACCTCATTGTGTCAAATTCATCTGTTGTCTCTACCGTTCTCCCAACTCCACTAATCACTTGGAGCTCTTTGACTTCCTCTCTTTGCAACTTGACCAACTTTTGCAACTTTGCAACTTCTCCAGTCAAACTTTCCTAACAGTGAGGTAATTTTCCTTGGTGATTTTAATGTTCACAATGTTCACATCTGTTGTTGAAGAAGTTGATAACTTAAATAAATTCAAGGCATCACTAGACAAACATTTGGAATGAATGGATCAGTGAAATGGCAAGGGGTTTATTTTATTATATATTTTTTTTTCTTTTGGCTAATGCTGTATAAGCTTGCTTTCTTGCATCATGTGCCACTACTAATGCTAATGTGATCCATCTATACCAATTGGTAAGTCCAGTATTACAGTGAACTAAACAGTGTGTCTTGCACAAAACCAACTGCAGCACATTCTGAAATGAAAGACACAGAGAGATTCATATAGAATGCAATTGAGAATGTTTCACACCCAAACATAACTTTAAAATTGAAAAACTAACACTCATTATAAACATTTGGTACCCCTGCTTCCTTTTAATACCCTTTCACTTCTGAAAAGCCATAGTAGTAGTAGTAGTAGTAGTGGCATGTGATGCAAGAAAGCAAATGTGTGAGCTTATGCAGCATCAGCCAAAAAAAAAAAAAAAAAAAAAAAAATCACACCATTCCCTCCAAATGCCTGTCCAGTTCCTCCTTAAATTTATTCAAGCTATCAACTTCCACAACGACAGATGGAAGTTTGTTCCAGCAATTAACCACCCGCTGGCTAAAGGCAAATTTTCGCACATCTATTCTACATCTGTCTTTTCTTAATTTGAATTTATGCCCCCTTAGGTTCGTAATCTGAACAAGTGGAAGGATCCCATCAGAATTTAGCATGCTCAATCCATTCAAGGCCTTATATACCTCAATCAGATCACCGTGCAGGTGCCTAGTCTCCAGCCACTGCAATTTGCAGAACTTAAGCCTCTCTTGGTAAGAGGATCCCTTCATTCCCTGAACCAATCTTGTTGCCCTTCTCTGTACCCGCTCAAGTAAATCTACATCCTTCCTAAAATGAGGTCTCCAGACCTGTACGCAGTACTCAAGGCGTGGCCTGACCATTGCCTTATACAGAGGGATAATCACCTCCTTTTCCCTGCTAGCAAAATTCCTATATATCATTGACAAAACCCAATGACCTGCCCTGGCAGCCTGTCTGCATTGCTCAGAAAACTTCATATCTGACTGCACAATTACTCCCAGGTCTTTTTCATTGTCTACCACCTTAAGTGTAGTACCACACAGTTGGTACGTTTCTCTGGGGTTATTTCTACCCATATGCAGTACTTTGCATTTGTCAAGGTTAAACTTCAGTTGCCATTTCTTAGCCCATCTGCCCAAATTATCTATTTCCTGTTGCAGTAGCAGACTGCCATTACTGTCGTTAACAACCCTGCCAACCTTTGTATCATCTGCAAACTTCGACATTAAGCCTGATATACCTTCATCAATATCATTGATAAATATACAAAACAACAGTGGATCTAACACCGAACCCTGTGGGACTCTACTAATAACATTAGTCCAAGAAGAGCAGCACCCATTGATTACCACCCTCTGTCTTCTCGCACTTAACCATCCTTTTATCCATTGTAGCAACTTACCCTTAATACCATTCTGCTCCAATTTGTACAATAGTCTTCCATGCGCAACAGTGTCAAAAGCTTTCCTGAAATCCAAATATATGATAACAAAATTGTTTTTTGCATCCAGTTCCTTTGTAACCACATCATAATATCCTATCAAAGTTGTCAGACAAGACTTTCCCTTAACAAACCCATGCTGTGTCTGAATTATTGCTGCAGTCTTGTCTAGATGATCCTGCAATGCATCCTTAACCAGCGACTCCATTATTTTACCCGGAACAGAAGTTAAACTAACTGACCTGTAATTACTCGTGTCACCATTTTAGATATCTCAAAAACCTGTGTTATAACAGGTAATGCATATCTTCAACCTCTTGATTATTGACATAACAGTTATCGCCGTTAACAGTCATTGCTGGAACAAACTTCTGGAAGTTTGTTCCAGCAATCACTAAATGTCTAAAGCAAAATAAAATAGTAAATTAAATAGTGGACATAATTGAGAGGTCACAATTGGGGTTGTGGGGGCAGAAGAAGCCAGAATTAAGTTGTTCTTTTGATAAAATTAGTTCAATTCCTTTTACTATCATTTTACTTTTTTTAATTTTATAATCAACTATTTCAATAATCGAAATAATCAATTATGAATCATTTGGTGCTCATCACTAAAATCAATTGGATTTCTTCATCAGCTATATTAAATTTAAAAGTTTAAAATATATATATATAATTACTACCTTTTCTTTTAGAACAGTTTTTTCCTTTGACAACCGGCGGGCTACATATCTATAGTCTTTGGAGATGGAATTCAACTTAGCAGCACTACTGATTAGAAGACTCTCAATAAAAATTTTTGTAAAAGTTGCCCAACGTTTAACTTTTTCCACAATAGTTTCTGTAAGATCACAAATATGTACAAATTACTATATATTTAGAAAAACAACTATAATACCAGTAGAATAAGAACTATTCCACTAACATTAATCTAAGTAATGAAAAAATCATTTTAAAAAATTTCACTGTGATAACTTTTCTTAAAAATAGCTAATGAAATTAGATAAAAAAAAAAAAAAAAAAAAAAAACATGCCATTAAAGTGCCAGTGACAGCCATTTTAATCTCATGGACTGATATCTTTTATTAGAGATTATTTGGTTTTGCCAAAACAGCATTTCAAATCATTAACATATAAGTAAAAAAAGAAATTGAGAAATATTTAAGATGAAGACTAGATTATATAAAGGTATGCACTTACCCTGCTTAAAACAAAAAAGTGTTCAGATACAAAACTTGTGTCACAACCTATACAAGTTTATTTTATTACAATTAGACAAATGGTATGTCAAAAAAACTATTTACTACAAAATGTTAAATGCTACAATTAGGGTAAATTCTTAGAAAGGTGCAATATTGCCACTGGTATCCTAAGACGCCCAAATATTCAAATAAAATAAAACATTAAAATAAAAAAAAGAACACTCACACATACAGACACATGGTTCCCTGTCCAAGGAGACAACACTGCCAGCCAGAGTACAAGTACCACTTACCTATAAAATTAAAAAAACAAACAACAGGGAACTGACAAACACCATCTTTTCAAGGGACATCACCACTTGTGAACTCTCCAAAGCAAGATCATATTTGAGTCATTGACCACCATTTTTACTTCTTTTGGTTTTCAGGATAGTATAGGGACATCCATTGGCATTTATTTGGATAGTGCTTTTTATCAAAAAATATGATGATCCTGTTCTTGATTGCAAAATGCAGTAGCCAAAAGAATAAGTGGAACTTGCAACATCTTTTGAGCATGCACAGACTAAGTTTTAAAATGTTGTTACATGCCAGTCTAGCAAAAACCTCCTTTGAACATTGTTTTGCTCCTTTTTAAGAGATCAAATATCTCAAACATCGCATCACTCATTTATCAATCTCTATCAATCTCTGACCAACAAAAACATTCCTATCATGCGGCAACCCACCTTATTCAGCTGATTAAGCATCATACTACTTTTGGCTATTTCCAACACTAACAGTAAAATGAGTGTTGGCAGTCGAGGTGAGCGGATGTGCTTTGTCAGGGCTCCTCAGTTAAGTGGATCAGATTACTGTTGATTAGTGCTTTTAAATATTTGATTTATTTAGATATTGTTGGATTATTCTGTTATAGGCTTTCCTGTAACAGTTTGATTTTAATAATATTATAGATATAATTTTCGATTATATCTATAATAATAGATATAAGTTAATTTTCACTGATATTTGGCTAATTTTATAATGGTAGTTATGAGATCTGCCTTAAACACGTCACAGAGTATCATGACTCACATGGAAATAGTAGATGGCGCTTTACGGGCGAGTCATGATTTAATCCGTTGCGGAACCTGTGGAATGTTTTCCAAGGTCGACCTGGTGACTAATCATAGTTCACCTGGTGATTCTTTTATTTGTGATCGATGTAAGGAGTGCACCGATCTTATATTACAATTTGGTACACTGTTGGAACAATTTGAGGCCCTGAAAAAACGGGTACTTGCCCTAGAGAATAATGCATCTGGGAGCTCTTCAGGGACTTAAGACTCCAGCAATCTACCAAGTGATGCACACCTGATTCGGGCCTCAAAACAGAAAAACCAAGTGCAAACTACTCTGGATAAAAAGGACATTGTTTTATTAGGAGACTCCATTGTCAGGGAAACGGGGAATATTTTTTGTAATAAGGATAGGTGGAGTAGAACAAGGGTATGTCTGCCGGAAGCAACTATTAATGATGTCACCAACAGATTGTCAGATTTTAAGGGGGGTAAAGAGAATATTATTATTCATGTGAGGACAAATAAGGATTAACTCAAGACTTGAAGGACTAGGTGGATTAACTCAAGACTTGAAGGACTAGGTGGATTAACTCAAGACTTGAAGGAGTCTGTAAGGCTTTGGGGGGGGGGGGAGTTTCTATCAGCATGGCCTCAAACTTGTAGGTAGAAGGAATTTGTTTTGTAGAGACGAAATACATTTAAACAAAGGTGGTGGAAAAGTTTTTGCCAGTATTATTGAGGTCACCTTAAAAGTTCAGGGAAACTGCTAGTTAGGGGGGATGTGGGTAATATTGACACGTGTTTATCTGATAATATTGGTCAAAGTAACTGTTGCACATACCTCAAGAGTTCTTATCTGTTACTCCAACTGGACATATTATCTTGATGTTCTGGGGGCAGAAAAGTTTCAAGTGAGCGGGTAGCTAATACCAAGGAAGTGAGCTTAAAAAACTTCAAGGGTTGTGTTAGGATTGTTAAATATACAAGAACAGTAAGGTTTAACTGATTATATAGTAATGTTAGAAGTGTCGTCAATAAAATGTGCGAATTCGAACTGCTGGTTAAAACAAGTAATGCGGACATAATAGGGCTTACGGAGACGTGGTGCCACCCGGAAATTGGGGATGATGAGTTTCAGTATGGCTTGTATAATGTATTTAAGAAGGATAGCGTAGATAGAAGGGGTGGTGGGGGAATGCTTCTTATCAGAAGCAACCTGAGTGTGACGATAGCTTTCCCGGATTCAGATGTTTCACATGCTAATATAGAATCTGTATGGTGTGAGATAGTTGGAAACAAAGGTATAATGCGAGTAGGAGTAATCTACAGACCAGGTGATTGTGAAGATTATGACGAAAGCCTCTACATGCAAATGGAATGGGTAAGTAAGCGTCAATGTCTTATTATGGGTGATTTCAATTTGCCTCTAATTGATTGGAGTAAATGGGAAGGAAACTCAGCATGGGGAACAAAATTTTTAAATCAACTAGATGACTGTTATCTGTATCAACACATCAGGGAAAGTACTAGAGAAAAGAATATCCTAAACCTCATCATCACCCATGAATCAGATGACATAACAGGGCTGACAGAAGAGGAATCAGTAGCAGGAAATCACGGAGTTCTAGGGTGGATGATGATGAGAGAGGTAGAGGTAGTAAAAGTCAAAGGAATGGGTTTTAATTTCAGAAAAGGAAATTACGATGCCTGAAGGTGTTACATGGCCTCTATTAACTAGGTAGATATCGCACAGAGAATGAATACAATTGAACTGTGGTATGCTTTTAAAACATTAATCACAGACGCCTTGAATGAGTATCTACCATTAAAAAAAAAAAAAAAAAAAAAAAATACTCAACGAGGAGGGTTCCAAGTTGGATGAATAGTGAAGTTGCCACATTACTTGAGCAGAAAAAAGTGGCATGGAAAGGTTACAGAGCAATAAAAAATACTGAAGCCTATAACAACTACAAGATGATCTGTAATAGAGCCACAGAAAAAGGCAAAGGCAGTTTATGAGAAATCACTAGCAAACAGAGCAAAGAGGGGGGATAAGGAATTCTTCACATATATAAATGCCAAGAAGAGCAGGACAAACCAGATCAGACCTTTACGTAAGGGAAAGGGGATAGTATTAAATACACCAGCTTCCGTTGTAGATGAACTCAACAGTTATTTTGCATCGATATTTACAAATGAAAAACCTTTTGTGGCAATGGAAAATTGTGGGACCGAAGTTGAAAAATATGTAATTAATGACATTGAAATTTCGCAAGATAATTTATTAAAAAAAAAAAAAACTTTCGAGCCTACAGGCCAGTAAGGCTCATGGAGTTGATGGAATACACCCTATAATCGTAACGGAGGCGGCAAGTGAGTGCATTGAACCATTGAGGCTAATTATACGAGCATCACTAGACTCCGGGGAGATTCCCTTGGATTGGAAAAGTGCCAATGTATCTCCCATATATAAGGGTGGCTCTAAGAGTGAAGTGGGAAATTATCGACCTGTCAGTCTGACATCAGTGGTAAGGAAAATCATGGAGGCAATGATCAAGGGTGGAATTCAGGATCAGTTGGATCGAATACACTGCTCAAGGATACACTGCATGGTTTTGTCAAGGGAAAATCATGTTTAACAAATGTGGTTAGCTATTTTGAAAGGGTCACTCACGGGCTGGATTTAGGGAATAATTTCGACTTTGTTTATTTAGATTTCAGCAAAGCTTTTGACTCAATCCCACATGAGCGGTTGCTTTATAACCTGGAACAGGTTGGAATCACTGGGAAAATCCTTAGACGGATAGCAGGATGGCTTCGGGGCAGGAGGCAGAGGGTTGTGATAAATGGCTATTTCTCAGACAGGGTTGATGTATGAAGTGGGGTTCGCCTAGGATCAGTATTAGGACCACTGTTGTTTGTAATTTTCATAAATGACATCGATGAAGGGATAGAGGGCTTGATGTCTAAATTTGCAGATGATATTAAAATTGGTAGAGTAGTTAATGATCACTGTCAAGCTGAGCTTCTTCAGACAAACCTAGATAAACTTCAGGAATGGTCAGAAAAATGGCAGCTATGCTTTAATCCAACAAAGTGTAAGGTATTACACCTGGGAAACAGTAATCCCAAACTATTCACTTGGTGGATTTCAACTAAACCCAGTACTGGAGTAAAGGGCCTTGGGTGTGACGATATGGTCAGACATGAAATTCTCTCAGCATTGTAAACAGGTTCAAGGAAAGCCCATAGTATCCTATCGATGATCTATCAAACTTTTGCAAATAGAGATAGGGACCTGATAACCCCATTATATAAGGCTTTTTGTCAGACCACACTTGGAATACTGTGTTCAAGTATGGAGACCGCACCTAAAGAAAAACATCGAGCTTCTTGAAAGGGTGCAAAGATGGGTAACTCACCTGGTGAGATCGGCTAAAGGGCGTCCTTATGAAGAAAGACTTCGAATGTGTCGGTTGCAGAGTTTGGAAGCTAGACACCTTAGAGGAGATTTGATTGAACTGTTTAAGGCTCTGAGAGGCATCAGTAAAATGAATGAGGACGAAATTTTCAAGATTATAAATGATGCTAGAACTAGGGGACATAAATTCAAGTTATGGGGGAAATGTTTAGATTGGACTGCAGGAAGTTTTATTTTAACCAGCGAGTTATAAATTACTGGAATAAGTTACCTACATGGGTGGTAGAGGCTGACAGTTTGTGGAAATTCAAAGGTCATCTGGATAGTACCTTCAGGTCAGGGAAGCGTATAGGATGATAGGTTTAATTTCCTTTTCTTAATTATTATTATTTATTTTTTATCATTGTTTTACTTGTTTTTTTTTTTTTTTTTTTTTTGTTTTTTTTTTTGCTGGTGCAGCATAAGCCATAGGCTTTCTTGCCAACATTACTAATACTAATACCAAAACAAGAAATGAAAGGAAAGCATCTGAGGTGATTCAAAAAATCCAATAAAACACAACAGACCACCTAAAAACACAAGATGTTAAATGTTTTGATGATTATCAGACTCCATGGAACAAGAGATTGAAGAATACATTACATTGTTCATATATTGAAGAATATATGAACAATGTAAATATTTATAATTGAATGATATTAATTTTATGCACCTTTCACTGAACATTTTGATCAAATCTTGTATATGCAACAAGCTATGCAAAAATATATAAGATGAATCAGCCATATGTATGTGATGTGGGTACAAGAAAGCTGTTGGGTTACACAACTATAAAGCTGACCCAAGTGGAGTGCCCAAATAAATTCACTGGAAACTGTGAATAGACAGGATTGTAGAAACTTCCCAAGAGTTGTGATGTCAATATGTGCTTATTCAAGTTTCTAATGTCTTATGTTAATGAAACTTATTCAAGTTTCTAATTTTAAATTACCCACAAAAAGATGCAACTGTGGAAACACACAAGGAGATGGATCCAAATGCTTGATACCAAGAGCAAATTATCAAATAATCACTGCTAAATGACAACACAATTAAACACAATTAATCTTTCCATTTAATGAGAGAACAAGCCATCAGTGCTCTCACCATGAAAAGAATCCCATGAAGGTACAGTACATGAAGACCTTCACAGAAGCCACTGAACTCTGATATTAACTAAAAAATACAGCTGCTACTTATAATGCAGGTAAAAAAAAAAGACTGAAAACAAGTCATGTCCAGTGTCCCAACTTATTCTTATCAGTACCAGTGGGAAAGAGCATATACAGAGGAAACTTACACAAATGCTAGAATCACTCTGTTGCATATCAATAGTAGGTTGCTAGAGAAAGTGAGGAAAGCTCTCTGATCCCAATGGAGGGAACTGTGAAGTCAAAGCATATCTGAACATCTTTATTGATCAGGTACACCTGAAAATGTTGAATGTTTATCCCTACAAAGAGCAGTACTTTCAGGATGATAATGCAACCATCAACCACATTAAATGCATGAGAGTGGCACAGACTTCAAGCATCTGCCTTGGCCAGTTTAATCCCGCAGAGCATGTGTCATGAACCAGAAATTCCCGTTTGTCAGACCTCTCTCTCTCTCTCTCTCTCTCTCTCTCTCTCTCTCTCTCTCTCTCTCTCTCTCTCTCTCTCTCTCTCTCTCTCTCTCTCTCTCTCTCTCTCTCTCTCTCTCTCTCTCTCTCTCTCTCTCTCTCTCTCTCTCTCTCTCTCTCTCTCTCTCTCTCTCTCAATATACTATGCTGTTTTCATATGGTAAACTATCTGGAATTTTTACCTGCATGGGGCATTCTTTTCACAAAGAACACAAATAATCTTCTCGTAGGTACTAAAATCTTTCATGATTAGCAGTCAATTAAAATCACCAAGGGACATTATTTCACTGTTAAGAAAGTGAGATTGGAAAAAGTCAGGTATCAAAGAATTATGCACCTTACTTATCTCATTGTTTTTCTATGCACCTGTTCTGACAAATCCACTACCTTCATGGATAACTGAATAAAACAACCTATGGATAACTGAATAAACAACCACAGTATGCTGTTCTGCTGACTGAGCTATCAGTGCCAAGCAACTTACTTCAACAATCCATTTAAACTAAGTGTTACCACTTTGCTCATTACTTTTAATGACTTTCTTCTCTGTTCCTTTACTTTGAAGGTAAATCTGGCTTAATATCCAAGTTTACAGTTATCATTAATAACCCTGCCTAAGATTGGCAGGGTTATTAATGACAGAGTGCTACTACAACAGGATCTAGAAAAGGCGGGCAGATTTGGTCCTTGAGGATGTCACAGACTTTCTCTCAGATATGCCAGACAGGCTATACTGGCTACCTGGGATTCTAAAACACTGATGGAACTGATATTCGGATGACATTCAAGTCAAGTAGACCTAACTTCGACGAAGTCCAGACAGTCTGTGACAGCCAAATCCTCTGCTTGCAACCTTCACGATGGTGCCTTTACTGGCTACCTGGGAGTCTAAAACACTGATGGAACTGATATTCGGGTGACATTCAAGTCAAGTAGACCTAATTTCGACGAAGTCCGGACAGTCTGTGACAGCCAAATCCTCTGCTTGCAACCTTCACGATGGTGGAACTGTTAGTAATCCAGGGTATAACCTCCATGCACAAACACACTGTGGGTGACCATCCAGGTGTGAACCAACGTAAGCAGGGGTCGAGGTGTGGCACCCACACCACATGGAGGAATGCCATCCCTCTGCATTACCAGGTGGTAGATGACTCTTATCAATCGGTGCAATACCAACACTTTACTTATTGGAGGCATGAAGTGATGGAACCCATGATTAATCTCCAGAGATAAGTTCCGGTCAACCCTTCCCCATCTCTTCCATCATGCAGTATGACTGATGACTTTTGAGGTTACGATGAACATCGTAGCAAGATCCAATCTTCCTTACATCGAGGGTTCAGCTCTAAAACAATTTTCGCAGGCCGGACACTAGTTAGTACACCGGACCGAACCTATTGGTAACTCTTTAGGAGGCTTCTGAATCAGCTAGTGTATAATCTTGCTACCTCTGCTCTGCAAGAAAGTGACTGGAGGGAGTCCGGTTAGTGTGTATGCTGGGGGGGGAGCATTGTTGAGGCCACGTTATGTGCAGGATCAAGGTATATTCTTACCATATGTATGCCATATCCAAAAATTTCATTACTTCATACAGCATGTCCCCCAATTTTTCTCACTATTGAATACACCATGAATTGTCAAACTAATACATTAAGCTTATCTGCGAAAAGATCTAAACCTCCCAAACACTTCCTAGTTCATTTCTCAAATATACGTGGTCTCAATTCTAATCTCAACGATGTCCATTTCCACTTGCAGTCTGCCAAACCCCATGTACTTTTTCTGACAGAATCTCAGTTATCGGTTGATTCAACTACTGCTCATCTCAGTTGCCCAAATTCTTTGCTGTATGATTCTTTTTGCCTCAAAGGTGGTACTTGTGCATACGTCTGTACTGATATTCACTGTCAGAGAAATGATAATACGGAATCTCCTCCCTTCGATCTTCTCTGGCTTAAAATCTCTACCTCACTGTGTAAAATTCATCTGTTGTCTCTACCGTTCTCCCTACTCCACTAATCGCTTGGAGTTCTTTGACTTCCTCTCTTTGCAACTTGACTTTCTGCAGTCCAACTTTCCTAACAGTGATGCAATTTTCCTTGGTGATTTTAATGTTCAAAACTCCAGCTGGCTTCCTTTTTCTAGTCACACCCACCCAGCTGGTCGAGATGCTGAGGTTTTGCAATTACTATTACCTTGAACAGGTTATTTATTTACCTACAAGAATACTGGACAATCCTAACCATACAGCCAACACGCTTGATCATTTTCTCACAAACAACCCTTCTAAGTACACCGTCGAAGTGAGTGGTCCTTTAGGTACCTCAGATCACAACTCTGTGATTGTCTCTTCTCCAATAGAGCCTTTATATCTTGGCTATTCCGAACCTTACATTACATTACAATTACAATAAATGCAAAGTGGGATGACCTGCGAGATTTCTTTTCTTTTCCTTGATCGGATTACTGTTTCAAAACTTCTGATGTCAACGTTTGTTCAGATCGTGTCAGTGAAATTATTCTTGTAGAAACAGAATCCTTTACTCATACTCCACTCCAAAATCTCGTCCTTTATCTAAACCTTGGTTTTCCAATAAATGTGCTAAGGCTTTTCAAGAGAAGAACACTGCATATCATAATTGTCTTCTTTCCAATTCTTCATTTTCATTTTCTGCCTACACCAAAGCTCGCAACAATTGTAAAGCAGTCATTAATCAGTCCAAACTAGGTTTTGAAAAGGCTAATAGTAGAAAATTTGCTTCTTGCCCTAATGGCAGCCAAGCATTCTGGTCTCTTACCAAAGCTATTGGCCGCAACCTTTTGCCCATCTCTCCTCCCACCTCTGTCAAAACCAGATGGTTCTGTTGTCACTTCCTCTCTTTCCAATTTGAGTTTCTCCAGTTCAACTTTCCTAACAGTGAGGTAATTTTCCTTGGTGATTTGAATGTTTTTAAAGCTGACCTGCTAGGATCCCATTTCTCTTCCAACTCATGTATTAATGATCTTGGTAACACACACCAAGCTCCATTCAATTCTTACTGTAGTCTTAAGTCAAAAGGATGTCAGAAGGATTTTCACGAATCTTGATGCTAAGAAAGCTCCAGGTGCTGATGGTATTTCTCCAGTTCTCAAAACCTGTGCTCCTGAACTTACTCCTGTTCTTTGCCGCCTTTTTTTTTCACTTTCTTATTCCAAAAGTGTTTTTCCTTCTGCTCGGAAAATTGCTCATATTCAGCCAATTCCGAAAAAGGGTGAAAAGTCCCTCCCATCCAATTATCATCCCATTGCAATTACTTCTACTCTTTCTAAAGTAATGGAGAAATCAATTAACAGCCAACTCAAAGTTCAACTTCGATAATTCAAAATTTGATAAATTCAAAGAATTTATCTTGGAAGCTACTAGGCTTTACATACCAACTAAAAAATATTGTTCAAGGTTTAGACCTAAATGGATGTCAGATGAACTAATGAGACTTATGGCAGAGAAGAAAAATGCATGGGATACAGATAAATTAATGGGTGACATGGAAACCTATGATAGATATAAGCTGGTCTGTAACCAAGTCACAAAGGAGATTAGGCAGGCAAAGGCAGATTATGAGAAAACTTTGGCAATGCATGCAAAGAAAAACAACAAAGAGTTCTTTACCCATGTAAACTCTAGAAGAAAAGGGCAAATAAGATTGGTCCACTGGATATTGATGGTTCAACTGTTGATGATCCTGCTCAAGTGGCTAACAAACTAAAGGAGGATTTTGCATCTACATTTACCCATGAGGAGGTATTCAGGGAGGGGAATGCCAGATGTGAAGTAAACTCTGGCAGTGAGCTAGATGATTTTGTAATAACGGAAAGGAAAATGGAGGAGAAATTGTTGAAAATAAACATAAAAAAGGAACTCACGGTGGATGGGATCTATCCAGTTATATTAAAGGAGGCAGCAAAGAAAGTAAGCAAACCCTTAGCCATAATTATGAGAGCTACTTTGGACTTAATATAGAGGTACCCATAGACTGGAGATGTGCAAATGGGACCCCAATTCACAAAGGAGGATCACAGGACGACACAAAGTAATTACAGACCTGTTAGTTTAACTTCTGTTCCAGGAAAATTAATGGAGGCACTAGTTAAAGAAGCACTCCAGGATCATCTAGACAAGACTTCAGTTATAGCTCGGACACAGCATGGTTTTGTTTAGGTATCCAATCATAGATCAATACTTCATAGTATCCAATTAAATTGGTCTTGCTGACCAATTTGATTGGATACTATGATGTGGTCACAAAGAAACTGGATGCAGGGAATAACTTTGATATCATATTAGCATTAGCAGAAGCATTTGATGCAAGAAAGCAAGCTTATGCAGCATCAGCCACAAAAAAAAAAAAAAAAAAAACCTACTTCCACTTCACCCCTCTGTTCGTTCAAAATACCTGTCCAGCTGAGCCTTAAACTTATTTAGGCTATCAACCTCCACGACAAGGGATGGAAGTCTGTTCCACCAACCAACCAACCACCCGCTGGCTAAAGACAAATTTCTGCACGTCTATCCTACATCTGTCTTTCCTCAATTTGAATTTATGCCCTCTCAGGTGATTATTCTGAGCAAGAGGAAGAATTCCATCAGCATTGAGCATGCTCAAACCATTCAAGGCTTTATACACCTCTATCAGATCACCTTGCTGGTGCCTAGTCTCCAGACACTGTAATTTGCAAAACTTAAGCCTTTCTTCGTAAGAGCACCCCTTTGTTCCATTCACTAATCTTGTTGCCCTTCTCTGTACTCGTTCCAGCAGCTCTACATCCTTCTTGAAATGAGGCCTCCAGACCTGTATACAGTACTCTAGGTGTGGCCTAACCATTGCCTTATACAAGAAAATAATCACCTCCTTATCCCTGCTGGAAAAATTCCTGTATATCATTGACAATACTCCATGAGCTACTCTTGCAGCCCGTCTGCACTGCTCAGAGAACTTCATATCTGCCTGCACAAATACCCCCAAGTCCCTTTCATTCTCTACCACTGTCAGTGTAGTATCACAGAGTTGATACGTTGCTCTGGGTTTGCTGTTTCCCATGTGTAGTACTTTACATTTGTCAATGTTAAACTTCATTTGCCACCTCTCAGCCCATCTGCTCAACCTTTCCAGATCCTGTTGCAGCAGCATAGTGTCAGTAGTGTCCTTGACAACCCTGCCAACCTTTGTATCGTCTGCAAACTTCGACATTAAGCTTGATATACCACCATCAATATCATTTATAAATACAGAAAACAATAATGGACCCAACACTGAGCCCTGAGGGACTCCACTAATAACATTAGTCCACGATGAGCAGTGTCCATTGATTACCACTCTCTGTCTTCTCCCCCTCAACCACCCCTTTATCCATAGCAGCAATTTGCCTCCAATGTCACACTGCTCCAATTTGTGTAGCAGTCTTCCATGTGCAACAGTATCAAAAGCCTTTCTAAGATCCAAGTATATAATATCAAAGCTATTCCCTGCATCCAGTTCTTTTGTGACTGCATCATAGTATCCAATCAAATTGGTCAGGCAAGACTTCCCCTTAACAAAACCATGCTGTGTCCGAGCTATAACTGAAGTCTTTTCTAAATGATCCTGCAGTGCTTCTTTAACCAGTGCCTCCATTAATTTTCCTGGAACAGAAGTTAAGCTCACAGGTCTATAATTACTTGTGTCAGCCTTTGATCCTCCTTTGTGAATTGGGGTCACATTTGCACATTTCCAGTCTATGGGTACCTCTATATTAAGTCCAAAGAAGCTCTCATAATTATGGCTAAGGGTTTGCTTACTTCCTTTGCTGCCTCCTTTAATATAACTGGATAGATCCCATCCACCCCGGGTGCCTTTCTTGTGTTTATCTTCAACAATTTCTCCTCCACTTTACTCCCAGTTATTTCAAGATTCTGTAGCTTACTGCTAGAGTTGAATACACCTCTGGCATTCCCCTGGCTGAATAACTCCTCATGTGTGAATTTCGATGCAAAATATTCATTTAGTTTGTTAGCTACCTGAGCAGGATCATCAACAGTTGACCCATCCATATATCAAGTGGACCAATCTGATTCATCCCCTTCCTTCTAGAGTTTACATAAGTAAAGAACTCTTTGCTGTTTTTCTTTGCATCCCTTGCCAAGGATTTCTCGTGATCTGCCTTACCTCCTTTGTAACTTGGTTGCATATCAACTTGTATCTATCATAGGCTTCTGTGTCATGTGTTAATTTGTAAATATCCCATGCATTTTTCTTCTCTGCCATATGCCTCATTAGTTCATCTGACATCCATTTTGGCCTAAACCTTGAACAATATTTCTTAGTTGGTATGTAAAGCCTAGTAGCTTCCAAGATAAGTTCTTTGAATGCTTCCCATTTTTAATTTGCTGTTGGTAACATCATCAGTTGGTCCCACTGTATAGAATTTAAATACAGTCTCAGTCCATCGTAGTCGCCTTTATGGAAGCAATAACCCTTCCCTTTACCCCTAATGGTAGTTACCTCTTTGAGTAAATCCCACTTCAGCACACTGTGATCACTGCCACCTAGTGGTTCATTTATCTGCAGATTCTTAATGCATGAAGAATCACTACTGATAATCAAATCAAGAGTATTACTCCCTGTAGTTGCCTCCTGAACATGCTGATATAGAAAACAATCATCCAATAAATCCACAAAAGCCCTGCTTGTGTGTGAGTGACCAGCTCCCAAATTCCAGTCAATATCTGGGAAATTAAAATCTCCCATTATAAGACTCTCTGATTTACTGGCCCACTATTTCCCTGTACAGTTTCTTATTATACTCATCAGAGTCATTAGGCCTATAGCACACTCCTACTCTCAATTTTGATCTCCCAATGCTTATGTCACACCAAACTGACTCAACACTGCACTGTCCAGCGATGTCGACTGGCTTCACTTCCTTGGTTTTTATGTGTTTCTTGACTAATAGCATAACCCCTCCCCGCTTCGTATCCTGTCTATCCTTTCTGTAGACATTGTACTCGCCAAATTGCAGTTCTGCATCCCTTATATATGTGTGACACCACGTCTCTGATATCCCAACAATATCTGCCTTTGATGTTTTGAGCAATACCTCAAATTCATCAAATTTGTTTACTAAACTCCTAGCATTGGTGTACACGCAAGTATGCTTGCACCTGTTTCTATTCTTAGCTACCCTAACACAACCCATGTGTTTACTTGTACCGCAATGGCTCCCAGCAGTCTCTGAAATATCATGCATCTTGTTTTTCAGGCTTCTGCTCATTCTAATAGAAGCTGTGCAAGAATCTCTTTCACATCTGCCTGTGGCTACTGTCAATCTATTGGTCATTGTTTCCCCCCAAGCTAGCAGTTTTCCGACCCACCTAACACTGCCTCGATAGCATCAGCAAATATTCTTGCACCCTTTCTATTTAAGTGTATCCCATCCCTGTAGAATCAATCTCTCCTGTTAACAAGTACAGTGCAGGCTGAAAAAAATTCTACCCCTTGAGCCTTGCACATATTTGGATCTTAGAAAGGCTTTTGATACTGTTGCACATGGAAGGCTGCTGAACTAATTGGAGCAGTGTGGCATTGCAGGTAAATGCTGCTATGGATAAAGGGATGGTTGAGTGGGAGAAGACGGAGACTGGTAATCAATGGACACTGCTCATCGCGGACACGTTACTTTTCTTCCAAACAGCTGTTCACTCTGTACAAATTGCAAATCAGCCCTACCATGGAATATTGTTCCCACATCTGGGGTAGTGCCACCAAAACCTTTCTAAGGCTTCTAGAATCTATTCAGAAGAGGGCAGTTAGGTTAATTAATGACTCCTCTCTAACAGAGTCTCTCCATTCTCTGTCTCATAGACATACTGTTTCTGCTGCATGCCTTTTCTACAGATACTTCCATGGGCAATGTTCTTCTGAATTGGCTTCTATAATTCCTGCTCTCTCTTTCAAAACAATCTGAACACGTGCCGCCACCAGCCAACATCCATTTACTGTCCAACTTCAAACCCACAGAACCAACTTTTCATCTTCCTCATGTATTCTTCAACCACCGTTTTCTGGAACAACCTTCCTTCATACATATATTCCTGAAAATTACAATCTACAGGAATTCAAGTCTAATATCAAAAAATATCTTCTTTTATCTTCTCAACCTTCAATGCAAGCATGGTACTAAGGACTACAGGTTCTAACACCTCTCGTGTTTGGCGTTTTCATTTAAAAAAAAAAAAAAGATTGGCTGAGAAGTGGCAACTGAAATTTAACATTGACAAATGCAAAGTGCTGCATATGCGTAGAAGTAACCCCAGAGAAATGTACCAATTGTATGGTATATTTAGGGTGGTAGAAAATGAAAAAGATCTGGGAGAGTAATTGTGCAGTCAGATATAATGTATTCTGAACAGTGCAGACAGAAATTTTGTTAGTAGGGAAAAGGTGGTGATTATCCCTTATCCTTTTGTATAAGGCAATGGTCAGGCGATGCCCTCAGTACTGCATACAGTTCTGGAGGCCTAATTTCAGGAAGTATGTAGAGTTGCTTGAGCGAATACAGGGAAGAACTTCTTAGCAAGAATGGCTTAAGTTCCACAAATGTCATTGTCTGGACACTAGACACCTTGGAAGTGATCTGATTGAGGTGTACAAGGCCTTGAATGGGTTGAGCAGGCTCAATTGTGATAGGATTCTTCCTCTTGCTCAGATTACGAACCTGACGCAGGAGCATAAATTCAAATTGAGGAAACAGTTGTAGAATAGATATTTGGAAATTTGCCTTTAGCCAATAGGTATATGTTTGCTGGAACAAACTTCCATATGTCGCTGTGGAAGTTGATATCTAAAATAAATTCAAGGAGGAACTGCACAAACCTTTAGAGGGAATGGATGTGTGAAATGGGTTCCTCCCCCCTTTGGCTGATGCTACATAAGTTTCCTTTATTGCATCACATGCCTCTACTACCACTATTACTACTATAACTTTTAAAATTAACATTAGTAGAGGCATATGATGCAAGAAAGCAAGCTTACAGCATTAGCCAATAAAAAAAAAAAAAAAAAAAACCATCAGATCACCTTGCACGTGCCTAGTCTCCAGACCCTGCAATATTCAGAACTTAAGCCTTTTTTTGGTAAGAGCATCCCTTTATTCCCCTCACCAATCTCTTTACCCTTCTCTATACTCTTTCTAGCAACTCCACACCCTTCCTAAATTGAGGCCTCCAGACCTGTAAGCAGTACTCAAGGTGTGGCCTGACAAGATCCCATGACCTGCTCTGGCAGCCTGTCTGCACTACTCAGAAAACTTCATATCTAACTCACAATTACCCCCAGGGCTTTTTCATTCTCCACTACCCTGAGTGTAGTACCACACAGTTGGTAAATTTCACATGTTTATGCCATTTGGTTATTGCCCAAATGATCAGTTTCACAATCATCACCAGACAATTCTAATAATAAAATAAATCAAATCACCAAAAGTTCACATGCCTCCGTAGCCAGGTGGGAAGGAGCAGCAGTGCGTAGCACATGCTTCTTGATTAGACCGGGGTTCGAGCCAGTCACCACCAAATGCGGAAGATGCGGAAAGGTCAGGCAATGACCACCGTATATCCCGGAGCAATATGGCGTTAGTTGCTAATGCTCCTAAAAAAAAAAAAAAAAATAAATAAATAAACCAAAAGTTCACAGTTTAAAAGTGGAGCATTGCAGAGGTTGACTGACTTGGTGATGAGAGTTTACTTCTGTACTAGACTCATACGACACTATGCATGAGAGTCTGGTACAGAGGTGGACATGAAATGAGTCACCAAATATATTACATTTGAGTTAGATCAACTTAATTGGCTGGTAAATGTATTTTTAAACACTATTAGATTTTATTTTTATATATTAATGACACTGCATTAATCTGCCACTTTTTTAATTTGTATTTTAAGAATTATTTTCATTTTTTAAAACAATTATATACTCATTTTGTCATTTTTCTGCTGTTCGGTAAAATATAATTTATAAAATAAATAATAATAATAATATAGTCTAGGAATGTAAGGCCAGGAAAGTATGAAAATTCTACAGGAAAGAACGTTTTCACTTTGAAAAGCATAACACATACACCAGATTAAGGTATGCCACTATAGTAAAATCACTGACCAAGAACCACAGAACCTCAAGATCAAATTCAGTGCTTTGCTAGATCAGTTTTAGAAAATATGAGGTTATAAAAAGTCGCCATTATTCAGAGTTTGTTGTTTTGTTGTTTGGTTTTTAGGAGCATTAGCAACTAAGGCCATATTGCTCCGGGATATGCGGTGGTCATTCCCTGACCTTTCTGCATCCTCCATATTTGATGATGCCTGGCTCGAACCCTGGTCTAATCAAGAAGCATATGCTACACACTGCTGCCCCTTCCCACCTGGCTATGGAGGCGCCATTATTATTCAGAGTTCTCCACTGAAATATTTAATTAATCAAAAGCTAGGAAAAATTATCATCCATAGAGTGTTAATGAAACATGAGTGGACTAGCCATGTTTAAACAGGATTTTGACACCACCACACACCTCATCTTACCCCTCAACCTGATATAAACATCACCTTCCCCACCATGCATCACTAACACTATGTTATGCTATTGATAACTAACTAACCAATCATTTTACGCTTCAACCCACCATGCAATAGCCAAAACAGTACCTTAGAATAAGAGGCAAATTCTGACTATAGATCTTCAAGTCTTTGTAACTCTGCTCATCCCATCAGACAATTACTGTCATTTCTTCTGTACTGATGTGACAACTCTCCAATATTTTGCAATTATAGACTGTAACACACTGGGAAATTTTGCTGGCAAGGCACAGAGCAAACACAGGCCCCTTTAAACCATGGAAGTTATTTTAACTTTTCAATTTAAATATAATTTTGCTGGTTTGGTTTATAGTCTTAAACTATCCTTTTCATATGCAAAAAGAGAGTAGTCCGATTTTAATCATTAAGTAATTAAAATTAAGGTCTGACTGCTGTAAGTGATATGGGTAACAATTTACCGTTGAAGCAGTCTGAATCGATATGAGTTGAAATTCCCTGTATTTCCACAGTTTAATTTAGCACTCTTCACCTGTCAAGAGTGGACCAATGCCTACCTGGGAACACTATTCTCAGATAGGCATTCGTTAAAAAGTGACATGAATATTTTTGTAGTGTTTTTTGAGGGAGAAAAAGTTGTTGTTATTTGGTTTTTAGGAGCATTAGCAACTAAGGCCGTATTGCTCCGGGATATGCAGTGGTCATTCCCTGACCTTTCCGCATCCTCCGTATTTGGTGGTGACTGGTTCGAACCCCAGTCTAATCAAGAAGTGTGTGCTACGCACTGCTGCTCCTTCCCACCTGGCTACGGAGGTGCCGCGAGGGAGAAAGAGTACATGGCAAATGATCCACAATGGATATTTCTAAAGAAGAAAGAATTCTTTGAAAGAATTACAGTAATGCCCTTTATTCTAAAGAATGTTATTATGGTCATAAAATTCATTTTCAATATAAAGAAAGAAATGTTACCATCTTTAGGTGGCTCTTCCATATCATCTAAATGAACTTCATCTGAACCAATATCTTCCACCTCCTCTTTTACAGAAGGAATTTGAGTCAATGTTTCCGCAGTTGGTACAGACGACACTACTGTTCGCTGGCTATCAGTTCCAACACGTCCTACCGTGCCTTCTGACTTTTGAGAAGCCTATAAATAAATATGCATTAAGAAATTTTCTAAATTTCAAATATTTCATTTTTAACATCTACATTATTCTATACTTATTTATGTAATCGTATTTATGTCAACACGTATAGTTTGGTTACATATAGTAAATTAAAGTCTACAGCAGCATTACCCAAACTGTTCCACGGAACGCTAGTGTGTGTTCCATGAGATGTGAACAAGTGTTCCGTGAAAAATCGTAATTAATAATTAAAAAATAAATAAATGAAATAAACGAATTTTGCATATTTGCAGCATACACCACTTTTGTATATCTGTCTTTCCTCAATTTCAATCTATGCACACTCAGGTTCTTAATCTGAGCAAGCAGAAGTATCCTATCAGCATTCAGCCTGCTCAAACCATTCAAGGCCTCAATCAGCATGCTGCAACTTGCAGAACTTAAGCCTTTCTTCATAAGAGCACCCCCTTTGTTCCCTACGCCAGCCTTGCTGCCCTTCTCAGTACTCGTTCCAGCAATGAGTACAGAGAACTGCAACAAGATCGGTGAGAAGAGCAACAAGACTTTTGAGCTGCAGTCACCATTTTGTAAGGGTGACTAGAAATCTCAGACAGTTTTTAAATTGTGTGCAGTGAGAATTTCACATTAGCATTAGCATTTTAGCATTAGTAGAGGCATTTGATGCAAGAAAGCAAGCTTATACAGCATCAGCCAAAAAAAAAAAAAAAAAAACCACTTCCACTTCACCCCTCTGTTCTTTCAAAATACCTGTCCAGCTGAGCCTTAAACTTATTTAGGCTATCAACTTCAACGACAAGGGATAAAATATGTAGCACTATATTAGATTAGTACAGTATTATCAATTAATCAGTAAAATTTATTCATCGTATTAAATTCGATTGTTAATAAAATTATACTTAAACGGAATCATGACCTAGACTAGAGCAGCAAAGCAACGATCACCGAATAGCCAGAGTGCTGTGACAAGTGGGAGAACTGAATGGGGCGATTCTCCAAAGCATCACAGCTAAAAAAAATGTGTAAAATGTTTCCAGACCTTTCAAGAACAGGACATGATTTAGCCAAGGAGGATATCTTTGTGTGTGTACTAGATGCAGAGACTGTGAAGAAATTAGGTGCTAATTCAGCATTCTGATGTGCATCTATCAGTTTGAGGTGTAGGGTATATGCCCTCGAAGAAATTAATATGAGGGGGCCCATCAAGCTCATGGCTGCTGAACTCAATGCCAGAGCTCACTCCTGAGCATCAGGCAACACAGCGACAATCTCCAAGGCAGAATGCACTGGTCCCACAGGAAATAGTTATTCTTGGTGACTATGTCAGGGAGACGGAGAATATATTATGCAAATAGCACAGGTGGAACAGGACCAGGGTATGTCTGCCAGGGGCAAAAGTTGATGACATTGTAGGCCAGTTATCATCTTTTAGGGGGACAAAAGGTGATATTGTTGTACATGTTAGGACTAACGACCTTAAGAGTAAGAGAGCTGCAGATTTACTTAACAAAGTATAGTTCAATGCTGGGAAAAAAAAAAAAGTCACCCGTTAGGTTTAAATTTGAAAGTATCTGCAATTCTGCACAGACATGATAGAAGGGAGTATGAGTATATGATGAGACCCTTTTCAATCAAATCGGCTCTGGAGAGATTTCTCAAGGCTCGCGGGGTCAAATTTTTTTCAGCATAGTCTGTGCTTGCTAACAGGAGAGATTGCTTCTATAGGGATGGGATACACTTAAAGGGTTATGCTATTAATGTGATGCAGTGATGTTGGCTGGTTATGCAGCCAGCCGACATCACTGGACAATGCAGTGTCGAGTCAGTTTGGTGTGACATAAGCACTGGGAGATCAAAATTGAGAGTAGGAGTGTGTTATAGGCCTAATGACTCTGATGAGTATAATAAGAAACTGTACAGGGAAATAGAGTGGTACAGTAAATCAGAGAATATATACCTTCATCGATATCATTGATAAATGATATCGATGAAGTTGTTGTATTGAGGAGTTATTCAGGAAGGAGAATGATGTAGGTAAAGTAAACATTGGCAGTGAGCTGGATGATTTTGTAATAACTGAGAGGAAAGTGGAGGAGAGATTGTTGAGGATAAACATAAAAAAGGCACCTGGGGTGGATGGGATCTATCCAGTTATATTAAAGGAGGCAGCAAAGGAAGTAAGCAAACCCTTAGCCATAATTATGAGAGCTTCCTTGGACTCAGGGGAGGTACCTATGGACTGGAGATGTGCAAATGTGACCCCAATTCACAAAGGAGGTTCAAAGGCTGACACAAGTAATTATAGACCTGTTAGTTTAACTTCTGTTCCAGGTAAATTAATGGAGGCACTGGTTAAAGAAGCACTGCAGGATCATCTAGACAAGAATTCAGTTATAGCTCAGACGCAGCATGGTTTTGTTAAGGGCAGGTCTTGCCTGACCAATTTGATTGGATACTATGATGTAGTCACAAAAGAACTGGATGCAGGGAATAACTTTGATATTATATATTTGGATCTTAGAAAGGCTTTTGATACTGTTGCACATGGAAGACTGCTGCACAAATTGGAGCAGTGTGGCATTGGAGGCAAATTGCTGCTATGGATAAGGGGATGGTTGAGTGGCAGAAGACAGAGAGTGGTAATCAATGGACACTGCTCAACGTGGACTAATGTTATTAGTGGAGTTCCTCAAGGTTCAGTGTTGGGTCCGTTGTTGTTTTCGGTGTTTATGAATGATATTGATGATGGGATATCAAGTTTAATGTCCAAGTTTGCAGATGATACAAAGGTTGGCAGGGTCGTTAAGGACAATACTGACGCTATGCTGCTGCAACAGGATCTGGACAGGTTGAACAGATGGGCTGAGAGGTGGCAAATGAGGTTTAACATCGACAAATGTAAAGTGCTGCATATGGGAAACAGTAACCCCAGATCAACGTATCAACTCTGCGGTACTACACTGACAGTGGTGGAGAATGAAAAGGACCTGGGGGTAATTGTGCAGGCAGATATGAAGTTCTCTGAGCAGTGCAGACGAGCTGCAAGAGTAGCTCATGGTGTCTTGTCAATGATAAAGAGGAATTTTTCTAGCAGGGATGAGGAGGTGATTATTCCCTTGTATAAGGCAATGGTAAGGCCACATCTTGAGTACTGTATACAGGTCTGGAGGCCTCATTTCAAGAAGGATGTAGAGCTGCTGGAACGGGTACAGAGAAGGGCAACAAGATTAGTAAATGGAACAAAGGGTTGCTCTTACGAAGAAAGGCTTAAGTTTTGCAAATTACAGAGTCTGGAGACTAGGCACCGGCGAGGTGATCTGATAGAGGTGTATAAGACTTTGAATGGTTTGAGCATGCTCAATGCCAATGGGATTCTTCATCTTTCTCAGAATAATCACCTCAGAGGGCATAAATTCAAATTGAGGAAGGACGGATGTCGGATAGATGTGCGGAAATTTGCCTTTGGCCAGTGGGTGGTTGGTTGGTGGAACCGACTTCCATCACTTGTTGTTGAAGTTGATAGCCTAAACAAATTTAAAGCTCAACTGGACAGGTATTTCGAACGAACGGAGGGGTGAAATGGGAGTGGGTTTTTTTTTTTTTTTTTTTTTTTTTGTTTTTTTTTGGCTGATGCTGAATAAGCTTGCTTTCTTGCATCATATGCCTCTGCTAATGCTAATGCTAATGCTAAATACACAAAACAACAACAAGCCCAACACCGAACCCTGGGGGACTCTACTAATAATATTATTCCACGAACATCAATGTCCATTTATTACCACTCTATGCCATCTCTCACTCAAACATCCCTTTATCTATTGCAGCAACTCTCCCAGAACGTCATACCACTCCAATTTGTGCAGCAGTCTCCGTGCGCAACAGTATCAAAAGCTTTCCTGAAATTCAAGTATATAATAACCCCAGGGGCTCACATCTGGTGAGTATGGGCTTGGCACACCCAGGGTCCCAAGCTGGATATCATCATTCTTCTTTTTCTTGGTGATTCCCTTCTGATTCTTGTTCGTTCTCTCTTTCTCTCTCTCTCTCTGTAATTCAGATTTTTTTTTTTTTTTTTTTTTTGGCTGGTGCAGCATAAGCCTTAGGCTTCCTTGCACCATATGCTAATAATAATATCAAAATTATTTTTTGACACCATCATAGTATTCAATCAAATTGGTCAGACAAGACTTCCCCTTAACATACCCATGCTCTGTCTGAACTATTACTGCAGTCTTGTCTAGCTGATCCTGCATCACTTCTTTAACAAGTGACTGCATTATTTTCCACGGAACAGAAGTTAAACTAGGAGGACTATAATTATTTTTGTCACATGTTGCTCCTGCTTTGGGAATTGGGGATATATTTGTACATCTCCAGTTCAAGGAACCTTCCCTGAATTTAAGGAAGCACTCATAAATATGGCTAAGGGTTTGCTTACTCTCTTCGAATATAACTGGAGAGATTCCATCTGCCACAGGTGCCTTTTTTATTTATAACTTCAACAGTTTGGAAAACTGCTTAACTTGGGAGGATTCACAGACTAATAGATTAACAGTAGCTACAGGCAGAGATGGAAATGGTTTTTTCAAATCTACTGGAATAAGCAGCAGCCAGGAAAGCCAGTTGCTGGGGATTTCAGGAACTGCTGGGGGTTATGAAACAAGTAAATACATGGGCTAGGTTAGAGTAACTAAGAGTAAGAACAGGTGCATGCATACCAATGCTAGGAGTATAGTAAATAAATTTGATGAATTTGAAGTGTGGTTAAGACATCCAAGGCAGATAATTTTGAGATATCAGAGGCATGGTGCCACTCAGATACAAGGAATGCAGAATTAGAATTTGTGGAGTACAAGGTGTACAGAACGGATTGACAGGATACGAAGGGAGAAGGAGTTATGCTGTTAGTTAAAAAAAATAACAAAATCTAAGGACAAGCATCCAGTTGACATAGATGGACAGTGCAATGTTGAGTCAGTGTGGTGTGACATAAGCGCCGGAAAAGCAAAAATGACGGTAGGAGTTTGTTATAGGCCTAATAACTCTGATGAGTACAATGAACAATTATACAGAGAAACAGAGTAGGCCAGTAAATCAGAGGATCCTATAATGGGGGATTTTAACTTTCCACATATAGACTGGAACTTGTGGTTTCGTCACTCGCACACTAGCAAGGATTTTGCAGATTTACTGGATGATTGATTTCTAAAGTAGCATGATAGAGAGGAATCAAGAGGGAGTAACACTCTTGATCTGATTATCAGTAGTGATTATTAATTTATGCCTTAAGAATTTACAGATAAAGGAACCAGGTGGCAGTGATCAAAGTGTTCTGATCTGGAGGTAAGAATTTTTTCCCGCGATAAAGTGTGGTTCAAGTTGTCTTTGGTCGGTGAAGCCTCGGGCTGCCATGCACTCCTGTACTCCATCCATCCATGTCCACCTAGGTCTTCCTCTTCTCCTTCTTCCAGGAAGTATCCATTCCAGGATAGCCTTTGGATATCTAGTTTCTTGCATTCATTTTACATGTCGAGAATTACAAAAGCCGAGAATTAGGGTTGAATTTGAAAGTGTCTGCAATTCTGCCCAGACACGATAGGAGGGAGTATAAAATGAGAGCCTTGTCGATCAATTCGGCCCTGGAAAGATTGTGCAAGGCTCAAGGGGTAGAATTTTTTTCAGCCTGGACTGTACTTGTTAACAGGAGAGATTGCTTCCACAGGGATGGGATACACTTAAATAGAAAGGGTGCAAGAATATTTGCTGATGCTATCGAGGCAGTGTTAGGTGGGTCGGAAAACTGCTAGCTTGGGGGGAGACAAAGACCAATAGATTGACAGTAGCCACTGGCACAGGTGAAAGAGATTCTCGCACTGCTTCTATTAGATTGAGCAGAAGCCTGAAAAACAAGATGCATGGTATTTCAGAGACTGCTGGGAGCCATTGCGGTACAAATAAACACATGGGTTGTGTTAGGGTAGCTAAGAATAGAAACAGGTGCAGGTATACTTGCGTGTACACCAATGCTAGGAGTTTAGTAAATAAATTTGATGAATTTGAGGTATTGCTCAAAACATCAAAGGCAGATATTGTTGGGATATCAGAGACGTGGTGTCACACAGATATAAGGGATGCAGAACTGCAATTTGGGGAGTACAACGTCTACAGAAAGGATAGACAGGATAGGAAGGGGGGAGGGGTTATGCTATTAGTTAAGAAACACATAAAAACCAAGGAAGTGAAGCCAGTCGACATCGCTGGACAGTGCAGTGTTGAGTCAGTTTGGTGTGACATAAGCATTGGGAGATCAAAATTGAGAGTAGGAGTGTGCTATAGGCCTAATGACTCTGATGAGTATAATAAGGAACTGTACAGGGAAATAGAGTGGGCCAGTAAATCAGAGAGTCTTATAATGCGAGATTTTAATTTCCCAGATATTGACTGGAATTTGTGGGTTCGTCACTCACACACTAGCAGGGCTTTTGTGGATTTATTGGATGACTGTTTTCTACATCAGCATGTTCGGAAGGCAACTAGAGGGAGTAATACTCTTGATTTGATTATCAGCAGTGATTCTTCATGCATTAAGAATCTGCAGATAAATGAACCACTAGGTGGCAGTGATCACAGCGTGCTGAAGTGGGATTTACTGAAAGAGGTAACTACCATTAGGGGTAAAGGGAAGGGTTACTGCTTCCGTAAAGGCGACTACGATGGACTGAGATAGTATTTAAATTCTATACAGTGGGACCAACTGATGATGTTACCAACAGCAAATTCAAAATGGGAAGCATTCAAAGAACGTATCTTGGAAGCTACTAGGCTTTACATACCAACTAAGAAATATTGTTCAAGGTGGCCAAAATGGATGTCAGATGAACTAATGAGGCATATGGCAGAGAAGAAAAATGCATGGGATACTTACAAATTAACACATGACACAGAAGCCTATGATAGATACAAGTTGATATGCAACCAAGTTACAAAGGAGGTTAGGCAGGCGAAGGCAGATTACGAGAAATCCTTGGCAAGGGATGCAAAGAAAAACAGCAAAGTGTTCTTTACTTATGTAAACTCTAGAAGGAAGGGGATGAATCAGATTGGTCCACTTGATATTGATGGGTCAACTGTTGATGATCCTGCTCAGGTAGCTAACAAACTAAATGAATATTTTGCATCGACGTTCACACATGAGCAGTTATTCAGCAAGGGGAATGCCAGAGGTGTATTCAACTCTAGCAGTAAGCTACAGAATCTTGAAATAACTGGGAGTAAAGTGGAGGAGAAACTGTTGAAGATAAACACAAGAAAGGCACCCGGGGTGGATGGGATCTATCCAGTTATATTAAAGGAGGCAGCAAAGGAAGTAAGCAAACCCTTAGCCATAATTATGAGAGCTTCCTTGGACTCAGGGGAGGTACCCATAGACTGGAAATGTGCAAATGTGACCCCAATTCACAAAGGAGGATCAAAGGCTGACACAGGTAATTATAGACCTGTGAGCTTAACTTCTGTTCCAGGAAAATTAATGGAGGCGCTGGTTAAAGAAGCACTGCAGGATCATTTAGACAAGACTTCAGTTATGGCTCAGACACAGCATGGTTTTGTTAAGGGGAAGTCTTGCCTGACCAACTTGATTGGATACTATGATGCAGTCACAAAAGAACTGGATGCAGGGAATAACTTTGATATTATATACTTGGATCTTAGAAAGGCTTTTGATACTGTTGCACATGGAAGATTGCTACACAAATTGGAGCAGTGTGACATTGGAGGCAAATTGCTGCTATGGATAAAGGGGTAGTTGAGGGGGAGAAGACAGAGAGTGGTAATCAATGGACACTGCTCATCGTGGACTAATGTTATTAGTGGAGTCCCTCAGGGCTCAGTGTTGGGTCCATTATTGTTTTCTGTATTTATAAATGATATTGATGATGGTATATCAAGCTTAATGTCCAAGTTTGCAGATGATACAAAGGTTGGCAGGGTTGTCAAGGACACTACTGACACTACACTGCTGCAACAGGATCTGGAAAGGTTGAGCAGATGGGCTGAGAGGTGGCAAATGAAGTTTAACATTGACAAATGTAAAGTACTACACATGGGAAACAGCAACCCCAGAGCAACGTATCAACTCTGTGGTACTACACTGACAGTGGCAGGGAATGAAAGGGACTTGGGGGTGATTGTGCAGGCAGATATGAAGTTCTCTGAGCAGTGCAGACGGGCTGCAAGAGTAGCTCATGGAGTATTGTCAATGATATACAGGAATTTTTCCAGCAGGAATAAGGAGGTGATTATTCCATTGTACAAGGCAATGGTCAGGCCATACCTAGAGTACTGTATACAGGTCTGGAGGCCTCATTTCAAGAAGGATGTAGAGCTGCTGGAACGAGTACAGAGAAGGGCAACAAGATTAGTGAATGGAACAAAGGGGTGCTCTTACGAAGAAAGGCTTAAGTTTTGCAAATTACAGTGTCTGGAGACTAGGCACCAGCGAGGTGATCTGATAGAGGTGTATAAAGCCTTGAATGGTTTAAGCATGCTCAATGCTGATGGGATTCTTCCTCTAGCTCAGAAAAATCACCTGAGAGGGCATAAATTCAAATTGAGGAAAGACAGATGTAGGATAGACGTGCGGAAATTTGCCTTTAGCCAGCGGGTGGTTGGTTGGTGGAACAGACTGCCATCCCTTGTGGTGGAGGTTGATAGCCTAAATAAGTTTAAGGCTCAGCTGGACAGGTATTTTGAACGAACAGAGGGGTGAAGTGGAAGTGGGTTTTTTTTTTTGGCTGATGCTGCATAAGCTTGCTTTCTTGCATCAAATGCCTCTACTAATGCTAATGCTAATGTCCATACCATCTTAAACACTTTTCTTTGATAGTGCCAATAAATTTTTTTTTTCCCTTCCATGTTCTCTCTTATGTCTTCTTCCATTTTCTGTCTCTTCTATAAGTTCTTGCTGAGTGTCTCCAAAAATCCATTTATGTGGAGAGCAATTTGTTTTGCACTCGCCTATTCAATGTCCAGGTTTCTGCTCCATGCAATAGAAGACTTTGTACAATCGTTTTGAAATATAAGTTTCTTTGTTTTATTTAGGACATTTCTGTTCCACAGAATAGCATTTAACATGCCAATAGCCTTTTCTGCTGTCTGCAATTCTCTTATTGACTTCTGCTTGGGATGATACATCACTTTGTAAGATTGATCCCAAATATTTGAATTTATCGACTTGTTTGATTTTAAAACCTGCAATATTTAGAATTGTGTCCTGATCCTGAAGACAACATTTTAGTCTTGCTAAAATTGATTTATAGACCCCATTGTTTATATTCCTCAAACAATTGACGACATGCATAGTCTGCCTCTTCGAAGTCTTGTACTATCACCACCTGATAGTCTGCAAAAAGTAAATTGTGAATATAGATGTTCTTATTGATCTGCAATCCCATTTTATTGCATTTTTTTGACCAAGATCTTAGGCAGATGTCGATATAAATTTTGAAAAGTGTTGATGACATGCAACAACCTTGTAATAAGTATTTTGAAGTGTGGAATTCAGGTGACAAAGCTGATGCTACTTTATTTCTGCATCTATTATTCCTGTAAATTGCTTTAATAATTAATCAGTTATCCATCAATATTTGCCTCTTTCTGTGCTTCCCATAAGAGTTTTCTTGGAACACTGTCATCATACGGCTTTTCAAAATCAATGAAAATCAAAGATTTCTTTTCCTTTCAATTGGCATTTTTCAAGGATCTGTCATACTATTGAGATATGGTGTATGCATGACCATATGGCTGAAAAACACCACTTTATTCTTCTGACACCTCGATTCAGGCTTATAAATGGTTCCTGATTCATTTTCCAAGAATCTTTAACAGCAGGTTCAGGATGCATATTCCTCTGTAATTTGAACAGGTTTTCCACTTGCCCTTCTTATAAATTGATGTAATATATCCTGTTGTCATTTTTCTTTCAGTATTTCTTCTCCTCTCAGTATACCATTTAACAGTTTTATCAGAATGCCGACCGGGCTAGACGGGTGGGTAAAGTGCCTGCCTGGCAACCCAAAGGTTGTGGGTTCGAATCCCACCTTAGGCTTGGATCGGAGTAGAAAATGAAAAAACCTTCGGAGGTGCAATATGGCCAACAGAAGCCAATGCACCAACAACTAACAAAAAAAAAAAAAAAAAAAATTCAGAACAGCCACTCCTCTTCCTCCAAATTTCAGAAGTTCCATATAAACTCTTCCAGGTCCAGGTGATTTGCCATTCATTCCTTCCTTCCTTCCTTCCTTCAGCAAGACTTTCACTTCCCTAACAGAAACTTTTAAGCCCGAGTCTTCTGCACCGAAATCCTCCTCTGTCTTGAACTCTTCCCGGTCTTCTTTTAAAAGTCCTGCATAGTACTTCATCCAGTTTGCAATTAAGGTATTAATTGCAAACCAGCATTGTGTTTATTCTGTTTTCTCAAGTCTTTCTAAGGATCTTCCACGATTCTGCAGATGGCTTGAAGCCAATTTGCTATTAATAGTCACGCATTTCCTTTCCCATTCTTCATTTTTTGCTTCTACTACAAACCGATTGGCTATTTTCTTCTTTTCAACATGCATCATTCCTATCACCCAGCCATTTCTGATATGCAAGTTTATTTTCCTCTACAGCAGCTCATACTTTCTCTTAATCCAGGTCCTTGGCTTTTCTTTTTGCCTAGGATTTCATGAGCTATTTTTTTTACAATATTTTTTAAATATTCTTAGATTTCTTCAGTCATCATCATCATCAGCCATTTTCAATCCACTGCAGGATGAAGGCCTCTCCAGCAACTTTCCAGTTCCTTCTGTTTTGAGCACTGGCCATCCATTTACTACTCAAAAACTCATGAATTTCATCTATCCATCTCCGCCTTTGTCTTCCAGGTTTTCTTCTAGCTCCTCTTGGGTACTATTCTGTTATTTTCTTAGTCCATCTGTCATCATGTCTTCGAGCTATGTGTCCTGCCCAAGACCATTTTAGTTCTTTAGTTTTGATAAGAATGTCCTTTACTTGAGTTTGCTGCCTAATCCATGTGTTTCTCTTCTTATCTAACAGTCTGATTCCCAATATAATTCGTTCCATTCTTCACTGTGTAGTTCTTAGCTTCTCTTCCATTCTTTTGGTGAGTGCACAAGTTTCACTTCCATAAGTCATGGTGGGGAGTATACATTGATTCATTATTTTACGTTTCAGACAAACTGGGATATTGCTCTTCAGTATGTGACTATATTTCCTGAATGCTATCCATCCAAAATTTATTCTTCTCTTGACTTCCAGCCATTTATCATTATTACAGCTAATAACTTGTCCCAGATAAGTATATGACTCCACCTTTTCAATTACTGCTCCTTCAATCATTATTTCCCTTTCCGTGGCATACTTGTTCATCATTACTTTTGTTTTAGCCATATTCATCTTTAGTCCAAAATCCTTACTAACTGTGCATAACTGATTAAGATTTTCCTCTAATTCTTTGGGATCGTGGCTTATAACCACAATATCATCTGCAAATCGTAAATGGTTTAGATACTCTCCGTTCACATTGACTCCTTTCTGCGACCAGTCTAATCTTCTGAAAGCTTCCTCAAGGGCAGCAGTAAACAGCTTCGGAGATATTGTGTCTCCTTGTCGAACTCCTTTCTCGATTTTAAATTTGCTACTGTCCTTATCTAGTCTAATAAAGGATGTAGCACTCTCATATATTTTCTTCAAAATCATAATATATGGAGTATCTATGCCTTGTCTTTCCAGTGCCCGAAACATTGCCTTATGCTGTATAGAGTCAAATGCCTTTTCATAATCCACGAATGCCAGGCATAATGGTGTTTTATATTCATTTGCTTTCTCCATTAGCTGTGATATTACGTGAAGGTGATCCATAGTTGAGAATCCTGTCCTAAAGCCAGCTTGCTCTTTCGGTTGATTCTCATCAAGTATTCTTTCTAATCTGTTAGTAATGACCCTTGTGAACAACTTGTAGATATGGGATAACAAGCTAATTGGTCTATAATTTGCAATTTCTGATTTATCTCCTTTCTTATGTAGCAAAACTATGATTGCATTATTCCACTGCTTAGGCATCACACCTTTTCTAATGCACTTTGTGAAGAGCCTTGCCAGTTTTTGTGTTATGTCTCTTCCTCCCAATTTTAACAACTCTACAGTAACTTCATCTTCCCCTGGGGCTTTCCGATTCTTCATTTTCTTCAATGCATGTTCTACCTCATCAGGAAGAATATCGGGTATGTTGTGTGTGTGTTGCTACTTTGCAATCCATCTTCCCCACTGCTGGTATCATTCCCTCGCTCCTTGTATAATTCTCTATAGTAGTCTTCTGCTATTTGAATTATGCCTTCTCTGCTGTTTATAAGTACACCGTCACTATTCTTCAGTTTCAGTATCATTTGTCTTTCTGTGTTCCTGCTCATGGCTGCTGATTTAAATCCTTTGTTTTCCCTTAATGCTTGTTCTACTTTTCTTGTGTTAAATCTTCTTATGTCCTCTCTGAGTCTCTTTCTAATGGCTTTGCATAACTCAGTATACTCAATTTTCTCCCTGTCAGTGTTTTTCTTGCTCTTCATTTGTCGTCTTTGGTGTTTCTTGACTAATTTTTTCTTCTTTGGATTTCTGTTTCCCTATAGGTTTCTTGGGCTTTATCACTTTCAGAAAGTTGTAATATTCCTCGTCGATATCTTGGTCCTGAGCAGTCTGCAGAAGCTCAAACTTGTTTTTAAGTTCCAGTACATACTGCTTTTTCTCCTCCTCTGTTATTTCAAAGACCTTTGTATTATTTATTCGAGTCAGTTTTTTCCTTTCCTTTCCTACATCTATATCAAGTGTACATCTTACCATTCTGTGATCACTTCCAACATTTACCTTATTCAGGACGGTAACATCATTCACGATATATCTTCTGTTAGTGAGGATGAATTCGATTTCATTAGTTGTTAATCCATTTGGACTCTTAACTTTTTGGAGGTCTCATGAAGTACTAGTTAAGACCTCCATTTGGAGGTCTTAACTAGTACTTCAAATTCATCAAATTTGTTTACTGAACTTGAACCAGTGTGCACAGAGGTATACATTAACCTGCTTTTATTCTTAGTAATCCTGACATTTCTGGAATCAGCAATCTCTCTGGGCAGTATTTGCATTATGAGTGCTGTACAGGAGTATTTTCATGAAGAAGCAAGGCACCTTGTGTTCCTTTACAGCCAGTTTTAAATTTTTGAGACAAGAATTATTTGGGCAGTGGTGACCTATGCTGTTTCCATCTCCCCCCCCCCCCAGAGAGAGAACCTGCACTATTTCTGAAGAGGTGTAGGCATTCTTGGCATCCAGCAAGAATGCAAAGCAGCAAGAAGCAAAGGTTAATTTAACCTTTGAAATGACCAAAGATTCTTTTTCTGCCTATATATTTAGGTCTATTAGGTCTGTTTACTTCAACTAGAAAACTGAGATTTCCTCTGTTTATGCAAGACAGGTTCATGGAGGTTGGTCAGTACTGACCCCTCAGAAATATTACATTCTCCAACATTTATAGACACTTATGTCTATCCTACAAGACCATGTGTTGTCACTTCTGTTGGTTGCTTCCAAGTGGAGTCAGCTTTTGCACAAAAGCTAAATGGTAATAGCACCCTTCCTATTGCTCAGATAACACACATGAGTAAGCATAAATTTAAATTGAAGAAGGATGATTGTAGAACAGATGTTTGGAAATTGCTTTCAGCCAATGAGTAGTTGATTGTCACAACAAACTTCCATTTGGTATTGTGGAAATGAGCAGATTGAAACAATTTAAGGAAGAAAATTTAACTTAAGAAAATTTATTTTTATTTATTTATTTAATTTTTTTTTCACTGATGCTGTATGCTTGCTTTTATGTAACTTGTTTTATGTAACCTGTTTTAACCTATTAGTAGTGGCATCAATTGCCACTACTAATACTAACAGGTTGACAACTTATATTTAAAAATACTAAAATTTGTAAGTACTTAGTCATTCTCTAGAAAGACACCATTTATCAACAAAGTAAACAATTCGTACCTGAGAGGATAATGAAAGAAAGCGAGAAAGGCGTGAGCGGTCAGCACTAACAATGGGGGACTGTTGACTTGATTCTCCCACGTCATCATCTTCACTTGATCCTCTCCTAGGTTCTTCAATAGGTTTCAAGTTGCTTTTGATTGTCTTACTAATTAACTGGAAAAAACAAAATGTTTAATATGCAATCTAGTTTAATTTTTTTTAGTCTCATTTTACTCTCACATTAATGAAGAAAGCTGTGTTTTATATATATATATATATATATATATATATATATAAAATTATACATATATTTGAATAACATTTGAAATAATTGGAAACAATCTTTCATAATAAAAATAAAATAGAAAGGTAAAGCAAACATCAGAGGCAGCAAAAAGCATATTCCTCTACATGATGCTTGAAATATAAAAATAAATTAGAATAAGAATTAAAAAATAAATAAACATAATACCAGCAGTATTACTTTTTTCAAGTCCTCTGCATTGGTGGTTCAATCTGGTGTTCGGGTGGTGGACTGATCTTTCGATCGACTCGCCTTTGTGGTGCTTTGTCTAGTGATTGAAATGCAACGATTCCCTGACCATTATTGGCCTTGTGGTCCTCTGTTGACATGGGGCATAATGGTCAGTCTATTTTTGGTTTATTTTATTGTAGTGGATTACATCTCTGTTGGTGATATTTCACAAAAATTTGAACCTGGTGCCCGTCAGAGACGGCACTGTTAAATTTCTATTTAATTGGCATTCGAAATTTAATGGATTTTATTATTATGGGTTTGCTTACTTCCTTTAATATAACTGGATAGATCCCATCCACCCCATATGCCTTTTTTATATTTATCCTCAACAATTTCTGCTCCACTTTCCTCTCAGTTATTACAAAATCATCTAGCTCACTGCCAGAGTTTACTTCACCTCTGGCATTCCCCTTCCTGAATAACTTCTCATGTGTGAATGTAGATGCAAACTACTCATTTACTTTGTTAGCCACCTGAGCAAAATCCTCAACTGTTGAACCATCAATATCCAGTGGACCAATCTGATTCATCCCTTTCCTTCTAGAGTTTACATAGGAAAAGAACTCTTTTCTGTTTTTCTTTGCATCCTTTGCCAAGGATTTCTCATAATCTGCCTTTGCCTACCTAATCTCCTTTGCGACTTGGTTACAGACCAGCTCATATCTATCATAGGCTTCCATGTCACCCATTAATTAACATATGTATCCCAAGCATTTTTCTTCTCTGCCATATGTCTCATTAGTCCATCTGACATCCATTTAGGCCTAAACCTTAAACAATATTTCTTAGTTGGTATGTAAAGCCTAGTAGCTTCCAAGATAAGTTCTTTGAATGCTTCCCATTTTGAATCTGCTGTTGGTAACATCATCAGTTGGTCCCACTGTATAGAATTTAAATACTGTCTCAGACCATCGTAGTCACCTTTACGAAAGCAATAACCCTTCCCTTTACCCCTGATGGTGGTTACCTCTGAGTAAATCCCACTTTAGCACACTGTGATCACTGCCACCAAGTGGTTCCTTTATCTCCAGATTTTTAGCGCATGAAGAATCACTACTGATAATCAGATCAAGAGTATTATTCCCTCTTAATATTACTCCCTCTAGTTGCCTCCCAAACATGCTGATGTAGAAAACAATCATCCGATATTCAATCATCCAAAACCTCCAATCATCCTCTACATCCATTGTTTCTGATATTACAGGTGGCTCTTCTGATCTTTTTGGCTTTTCTTTACCCCTTGATTTTGGTATTGGTGGAGCACTAGGAGGTATGGATATAGGAATAGCACCTGACTGTTTTTTTGGTGGGCTTTTCTGAACTCAATAAATAGCACGCAATCTGAGTGAATGACTCTCTAGATGGTATGGTCATCTCAGTTTGTGTACCGATAGTGCACTTAGCAGAAACTTTCTGGGCATAAGAAGGTTTCCCGCTATTTATTGGTTGGATACGTTTTCTGGCCTCTTGGTAGGAGATATTCAGCTCTATTTTTAATTTTTGGATTTCTTTTTCAACCTTCCACCACTGGCATGCTCTAGAATAGGCAGGGTGCTCTCCTTGGCAGTTGACACAGGTCGGATTTGAGGCAGGGTGCTCTCCTTGGCAGTTGACACAGGTCGGATTTGAGGCAGGGTGCTCTCCTTGGCAGTTGACACAGGTCGGATTTGAGGCTGAGCATGGTTTTGAGCACCACATCGAGCACAGGCAGGGTTACCACAGCAAGATGTTTGTGAGTGGCCATATTTTTGGCATCTAAAACACCTCAGTGGGTTTAGAATGTAAATCCTCACTGGGCAGTTTAGATAGCCTGCCTTGATGGAACTTGGAGGCCGTGGGGTGTTGAATGTGAGGATAAGAACTCGGGTAGGGACGAGATTCCCATCCTTTCGTATTGATATTCTCTTGACAGCTGTCACTCCTTGGTTGTTGTTATTTGGTTTTTAGGAGCATTAGCAACTAAGGCCATATTGCTCCGGGAATATGCGGTGGTCATTCCCTGACCTTTCCGCATCCTCCGTATTTGGTGGTCACGGGCTTGAACCCCAGTCTAATCAAGAAGCGTGTACTACGCACTGCCACTCCTGCTCACGTGGCTACGGAGGTGCCTGTCACTCCTTGGTCTTTTAATTCAGAGCAGATCTCTTCTTCAGAGACGTGAAGAAGGTCCCACTCTGATATAACACTTTGTGAAGAATTCAGAGTTTTTTGGGGGGTTACGGTGATAGGTATTTCCCCTATGGATATAGAGTTCAAGATTTTTGCCGCTTGTTTTGTGCTGGAAGCTTCAACCAAAAGGTCACCAGAATGCAGTCGTTTAACGGATTTTGGTGAACCTGCCAACCCTTCTAATCCTTTCTGGATAGAGAAGGGTGACATCTTTCCGAATGACTGCTCTCAGGTGGAATGGAGAATAAGGAAGAGTGGCGTCACTGATAGTGGTGTGTCCTCAGTTCTGGATCTTTTTACGGAGGTGTTATCCGTGCTATCATCTCGATTAGGTAGGGGGCCTTGTTAGGGCCCCAGAAGAATTAGAATTTATAATACTCATAAGAGTAAGATAAATTTCTGATGCCCTAAGTACCTCACCCACCACAGAGCCCTATAAGGGGAAGTCCACTCGTGAACTAGCAGGTTCTGCGCACACAAATGGGACGCCAAGTTCGCTTAGGAGCACCATATCCACATTTCCAATAAGCCTTGATCCGGTCTCAGGACCAAAGGGAGGGAGACTTATTGGAATGCAGTTGATCCGAGCAGTAAGAACCACCCGCCGATTTATCCCAGTTGGGCCAGTCCGGGACCACCCGCCTTGTCGAAGCAGGGGCTAAAGTGGTGTATCAGGGCTGGGCCCCCTCAACCACCATGATCCCCCCCCCCCCTTTCTGAATTTCTGCGGGTGGCGGTGCACAGCTGCACATGCCGGATTCCAACGATGTAACCTTGTAACCAAGGTATGGGCGTTGGATCCCAGTGATGCTAATCTGGAAGACCAGCAACATCACTGGAAGGTCCCCTCACCACGTACAGGTGCCCAACATCGAGGGGCCTCATTTTAAGATGGTAGCACTTTGGAATGGATGTAGAGAAGGGCAACAACATTAGTGAGGGGGGGATCAAAGGTAAAGGCTTCACTTCTTCAAATTGCAGGACAAAACTGCATGATTAGATAGGCTGAGAAATAGCAATTGAATTTTAACATTGAAAAATGATTCTATATGTGGCTAGCAGTTATCCCAGATTAACATAATTGTGTCATACATCTGTATTGTGTCACCCTCAGGGTAGTAGAAAATGAAAAAGATCTAAAAGTAACTGAGCAGTCTGATATGAAGTTCTCTGAGCAGTACAGACAGGCTGCCAGGCAGCTCATGGGAATTTGTCAATGATACAGGAATTTTGCCAGCAAGAATAAAGTGATTATTTCATTGTATACAGGTTTTTTTTGTTATTTATTTTTTTTTTTTTTTAGGAGCATTAGCAACTAAGGCCATATTGCTCTGGGGATATGTGGTGGTCACTCTCTGACCTTTCCGCATCCTCCATATTTGGTGGCTCACGGGCTCGAACTCCAGTCTAATCAAGAAGCGTGTGCTATGCACTGCTGCTCCTGCCCACCTGGCTACGGAGGCGCCTTTGTATACAGGATAATCTTTATTATTATTATTATTTACTTCTCAGACAGTCCTTTAAACAAAAGTATTTCAAGGTACAGAAAGAATGTTTGTAAATTAGCGGTTTTAGTGGAATTTATTTATTTTTTTAAGCCTAAAAAATAATAATACTAATTATAATATTTACGATATTACGCCAAAAATTGGGTAACAATCATAACATATGTAATTTAATACTTACTATATTTTCAAATAATAAAATGTAAGTAGGCCAGAAACTTTTCAAATACCCTTCCATTTATTTTATTTAGTATTAATTGGATATATATTGGTTAAAGGGCATTAAGCTGCCGAAACAGTTAGTGAAGATACTTCACTGCACTGAAAGTAATGAATTTAATATAGCTTCAATAGGAACAATTTTGTGCAATACTTAAACAAATTTGAATAATTTAAGAAATCAGATAAAAACTTCTTTATTTCAAATATGAAAGTGCACCTACAGCATTCAGGCCACGCTGTTTTACTTCAACTGATTCTTCGTCCTCTTCAGATCGTTTGTAAGCTGTCGAGAGTTCCAAATCAATATCATCGTCTGAATATGCATCAAACATGTAATAGTCTCCTGAGCGAATGGCTGAAAATCAAAATTGACTTATATTATGTTTCCAATAAAAGCTTTTTCTCTCTTTTTTTTTTTTTTTTTTTCCTCCCCCTTACTGATTAGAGATAACTGAAAATGTACAATTCAAAAACTTCTACCCTTCATTCCAAAAAGATTTTTCCACAAAATATGTAAAATAAAAATAAATAGAAATTAAAAAATAATAAAAATTATTTGCTTTAAGCCTCAATAAAATTAACTCATAAATAAATAAAATAAAGCAGACTTTCTAAACCAGGATCAGAACTGTTAGACATGACATTTAAGTTTTATAAATTTACTTTAGATGAAATAATCTTGTGAAACAACACTGCACTGTTCAAAAACTTAGTTCACATTAACATTTGTTTCTTTTTGTTTTTTTTAATTTATTTCTTTATATTTATTTATAAATTTACATAAAAGGAAAAATCATAGATAATCATAACATTTTCAAGACATAGCTGTGTGATTAATGAGTTGCATAATATGATTTGAACAAAAAATACAAAGGAATTTCAAAATTATACTATAATTTTTATTCATATATTTAGAAAGTTATGAAGTCTACCATATTTGTGACTTGGTTTGAATCATTAATTTTGACATTAATTTTGGTTAAGGAAAATTAGCACGACATTATGCAATCTTATGTTTTTAATGTTTTAAGCCCAGATTAAAGCGATAAAACATCAAAGAATAACAAATTGTGTAAATTTACAGTTCAAAAACTGAGATTGGATTATAATTGAATAAATAGTAGAGAAATATCAGTTTAACAGATTAATTAATCTCAAATGCTAAGGCAGACTCTTTCTAAGGTAGAATTTGAATACTGATCAGTCAAATTTCTGATTATCTCAAACTCCAAAAACCTCCTTATCAAAAATCTACATTGGAACAATGCATTAAAATTCTCATCAATTCAAACTGCATTTAATGCAGTATTCAATAACTCAAACTGCCAACTGTTTTTTGTAATTGGTTATCCAGTTTTCTCTCTGATCGCTCACTGACGGTGATGGCTCTCTGTCTTCTAACTTCTTCACTACTGTGGTGTTCCCCAAGGTTCAGTTCTTTCCCCCACTCCTTTCCTCTTGTGTATTAATGACCTTCTTCCATTGAATGGAAATCGTATCCATAGTTTTGCTGATAATAGTACATTGCATTCCATTTTCCATTTTGAGAAACCTTGCCCTGCTCAATCAGCTTCAACTTCTAGAATATCCACTACCAATTCCTTAAATGCCAAGCTCCAGGTAATTCTCCACTGGGGCAAAGACAACTTAGTTCATTTCAATCCTTCTAAAACTCAGTCTTCGAACATCTGTGATTTGTGGTTTGGAACAGCAACTCTGATCTGTAGCATTTCAACCAAAGACTTTACAGGAGTTAAAGGATCAGCTGGTTACATGTTGGCACCAGATACCACAAGACACAATAAGAAATCTTGTGGCATCCATGCCACGCCAGGTACGAGCTTTTTTTTGGCTGCATGTGGTGAGTCAACGTCATATTATTATTTTTTATGAAATCGCAAACACGAGCGGTATTAGAACCTATCCTTTTTGAGAAGTTCTAATACCACTCTAATACCTTATCCTTATTTAGAACCTATAGTACTTAGTACCATGCTTGGGTTGGAAGTTGAGAAGATGAAAGAAGATATTTGTTGACATTAGACTTGAACTTCTGTAGACTGCAATTTTCAGGAAATACGTATGAAGGAAGGTTGTTCTAGAAAACAGCAGTTTAAGAAATAAACGAGGAAGATGAAAAGTTAGTTCTGTGAGTTTGAAGTTGGACAGCATATGGATGTTGGCTGGTGGCGGCACGCGTTCAGACTGTTTTGAGAGAGAGAGAGAGAGAGAGAGAGAGAGAGCAAGAATTAAAGAAGACAATTCAGAAGAACCATGCTGGGAGTATCTGTAGAAAAGGCATGCAGCACAAACTGTACGTCTATGTGTTAGAGAGGATTCATTAATTAACCAAATTGCCCTCTTCTGAATGGAATCTAGAAGCCTGTGAGAGGTTTTGGGGGCACCTCCCCAGATGTAGGAACAATATTCCATGATAGGGCAGATTTGTGATTTGTATAGAGTGAACAACTGTTTGGAAGAAAAGTAACACCGAGAGCGAAGGAGAAAACGAAGTTTTTAGATGCAAAGGAAGCACTGTTTGTAATATTGCTTGTGCCAAGAGAGATTATAAGTCACGGTAATCCCCAAAAGAGATATATCATTTTGCCTAGAAATTGGAGTGCCACCAAAAATAAGCATAGGAGCAGAAGAATCCTTTTTGTGAGAGATAAGACAAGACTGAGTTTTAGAAGGACTGAAATCAACAGTTGTCTTGTGCCACTGGAGAATTATTGGGAGATCGGCATTTAAGGAATTGGTAGCAGATATTTGAAAAGTTGAAGCTGATTGAGCAGGGCAAGGTTTCCCAAAATGGAAAGTGGAATGTGATGTGCTATCATTGGGAAAACTATGGATAGCATTTCCAGTCAATGAAAGAAGGTCATTAATATACAAGAGGAAAAGAGTGGGGGAAAGAACTGAACCTTGGGTTGTTATTGTTGTTATTTTGGTTTTTAGGAGCATTAGCAACTAAGGCCATATTGCTCCAGGATATGCGGTGGTCATACCCTGACCTTTCCGCATCCTCCGTATTTGGTGGTGACAGGCTCGAACCCCGGTCTAATCAAGAAGTGTGTGTGTGTGCTACGCACTGCTGCTCCTTCCCACCTGGCTACGGAGGCGCCCTGAACCTTAGGGGACACCAGCATTAGTGGAGAAGTTAGAAGACAGAGAGCCGTCGACCATCACATTCAGTGACTGATCAGAGAGAAAACTGGATAACCAATTACAAAAAACAGTTGGCAAACCATAAAATGGAAGCTCGTTCAGAAGACCTTTAGGCCAGACACGATCGAAAGCCTTTGAGATGTAAATAGCAACTGCTTGTGTTTCCCTGAACTTTTCCATTGAATTTGTCCATAAATGGGTAACACAAGACAGAATATCACCAGTGGATCAACACTGATGGAATTCATACTGGCGATCATTGATCAGATGGAAGATTTCTAGGCAGTTTAAGAGTTGGCAGTTAATTGATTTCTTCATTACTTTAGAAGGAGTAGAAGTAATTGCAATGGGGCAATAATTGGATGGGAGGGATTTGTCACCATTTTTAATAACTAGCTGGATATGAATAAATTTCCGAGCAGAAGGAAAAACACTTTTCAAATAAGAAAGTGAAAAAAGGCGGCAAAGAACAGGAGTAAGTTCAGGAGCACAAGTGGAGAAATACCATCAAGAACTGAAGCTTTCTTAGCATAAAGATTCGTCAAAATCCTTCTGACATCCTTTTAATGGAAGACCACAGGAGACATTGAATGGAGAGTGTTGGGAATGGTGTGAGGTATTTTACCAAGATCATTAATACATGAGGTGGAAGAAAAATGGAATGCTAGCAGGTCAGCTTTATCCTTGGCTGAAGTGACAATAGAATCATCTGGTTTTGACAGAGGTGGAAGCAGAGATGGGCAAAGTTGCATATTGGCAAGGGACCAGAATGCTTGGCTACCATTAGAGCAAGAAGCAAGTTTCCTACTCTTAGCATGTTCAAAATCTAGTTTGGACTGATTAATAACAGCTTTACAATTGTTGCGAGCCTTGATGTAGTCACATAATGAAACTGAAAAATTGGAAACAAGCCAATTACGATATGCAACATTCTCCTCCTGAGCAGCTTTAGCACATTTATTGGAAAAACAAGGTTTGGATAAAGGACGAGATTTTAAAGTGGAGTGTGGGATAAAGGATTCCTTTCTTACAAGAATAATTTCACTGACACGATCTGAGCAAACGTTGACATCAGAAGTTGAGACAGAAATCCAACCAAGGAAAAGAAGAAAAAAAATCTGGCAGGTCATCCTATTTTCCATTCTTGTAATGCTAAACAACATGATGTTGGGAATAGCCATGAGATAAAGGCTCCATTGGAGAAGACACAATCACAAAATTCTGATCTGAGGTGCCAAAAGGACCACTCACTTCGACCGTGTACTTACAAGGGTTGTTTGTGAGAAAAAGGTCAAGCATGTTGTCTGTATGGTTAGGATTGTACAGTATTCTTGTAGGTAAATGAATAATCTGTGCAAGGTCATTAGTAATTGCAAAAGCCTCAGCATCTCGACCAGCTGGGTCGGTGTGACTAGAAAACGGAAGCCAGCTGGAGTTGTGAACATTAAAATCACCAAGGAAAATTACCTCACTGTTAAGAAAGTTGGACTGGAGAAAGTCAAGTTGCAAAGAGAGGAAGTCAAAGAACTCCACGTGATTAGCGGAGTTGGGAGAACAGTAGAGACAACAGATGAATTTTTTGCAGAATGAGGTAGAGAGATTTAAAGCCAGAGAGATCGAAAAGAGGATATTCCAAATTACCGAGTCTCTGACAGGGAATATCGGAACGGACATATTCACAAGTACCACCTTTTAGGCAAAAGGAATCATACGGCAAATAGTTTGGGCAATTGAGATGAGCAGTAGTTGAATCAACCGAAAACTGAGATTCTGTCAGAAAAAGTACATGGGGCTTGGCAGACTGCAAGTGGAAATTGTTGCAATTAGAATTGAGATCATGTATACATGATCTCAATGTATACATTGAGATCATGTGTCTCAAAAATATTGGTACAAACGTTTAGGGGAGGTAGGTAACATCTAAAGGAATGTGAATCACATAGGAACCCATAACCGGAACTTCACGGGAAAGTAGTAGCAGAGGCACAAGAAGCAGAAATGACACAAGACAGTAATTAGTGGGAAACATATTTGACATAATATTAACAATGGAGTACGAGATGGATGTATTTCATGATGTTACAACAGATGCTCGAAGGTTCCACCATGAGACGCGATGCGTGCGTGACGCCGCCGCAGCATGGATTGGCGGACACTGTTGAACACACCTGGAGTTTCTTTGATAGTAGCAGCAGCACAGATGAGTCTCGCCACGAGATCCATTTCCATCTCCACAGGTGATTCATACACGATAGATTTGAGGACCCCCACAGAAAGAAATCAAGGCTCGATAAAACAGGTGAGTGTGGGGGCCAGGCAACAGGTCCACCATGGCCAATCCATCGACGCCCAAAATGCCTGTTCAAATGGTCACAAACACACCTTCCATAATGGGCAGGCGCCCGTCATGTTGAAACCAATGTTGCATCTCACATTTGCTGGAACATCATCAAGTAACCCTGGTAGAACTTGTTCAAGAAAGATCCGATATTTAACTGATATTAATAAATGGTAACAGGTATGGGCCGACTAAGCAGTCACCGACCATACCTGCCCACACATTTATTGCAAAGCAATGTTGTGCCGCATGGGGGCACACCTGTGTGGTCCCTCTGCTAATCCATACACTAGGTGTATGTCTGCCAGCTCACAGTTCATATATCGATGCATGCTCTTCGTATGGCGACTACTGCTTAAATGAGTAAACCAGAAATTTGCCCTCTCGCGAACTGATGAACAATGCTGTGTACCAACTTACGGTGACGTTTCCAGTTACGGATTCCTATGCGATTCACATTCCTTTTGATGTTACCTACCTCTCCTAAACGTTTGTACCAATATTTTTGATACACCCTGTATTTGTGAAATGAACTAGAACTAGAGGTTTAGATCTTTTCACAGATAAGCTTACTCTATTAGTTTGACAATTCATGGTGTATTCAATAGTAAGAAACAGCAGGGGGGGGGGGCATGTGCTGTATGAAGTAATGAAATTTTTGGATATGGCATACAAATGGTAAGAAAATACCCAGATCCTCGACATAACGTGGCCTCAACAATGCCCCCCCCCCCCCACTGAGCACTGTTTTGACCGGGGAAAGATAATTTTAGCCACGCCCATGTTTTTTTAAGGCAGAAAATGTTCATCGCACTTTAAAATTCACATTTTTTTAGGTTTCATTTTATATTAAATCAGCGACCGCAAATACGCGAATAACCGGGGTTTACTGTAGTTAGTACACGTAAATGCAATAAAATGTATGTTTGGTCGTCATGATTGCGATTTACATGATATTTCATATTGCCATGAATTATGCATTTTATCCTTTAGGAAGATATTGATGGCAATTAGGTATATCAGGTGGAGTCTTTTTATTGGATATATATATCCACAGAGATATATATCCCATCTAACAAATGCATTTCGAACATTTTTACAACCCACAATGCAGCACAAAACACATCATTTGCAAAATTCACAAGTGATGCAGTTTTTTTGTCTGCCACTGTATTTGCAAATGCTACTGAGGCAATGACGCATGGGGTCGGAAAACTGCTAGCTTAGGGGGGGATACAGAGACTAACAGATTAATCAGTCACAGGCAGAGGTCAGGTGAAACTGATTCTTACACTGCTTCTATTACTTTTGTTAGAACATGAAGCAACCAGGAAAGCAAGGTGTCTGGGATTGAGCCTTACTGTGGATCATCAGAAAACAAGTAAATACGTAGTCAGTGTTCAGTGTATTTACTTACTATGTATTTAACTAAAAGTAAGAACAGGTGCATGTATACTAATGCTAGGAGCATTGTGAATAAATTTAATAAATTTGAAGTAGTTGATTATATCATCAAATGCAGACATTACAGGAATGCTGAAGACAAGGCACCACTCTCACAGAAGGATGAAGAATTTGAATATGAAAGAGTACAATCTGTACAGAAGGGACAAACAGACAAAGAGAAGATGGGTGGGGATATGCTCTTGGTTAAGAAGCATAAGAAATCTATGGTAGTGTATCCAGCCGACATAGGTGGCCAGTGCAATGATGAGTCAGTCTAGTATGACATAAGCACCAGGAAACCAAATGAGAGTAGGAGTGTGCTATAAGCCCAATGACTGTGATGATTATAACAAATAACTATATAGAGAAATAGATTGAACAAGTAAATCAGAATGTCTTATAATAGGAAATTTTAACTTTCGAGATAATGATTTTAACTTGTGAGTTAGTCACTCATGTACTAGCAAGGCCATTCTGGATTTACAAGATTGCTGTTTTCTACAGCAACAGGTTAGAGAAAAAACGAGAAAAAAATACTCTTGACCTGATTATTAGCAACGATTTTTCTGCATTAAGAATCTGCAGTTAAAAGATCCACTGGATGGCACTGGTCGGTGTACTGATGAGGGATTTATTTAAAGATAACTACTGTCAAGGGTAAAGGGAAGAGCTTTTGCTTTCATAGAAGCTAATAGGTACAGTATTTCAAACCAACTAAGAAATATCGTTCCAAGCTTAGACATGAATGAATGTCAGGTGAAGAGATGAGACATGTGGCAGAGAACAAAAATGCACACTATGCATATACATTACCAAGTAATACATTAGCCTATGGTAGATATGTCATCTGTAATCAAGTCACAAAGGAGGTTAGGCAAGCTAAGGAAGATTACGAGATATCTTTTGCAAAGAATGAAAAGCCCTTTTTGCATTCAACAAACTGAATAGGTATTTTTTGTCAACATGAGGAATTCTTTAAGAAAGTTATTGTTGTTGTTTGGTTTTTAGGAGCATTAGCAACTAAGGCCATATTGCTCTGTCTTTAGGAAAGGAGATGTCAGATGTTTACAAACTCTAACAGTGTCCTAAAGGATTTTAAAATAACTGGGGTTTATTGGCATGAGGGCAACTAAGGCCAAATTGTGCCTAGAATAACTGGCAGGAAAATGTAAGAGAAATTTTTCCCTTCACATGTATTTTCCAAAAATTACAATCTACAGAAATTCAAGTCTAATGTCAACAAGTATCTTCTTCAATTGCACATCTTGAGTACTGCATAAAGGTTTGGAGGCATATTTTAGAAAGGACAAAGATTTGCTGGAATGGGTGCACAGAAGCGCAAGGAGATTGGTGAAGGAATCAAAAAAGTGGTGTTCCCAAGAAAGGCTTCAGTTCTGTAAACTGCAGCACCTGGCACTTGCATGGTGATCTGATTGAGGTGTATAAGGCTTTGAATGGATTGAGCAAGCTCAATGCTTTTGGAATACTTACTCAGACTACTGTATACTGGAGGCATATTTTAGAAAGGACAAAGATTTGCTAGAATGGGTGCACAGAAGGGCAAGGAGATTGGTGAAGGAATCAAAAAAAGTGGTGTTCAAATGGATTGAGCAAGCTCAATGCTTTTGGAATACTTACTCAGACTACAGTATACATGGTGGGACATAAATTCAAATTGAGAAAGTGTAGTTGCAGGACAGATGTATTGAAATTTGTGGTTGATTGCTGGAACAAACTTATATCTGTTGTTGTGGAAGTGGGTAGTTTGAAAAACTCAAGAAAGAACTAGAAAAATTACTGAAGGATGGACAGCTGATGAGGGAAGTTGGGGTTTTTTTTTTTTTTTTTTTTGGCTGGTGCTTTTTAAGCTTGCTTGCTTACATTATTTGCCACTAACAATAGAAATACTAATGAACGAGGTTACCTGATATTCCCATATCTCAAAATTGATAGCATAAGGTATAACATAAAACTAGACAGCTAATACATATCACTGCATTTAGGAATCTATTACTTTAGGGTAGTATTGGCAATTCATCAATTAAATTTATTAATCTTATTAATTTTCATTGTTAATCAATTAAATTGTATTTAAATGGCAATCATGCCCCCAGACCAGAGCAGAAAAGCAACAGGCACAAAGTAGCAGGAATGCTATGTCTCAGGGAAGAACAGAAGAGGTGATTCTCCAATGCATCACAGCCTAAAAAATATGCCACTTGTGAAATGTTCACGGATATTTCTGGAATAGGACATGATCTAGCCAAGGAGGATGTCTTTGCGTACTGAGTGCAGAGAGTGTGAAGAGATTAAGTGCCAACTCAGCATTCTGATGGGCATTCATGAGAGGTTCCCTAGACGCCCTTGAAGGAATCAATATGGGGAGGAGCAGAAAGTTCTCAGCTGCGAACACAGGAGCCAGTTATTATTGGTGACTCTATTGTCAGGGAACTGGGAAATATAGGGTGATTCAACAGTCTTCATACATAAGGAAAAGGTCACATTTTTAACAAACTGTTACTTTATTTACAAAACATGCACTATGTGGTTGCCATTCCTTTGAAAACATACAGATTTGTCTATCTCACTCATGTTGAACTCGCAGTAACACATCTGGTGTTATGCGCGTAATTTTATTTCGAATGCATTGCTTTAGGTGATTCATGTTCCGTATATTTTCCTGGTACACCATGGCCTTCAAGTGCCCCCACTTGAAGGACATGGTGTAATGTAAAAATTGAATGGACTGAGGTTTGAGGAACTTGTAGGCCACTACTCAGGACCACGGTGACCAATCCAGGAACTGCTGATTCAACCATCAGCACATGCAGATACCATAATGGGGTGGTGCCCAGGCCTTCTGAAAATATGGCGGAAATTCTCCATCTGGATGGCATGATTGTTTTGCATGTTAGGTCCATTTCAGCATTCAGATTTGTGTGAAACAAAACAGGAACATTATTCAGAAAAAAATAAATATCATTCCCTATGTATGGAGACTTTTGAATCACACTGTATATTGTGCAAAAAGAATAAGTGAAAGAGGACCAGGCTAAGTCTGCCATTTCAAAAGTGATGACGCTGTAAAGCAAATAACTTTTAAAGGCACAAAAGGTGATATTGTTGTACATATTGGGACTAAACTGAGATTTAACCATCATATCAACAAACTCATCAGGTGGGGAGTGCACCTGAAATAGAGGGCAAACCAGCATCTGCATAACATCTCAGACAAGGTCACAGCATCAAATATGTCAGGACCAATTATAGCCCCTACTTTATGCAGCAGAAATCTGGGGCATCAGCAGCAACCCACAATCACAAAACCTATCTGGGCAGTGGAACTAGCTCGTCAAGTGGGTAACCTACAAACATAGGACCACCCCAACTCCATACAACTGGAATGGCCCTGGAAATTCCCAGGCTGCCCTTTCTCATTGAAGAAAGACAGCTGAAAATCTTATTATCTTATTAAGTAAATATGCTGACTGGGTTGTTAATATCTCCTTCATCCTGGGATCTCTGTTGCTGGAGGATTCCACCTGCCCAGCTCAGAGCCACCTTAACAATTTGACCTCTTCATTCATGCTTCCACTTATCAGATCACTTCCTACCCTATCAAATGCTTGGACAAATCCATGACATTGATGCCGACCTTAAGAAATTTGCTGTCAACCAACACTATAGACATGAGATTTTTAACCCCACACATCTCATGGTCTCCAATTACTCATCACAGACCATGGACATCGTCGCAACCACCTAGACCCATGCAAATTCACCCGGTTGCCTCCAGTAAGAAATAGTCAACAATGGTCCAGAGAGTCTATACAATGAAAAGCCTTCTCTTCAATGCATCCAAGCCAGCATACCCCAATGTTCCTGTTAATTATTGAGCATACCAGGGAAGGAGTCAGGTATGTGCATCAACTGCCTCTGTTCATGCTGTTCTCTCCCACGAACTGTGAGGTTGAAAATTAGACTTTAAAATGAATAAGTATCTGTTGTCATTTGGTTTATTTAATTTTAATGTTTAATGCCAGGCTATGCCATTTTTATTTAATGTAATTTGTTTAATGACATTTCATGTCATCTTAATGTTTAATCGATAACTTAATGTTATTGTAATGATGTATGTCATTCCATATCATCTTATTTCATTTAATGTCTTATGACATTTGATGTTATAATATTTAATTATTTAATGCCCTACAAACACCTCTCATCTGAAAACCCCCGTTTTTTTTTTTTTTTTTTTTTGGACGTGAGGGGGCATTGAAACACTATCCAAACTTGTACCTGCTTACTATTGAAAGTAGTGCAATAAAAGTTTGTCTCTCTCTCTCTCTCTCTCTCTCTCTCTCTCTCATGACATTAAGAGTAGGAGGACTGAAGACTTAATTAGCAAGAACAGGTAAATGTTGAAAAAAAAAAAAAAAAAAAAAAAACCCAGCGAGTAGGGATACATTTCAAAGTGTCACAATTCAGTCCAGACACGATAGGCAGGAGCATATGATGAGAGCCTAGTCAATCAATTAAGTCCTGGAAAGATTGTGCAAGGCTCACAGGTTAGAATTTTTCTCAGTGTGGCCTGTGCTTGTAACAGGAGAGACTGCTTCTACAGAGATGGAATACACTCAAATAGAAAGACTGCAAAATTATTTGCTGATGCTATTGAGGCAGTGTTAAATGGACCAGAAAATTGCAAGCTTGGGGGTGAGGGATTCACAGACTAACAGATTAATAGTAGCCACAGGCAGAGGTGAAAGTGATTCTTGCACTGCTTCCATCAGAATGAGCAGCAGCCTGGAAAGCAAGCTGCTAGGGATTTCAAGGACTGATGGGAGTCATTCATGGAACAAATAAATACATGGGCTGTGTTAGGATAACTAAGAGTAAGAACATGTACATGTATACTTTCATGTTCACCAATGCTAGGAGTATAGTAAATAAATCTGATGAATCTGAAGTGCTAGTCAAGACAACAAATGCAGATATTGTTGGGATATAATCAGAGATGTAATGTCACACAGATATCAGGAATGCAGAATTTGAGGAGTACAATAAATACGGAAAGACTGACAGGATTGGAAGGGAGTAGAGATTATCAATTAGTTAAGAAACACAAAATCTAAGACAGTGCATCCAGTTGGCATGGGTGGACAATGCAATGTTAAGTCAGTTTGGAGTCACAATCACTGGGCAAACAAAAATGAATAGAGGATTGTGTTATAGGCCAGTGACCCAGATGAGTGCAACAAACTGTACAGAGAAATAGAGTTGGCCAGTAAATTAGAATGTCTTATAATGGGAGACTTTAACTTTCCAGATATTGACTGTAACATGCAGGTTGGTCACTTGAACATTAGACTTTTGCAGATTAGTTGAATGACTGTTTTCTACAGCAGCATGTTTGAGAGGCAACCAGAGGGAGTAATACTCGATCTGATTTTAAGCAGTGATTATTCATGCATTAAGATTCTGCAGATAAACAAACCACTATGTGGCAGTGATCACAGTGTACTGATGACTTATGTGGGATTTACTGATATACAAGATAGTGCAATTGAATCATTTCTGTACGTAGCCAACTACTTAAGTAGTTTTAAGTTGGCATCATTAAGTTATCTCATATTGTGAATACCTTCACAACGAGTTTCAATGACCGGGTTAGCCAGGTAGGTAAAGTGCCTGCCTGGCAACCCAAAGGTCGCGGGTTCAATTCCCGCCTCAAGCTTGGATCACAGTAAAATGCAAAAACTTTGGGAGGTGCATTATAGCCATAGAAGCTGATGCACCAACAATTAACAAGGGGGAAAAAAAAAAAAAAAAAAAACAACGAGTTGCTATGATATTGCACTAACCATGAATAAGTAACGCTTCACCATATGAGAAGATTATTGTTACTTATTCTCAGCGGATACCATTACCCAAACGGAACTGTTTTGGAACTTGTTGGCTACTCATTAGTGGGTGGGCAGGTACCCTAATAAAGGTGTAACTACCATCTGGGGTAAAGGGAAGGGTTTTGCTTTCGTAAAAGTAACTACAGTGGGCTCAGACAGTTTTTAAATTGTATACAGTGGGACCAACTGATGATGTTATCAACAGCATATTCTAAATGGGAAACATTCAAGGAATTAATCTTGGAAACTACTAGGCTTTATCTACCAACTAAGAAATATTGTTCAAGGTTTTAGGCCTCAATGGATGTAAGATGAACTAATTAGACTCGTGGCAGAGAAGAAAAAAGCATGGAATACATATAAATTATCAGGCGACACAGATGCCTATGGTAGATATAAGCTAGTCTGTAATCAAGTCACAAAGGAGGTTAAGCAAGTGAAGGCAGATTACAAGAAATCTTAGGCAAAGTATGTAAAAAAAAAAGAAGCAAAGACTTGTTTATTTATGCAAACTTTAGAAGGAATGTGATGAATCAGATTGGTCCACTTGATATCAATGGTTTGACTGTTGACGATTCTGCTCAGGAAGCTGACAAACTGAAGGAGTAATTGGCATCTACATTCACACATAAGAAATTCTCTAGGGAAGTAGTAGTAGTGGCATGTGATTCAAGAAAACAAGCGTATGAGCTTATGCAGCATCAACCAAAAAAAAAAAAAAAAAAAAACCACACCATTCCCTCCATATGTCTGTCCAGTTCCTCCTTAAATTTATTTAACCACGACAGATGGACGTTTGTTCCAGCAATTAACCACCCGCTGGCTAAAGGCAAATTTCCACACATTTACATCTGTTTTTTCTTAATTTGAATTTATGCCCCCTTAGATTCGTAATCTGAACAAGTGGAAGGATCCCATCAGAATTCAGCGTGCTCAATGCATTCAAGGCCTTATACACATCAATCAGATCACCGTGCAGGCCTAGTCTCCAGCCACTGAATTTGTAGAGCTTAAGCCTCTCTTGGTAAGAGGATCCTTTCATTCCCCTCACCAATCTTGTTGCCCTTCTCTGTACACGCTCAAGCAAATCTATATCCTTCCTAAAATGAGGCCTACAGACCTGTACACAGTACTCAAGGTATGGCCAGACCATTTATACAGAGGGACAATCACCTCCTTTTCCCTGCTAGCAAAATTCCTATATATCATTGTCAAAACACCATGACCTGCCCTGGCAGTCTGTCTCCATTGCTCAGAAAACTTCACACCTGACTGCACAATTACTCCCAGGTCTTTTTCATTTTCTACCACCTTAAGTGTAATACCACACAGTTGGTACATTTCTTTGGGGTTACTTCTACCCATACGTAGTAATTTGCATTTGTCAAAGTTAAATTTCAGTTGCCACTTTGTACCCCATCTGCCCAAATTATCTAGATCCTGTTGCAGTAGCACACTGCCATTACTGTCATTAACAACCCTGCCAACCTTTGTATCATCTGCAGACTTCGACACTAAGCCAGATATACCTTCATCAATATCATTGATAAATATACAAAACAACAGAGGACCCAACACCGAACCCTGTGGGATTCCACTAATAACATTAGTCCACGAAGAGCAGCACCCATTAATTACCACCCTCTGTCTTCTCTCCCACTCAACCATCCTTTTATCCATTGTAGCAACTTACCCTTAATACCATTCTGCTCCAATTTGTACAATAGTTTTCCATGCGCAACAGTGTCAAAAGCGTTCCTGAAATCCAAATATATGATATCAAAATTATTTTTTGCATCCAGTTCCTTTGTAACCACATCATAATATCCTATAAAATTTGTCAGACAAGACTTTCCCTTAACAAACCCATGCTGTGTCTGAATTATTGCTGCAGTCTTGTCTAGATGATCCTGCAATGCATCTTTAACCAGTAACTCCATTATTTTACGCAGAACAGCAGTTAAACTAACTGGTCTGTAATTACTCGTGTCGCCCTTCGATCCCCTTTGTGAATTGGGGATACACTTGCACATCTCCAGTCCGTGGGAACCTCCCCTGAGTCCAAGGATGCTCTCATAATTATGGCTAAGGGTTTGCTTAGTTGCTTTTTTGCCTCCTTTAATATAACTGGATAGATCCCATTTACCACAGGTGCCTTTCTTATGTTTAACTTTAACAATTTCTCTTCCACTTTGATCTCAGTTATTACAAATTCAATAAGCACCCTGCTACAATTTGATAACCTTCTGCCATTTTCAAACCTTAATAACTCCTCATGTGTGAATGTAGATGCAAAATACTCATTCAGCTTGTTTGCTATCTGAGCAGGATCATCAACAGTGGAAACATCAATATCAAGTGGACCAATCAGATTCATCCCCTTCCTTTTAGAGTTTATATAAGTAAAGAAATCCTTGCTGTTTTTCTTATCATCTTTTGCCAAAGATTTCTCGTAATCTGCCTTCGCCTGCCTAACCTCCTTTGTGACCTGATTACTGACTAGCTTATATCTGCCATAGGCTTCTGAGTCGCTTGATAATTTATATGCATTCCATGAATTTTTCTTCTCTGTCACGAGTCTCATTAGTTCATTTGATAACCATTTAGGCCTAAACCTTGAACAATATTTCACAACGAGTGGAAGCTAGAAGCTTATTAAACTCTAACAGGGAGCTAAATGATTTTATAAGAACTGAGAACAAAGTAGAGCAAAAATTGAATACAGGAACTCCCCAACTTATGTAATGCTCGACTTACGGAAATTCAACTTTACATAAGTTTTTGCCGGCCGGTGCAAACTTAAAAAAATTGTGGCCACATATTTTGCATCCCGTTGGAATAAATGGAGGTATCATGAAAATATTGTAATGTGAACCCAATAACACATTGTGTGTTTTTTTTTTTTTTTTTTTTTTTTTGTAATTCGTTCCAAGTCCTTGGAAGTTGAAAATTTCACTATATTACTATGCTATATATTATTACTATGCAATATTACTAAGCTATATTATTATTATGCTATATTACTAAGCTAGCTAAAAGGTCATTTTTATAATGGAAATTGCACTTACCTATTCATCATTATCATATGTTCCGTTATAAGAATTAATTTTGAACACCTTTGTGATATTTGCCTAAAACACATTTCTGGAGGTCACTACCATAAAACAAAATAGGAAAGCCCTAGTAAATTAGATCTTATTGCATTTGCATTAATACCGATAACTGCAATCGTGTGGGTTTTTATGCTATTATGGTGAAATGTGTTCCACTTCACTGAAATCTTCAATCATATAAAAACAAATTTTCAGAAACTTCTCTTCATTCCTATTTATGTATTACAATGGTGAAGGGAAAGCGATCAATGAAAAGTGCAAGTGGTGGTAGTGCCAGGAAACAAAATAAAATTCATTTAGAAATGAAGATGAAAATAATTAAGTACGAAGGAGGACTTCTTAATTATTTAAGCTCAAGATGAACCAAATGAGGAGTCAAGATGCTTCATAACCAGAGGGATGGCAATGGCATTTCGTGAAATTGCATTGGCAGTGGCGAGGTTTGAGAAGATAGATCCTGACAGTGAACGATTCTTAAAAGTTAACAGAGTTAAGAGGGGTGAATGATATGCTTGCTTGCTACAAAGAAACCTACAATGAAAAGAAAAAAGCCACCATCCAGTCATCCATTAATATATTCTTTCATAAGGTTGAGCGGCTGACCCCTTCTAAATGTCCACAGCTCTCAACCTCCGCAGTGGCATACTTATCAGCAAAATTTTATAATTTTGAATTTTTTTTTAAATTGCACGCTTTTGTAATTTTTCCTGCACAAGATAAAGAAAATTGAATAAATACAATGAATAATTCAATTTACATGTTCGTCGAACATTTCTTTTTTGATTGAATCAATTCCGCAAGCACAGTTGCGAGTGCTCCACAAGCATGGGGGAAATTCCGTCTTACGTAAAATCCGACTTACGTAGTGTTCCGCGGAATGCAACACTTACGTAAGTCGGGGAGTTCCTGTATAAGTTGAATATAAAAAAGGCACCTGGGGTGGATGGAATCTATCCAATTATATTAAGGTAAGCAGCAAAGGAAGTAAGGAAACCCTTAGCCATAATTACAAGAGCATTCTTGGATTCAGGATAGGTCCTAAATGGAGGTGTGAATAAATCCCCAATTCACAAAGGGGAATGAATCAAAGGGTGGCATGAGTAACAACATACCTGTTTAACTTCTGTTCCAGGTTCAATAATGGAGTCACTAACTAAAGAAGCATTTCAGGATCATCCAGACAAGACTGCAGTTATAATTCATTCACAGCATGGGCTTGTTAAGGGGAAGTGTTGTCTGACCAATCTGAATGGATACTACAATGTGGTCACAATGGAACTGGATGCAAAAATTAATTTTGATATCGTATACTTCGATTTCAGGAAAGCTTTTGATACTGTTGCACTTGGAAGAGTGCAGTACAAACTGGAGCACTATAGCATTAAGGGAAAGTTGCTGCTATGGATAAAGAAAGGGATGGTTGAGTGGGAGAAGACAGAGTGGTAATCAATGGACACTGGTCTTTTTGGACTGATGTTATTAGTGGCATCCCACAGACATCAGTGTTGGCCCCCATTGTTTTTTTCTATATTTATCAATGATATTGAAGAAGTTATATCAGGTTTAATGTCCAAATTTGCAGAAGATATGAAAGTTAGCAGGGTTAGTACTGACACTAATGATAGTATGCTACAGCAACAGGATCTAGAAAAGTTGAACAGATGGGTTGAAAGGTGGCAACTGAAGTTCAACATATGGGCAGCAGTAACCCCAGAGTAACATACCAACTGTCTGGTTCTACACTCTGAATAGTGGAAAATGAAAAAGACCTGGGGATAATTGTGCAGTCAGACATGAAGTTTTCTGAGCAGTGCAGACAGGCTTTCAGGACAGCTCATGGGGGTCTTGTCAACGATATATAGGAATTTTGCTAGCAGGGATAAGGTGGTGATTGTTCTCTTATATAAGGCAGTAGTCAGGCTACACTTTTAGTACTGCATACAAGTCTGGAAGCTTCATTTTAGGAAGGATGTAGAGCTGCTGAAATAAGTACAGAGAAGGGCAACAAAATTGGTCAGGGAAACAAGGGGTTGCTCTTACAAGAAAGGCTTCAGCTCTACAAATTTCAGCATTTAGAGACTAGGCACCTATGAGGTGATTTGATTGAGGTGCATAAGGTTTTGAATGATTTGAGCAAGCTCAATGCTGATGGGATTCTTCCACTTGCTCAGATTATGCACCTGATGGGCATAAATTAAATTGAGGAAAGACAGTTGTAGAATAGATGTGTAGAAATTTGCCTTTAGCCACCAGCAGGTGTTTGATTGCTGGAACAAACTCCATCTGTCATTTTGGAAGTTGACAGCTTACATAAACTCAAGGAAGAACATAACACGTTTGGAGTGAGTGAGTGTGTTTTGGCTGATGCTGTATAAGTTTGTGTTCTTGTATCATATGGCTCTACTAATGCTAATTCGAGGGGAATGAACAGGTGATGTGAGGAGGTTTTTTTTTTTTTTTTTTTTTGTCTGATACTTTCTTTATAAGCTTGCTTTCTTGCATCATTTGCCACTACCATTGGTAATACTAACGAAGAAGTTACCTACTTACAAATTTCAATATATTAAATTGGTCAGCCCTATAATCATTGACTATATGATGTGAAAACATTAAATGAAATTTTCTTTCTACATACAAATGGCACTTTCTAGTATGCCACAATTCCAAGGCTAATAGCAAATAGGAAGTTACTTCAATAAATTTAATATATGCATGTATGTATATGAATAATATACTTGTTCAACCATTTCTAATGGCAAGCTACATTCAGAGAAACAAACTTGTATTTTTACTGAATCATTAATGACATCTTCATTTTGTTATTAATGGAGAATGTCTAAACAGTTCTGCTCTTAAAAAAATAAAATAATAATCCAAACAATAGCAACTTAAATAAATAATTATATAAGAATGAAGAATACAAAGTTCTATTTATATACCTATCAACAAACTTCATCAACTGCTTTCTTTATATACTTCATTTATATTTATATGCTTTCATTATATGTTTCATTTATATAGTGAAATATCATTTATTGAACAATTTAATATCATTATTAGTAAATATTTATTAGCATTTTTATATTTCACTTAATCAAATCAAAACTCTTTGTCTATGGTGAAAAAAAAGATAAAAATTTATGTAAAGCTGTGAATAAACAATTATCACTAAATTTCATATATATATATATATATATATATAATTATACATATATTTGAATAACGTTTGAAATAGTTGGAAACTGAATCTTTTATAATAAAAATAAATTAGAATAAGAATTAAAAAAATAAAATAAATAATGCCAGCAGCATTGCCATGCTGATGGCATTATTTATCAATGTTTCTGATATCAACTTAATTTATTCTTTTATAAAATATCCAATGTAAACAATAGTTTGTAAAATTCACCACAGACAAAAGACTTTTTGATTTTTATTAATGCACACATATTAAAGTCCTGTACACATTAAAAAACAGTAGAAAACTTAACTTAATTCATAATGATATTATAATATCACTAACCAACGATATGCCAGATACCACAAAAGTTATACAGTTTTTCTAATATATCCTTTATTCATGACTGCATTTCCTTAAAATTTAGTTAAAAAATATTTCAGGCCATGGCAACTTGATCCAAATGACATCATATGGTGGAAGTTGTACTCAGTGTCTAAAGTTTACATTGCTCCATATTAGCAAATGTTCATAATAGCACATGTTCTCTTGAATTGCCATCAATTTAGCTCATTGATGGTGCAACGTTTTTTTTTTTTTTTTTAAATACTTTTCCTTAGAGTAACCCACAAGGATGGATCTGTGGGAAATTAGGTTTACCTCCAAAAAATTATTCCAAAAGCATGTTCTTCTAAGTTGGTTTCTGTATTATCTCTAATACAGAATAATTTTCTGAGGCTACCACATAGTCAAGGGGTCAGGGGCGAGAGTGCAGTGGCACACACTCTTTGAGTGGACCGGGTTTCAAGCCTATAACTACTAAATACGATAAACATTTGCATTGATGTTGGGAGAAGGAAACACCAAAATAAAACCAAGAGTATCAGGCCTGGCCAGCCGAACTGAAAAAAATCTGGCACTGGGCATATCAACATGGAGGAGCAACAAGTATTCCATTCATGTCACTGACCCCTAACTAGGACAAACAGCACAGATAATTTATTTATTTTTTTTTTCCACAGAATAATTTCCCTATATTGCCCCCACCACCAGGTTAGACCTCTTGTTTTTCTGGGCTCTTATCTGTGTCCAAAATAAAGCATGACAGCTACATCCACTCTTTAACTAGGTTTTCACAAAGCATGAACCAAAAATCATGATTTTTTTAAGAAAGATGTGGATCTGCTGGAATGGGTGCAGAGAAAAATAAACAAAACTAGTCAAGGGCACAAAAGAGTAAGCTTACCAAGAGAGATTTAGTTCTGAAGATGCAGTATATATCTAGAAAGTAGGCACATGTAAAGAGACTGAATTGAAGTGGTTTAAAGCTTTAAAACGTATAACTAAATGGTGATGGAATCCTTACTCTTTCTTAGGCTACATACATAAGTAGACATAAATTTGAATTGCAAATTGATGGGTGCAGGATAGATATGCAAAATTTTGTTTTCAGCCAGAGAGTAAATGATTGCTAGAGCAAACCTCCACCTTGTGTTGTAGAAGTGAACAGTTTGAACAAATTTAAGGATCACACATTTTCAGAGGAGGTGGGCACAGTTGAGGATGTGTGCGTATCATGTGTGGGTGCGTATCATGTGTTTTCCTGAATAAAATGCAACAGCATTTATATGCAAGCAGTGCACCTATACGTCATGACAGCATCTAATGGCACTGTATAATATGGGAGTAGTGAAATGAGGTTGTGCCAGTGCACTGTACAATATAGGAGTAGTGAAATGAGGCTATTCCAATACCCAATAATAGCTAGGGTAAAGGTTGTTCCTGTCTTTACTGTCCTGAGTTATTGAGTTGTGTTGATTTTGAGTTGTATAATATGACTAATATGCTAACTTTGAACAGGTTAAAGATACCCTCAGCTGAGAACTAGTTGCACATGGGGGGAAAGCCCAGGAGACAATTAAGATAAGCATTAACACAAATGAGAAATGTGCCAGTACCCTTTATAATGCAGTTCACATAAATTCTGTATCTACTAAGGTGAGTTACAAGCTAAAGCAGTTTAGATAATATTTTGACAAAATTATGATTTATGACAAAAGACAGAGAGATGCTGTAATTCACTTTTCCTACCAGGGAGAGTTATGCACTTAGCCAGCATTTGATTTTTAATGCATGCATGCATGTTATGAATTTATTGGTCATTCAGAATTCTTTTCCTCTGGTGGGGGAGGAGGATATCAGTAGTGCACTGATTTTTACTAAGATCGTGTAAGGGTTTTCAGAAACCCATACAACTTTCATCATGAGGCGCCTCCGTAGTCAGGTGGGAAGGAGCAGCAGTGCGTAGCACACGCTTCTTGATTAGACCGGGGTTCGAGCCCGTCACCACCAAATATGGAGGATGCAGAAGGGTCAGGTAATGATCACTGCATATCCCAGAGCTATATGGCCTTAGTTGCTAATGCTCCTAAAAAAAAAAAAAAAAAAACTTTCATCATGAACTTGGCTCTCTCCAGGAATGTTCACTACCTTTTGCTTTGCAAGCTACAATTCTTTCAAGGCTAAATTATTTAGTCTTGGCATAGCCAAAGACTCTACTGCTCCTGTAGTACCAATCAGGATTGGACCCAAGTGTTCTATGATTGCCACTGTATGATAACCTGAGAAACATATTCAACAGTAAAATAGCATGTCCTCTACCCGGGGATTATGAAAATCTGTTCATTACAGAAGACTACTACAAGGTATTAGCAGAATATTTGCAATCTGTTTTTGAAATGTGCAGAACAACCCTGCACCAGGCCATGAATAATAATGCAAAAATAGCCCCAGCAGTAACAGTAAACTAACCCTCTTCCTTAAATCAGGAAACATCCCACATGTTGGTCACCTGGCAACAAAGGACTATACCAATAATGAATTGACTGATATGCCCCTCACCACAACCCAAATGAAAACAATCTACCTATTTATATAAGCTGGGCAACTTAGCCTGATAATTATGGCAAAACTGATGAACTAGGATATGACATTTGTTCTTGAACTGACCCAAGGGGCTCTCTCTCTCTCTCTCTCTCCTCTCTCTCTCTCTCTCTCTCTCTCTCGTGTGTCCTTAATTTTTCGTAAATATAATACAAACTTGATAAATTGGAGAATTTAGAATATAAGTATTAGGGGTGAAAACTATGCCCATTAGGTCAAACGGCCTAAGTTGGACTTCTTTGTTGTACCCTATAAATAAACACAGAATATAATAAAAAATAAAATAAAATAGTAAAAATTAAAATGATGATGTAGCTAATTATAGATATATGGATACATTGAATGGAACATTAACTAGGGCTAGCTCCACTCAATATATCCCATTAATAATTAGCTGAAACTATCTGTTTCTGTTTGCCAGTTTTTATACGTTCAAATATACTGTGAATTTACTGCGAATACAGTGAAACGTCTCCTAACGGACACCTCAAATTCCCCAACTCTCCTCTATTGGTTTTAACGTGTTTCAGCTTCTGTCTAGCGGACATTCTCTGTAGCGGACACGGACAGGCAATGAGTGTAATAAACGAAAGTGCCAGGGCAGAAAAATTTCTAAGGAACGCTTGACTGTATTATTGTGTATAAATATGCTGGGAGACTTTGAACAACCTCTTCTTATATGAAAACCACAAAATCCTCGTTGTTTCAAGGGCGTAAAGTTGAATCTTTTGAATGTTGACTGAAAGTCTAATAAAAAAGCGTGGATGGCACGAGATATCATGGGCGAATGGATAAGTCACTTTAACCAAAACATGATTCGTCAAAACAGAAAAATTATTCTTTTCATGGATAATGCTGCATCTCACCCGCACATTGAATTGTCCAACATTCAAATCGTTTTTCTGCCACCAAACATATCTCCAGAGTGTCAGCCCTTGGATCAAGGGATAATAAAAAATTTTAAACTTCACTACAGAAAACGTGTTTTAAGACATCTCATTGCAAACATGAACAATGTAACATATGCGAGTGACCTTGCAAAGAAACTCAGCATCCTAGATGCTGATTCAATGGATTTCCTCTTCAGTAAACGCAATTAGAAAACAAACTGTCGTGAACTGTTTTGTAAAGTCTGGCTTCTCAAACGCAAAAATTGAAGTCATGAACAGCAATGTGGAGCACCAAGAAGAACAAGAACTTCAACATCTATTGATAATATACGATACTTCCGCTACAAGTGACCCTGGTTACAAAGATATAGACTAACCTCACTACAGAAGATGGTGCTCTTGATATCAACGACATTATCATCGATATTTTTCAAGAAGTTCCTCATGAGGATGAAGAAATGGAAGGAGGTCATTCTGTCGAAGAACATATTAACGACGAACCACCAATGAAAATAGAAGCGCTCATACAAATCAATCGTTCAAAAATGTTTTTCGCCGCTGATGAAGAAGATACTGAAGGACTTTCGATGGTTTCTTCACTCCAAACAAATGTTGAAAACAAAATTATCAGCCGGAAGAAGGTGCAGAAGAAAATAAGTGATTACTGTATGTATTTTTCTTAAGATAAAGTCATAATATGCATAGCACAATTGTATGTATATTATTTACAAAAATAATGTGCAAAATCTGTATATAATATAATTTAATTTAATTTTACGTTAAACGTTTAACGATTTTTCTTTATCTCTTGTGTATGTAATTGTATATTATTTACAAAAATATTGTTCAAAATCTGTATATATTTTAATTTAATTTTACATTAAACGTTTAACAATTTTTCTTTCTTTTTCTCCCTCAGATTTCTTGTTAGCGGACACTTCTCTCTAACGGACAGATTTTCGTTCCCCATGGCTGTCCGTTAAAGGGAAGTTTCACTGTATGTTATTATTATCAATTTAGTTTAATTACTTTAATATACATTAAATTTAGCAGAAAACTGGCAGAATAACTGCTAGCCTGACAGATAGCAGTGAAAATTAATAATAAAAATAATGGAAGTGAATCAAGAATAATAAATGTGAGTACCAACTATACAAATAGTTGGTATTATATTTACAAAAAATTAAGGTTATATACAGCCTGATCTAATGTTTAATCAATAATGTGATGGCATTAATCTGTTCTGATATTGTTTTTCTATTCCTCATATGCTTCTACATAACTTCATATATATATATATATAGTATGTAGCAAGTGTGAAGAAGATTTTTGTTTAATCCTATCGAATCTACAGTATACACCAAAAGTGAATTTGATGAAATGGATAAGGAATGTAGCGATATATGGTGGATCCTTAGGATACAGCATTAGAAATGAGATTAAATGTTGACTCTATTAATATACGCAGACCTTATAATATTTTAGACTCCTGGATGCTTACGCGCACATGAATAGTAATTCATACATTGGTCTATATAAATAATCTCGTGTCAGGTGTTGTTTATTTTATATAAAACAGGGGGATATCATTTGTGAATCACTTTTGTACTTCTTGTGAACACGGTAACGAACCAAATAAGGTGGTCGCTTAAAAGAAGTTAAAAAAATGGTTTTAAAGTTTGATTTATGTGTGAATTAATGGATATTTATTTGTTTCATTGTTTTTAGATTTTTGCGACTATTGTTTTTCAATTCTCATGGTGGCATGTGATGTCGGTTGGTTTTTTGGAGGTTGGTTGCTGCAGTCTTTCTGTAATTCTTTCCGATTCCCTTGACACGATATGAGAGTTGAAGGCATGATTATTTTAATTAATGGCTCTTTTAATTTGATTTATTTATGACTATGCACAGGGGGGCAAGTTTATATTATAATCATTCGTGATTGAGTGATTACCAGTCCTACTAAAAAGGACTGAGGTTTTCTCCTATAATTTAAGATTATTATAATAATAGAACTTATTGGGATTAATTATAATAATAGGACTTATTGGGATTCCTAATTCAAATCAAAAGGGACATAGTCCCTTTTGATTTGAATTAGGAATCTATATATATATACATATATACATATATACATATATATATATATACATATATATATATATACATATATATATATACACATATATATATATACACATATATATATATACACATATATATATATACATATATATATATACACATATATATATATACACATATATACATATACATATATATACATATACATATATATACATATACATATATATACATATATATATATATACATATATATATATATACATATATATATATATACATATATATATATATACATATATATATATATACATATATATATATATACATATATATATATATACATATATATATATATACATATATATATATATACATATATATATATATACATATATATATATATACATATATATATATATACATATATATATATATACATATATATATATATACATATATATATATATACATATATATATATATACATATATATATATATACATACATATATATATATATACATATATATATATATACATACACACACACACACACACTGTGCTGCCACTTTATTAGGTAGACCCCTGCTGTGTACACAAACGGTTAGTCCCACAACCCTGCTGTGCACACAAACGGCTAGTCCCACAACATTGCAAGTCACATGACCACAGCTGTGGATATAAATGCAGCAGAACAACCTTTCTAGTATCAGTTAAGCGTACAAACCGTAGCAAGAATGGGAGCAAAAGGAGTAATCTAACGGACTTCGAACGGGGCTGGACAAAGCATCTCTGAAACGGCAGTTCTCCTGAACTTTTCATGCACCACAGTTTCAACAAACAGAAAACATCCTCTCAATAGCACCTCCTGTGGAAGAAAATTTCTTGCTGATAAGGGAGGTCAGAGGAGGATGGCTAGAATTTTGCAAGCAAACAGACTGGCCACAATGTCGCACATCATGTCAGAATACAACCTTGCCGCACAGAACAAAATATCGCAATGGACCACTAGCCGCATTTTGTCGAGAATGGGCTACAACAGCCAATGACCACATCGCATACCTTTGTTATCAATGAAGAACAAGAGAGCACACCGACTGTGGGCACAGCAACACCAGCACTGGACTATCAAGGATTGGAAAACACAGTTGCTTGGTCTGACGAATACAAGTTCCTGGTGCATCATGTTGATGGAAGGCTCAGAATTTGGCGAAAACAACATGAATCCATGGACCAATCATGACTGACGATTACTGTGCAAGGTGGTGGGGGGGGTAGTATTATGGTGTGGGGAATGTTTTCTTGACACACGTTGGGTACATTGATACCCATAGATTAATATCTGAACGTCACATCATACCAAAACATCGTTGCTGACCAGTGAATCCGTTAATGTTGACAGTTTATCCTCAGTCAGATGGTTACTTCCAGCAGGATAATGCGCTGGTGCACAAAGCTCAAATCACTATGGAATGGTTCCAGGAACGTGACAATGACTTTTCTTTGCTGCAGTGGCCAGCTCGGTCCCTAGGATCTCAATCCTGTTAAACATCTTTGGGATGAGCTGGAAAGGGCTGTTTGCTGCAGGCCTACACCTCCGTCGAATCTCAAGGAACTGTGTGACACACTCATGTCTGCATAGTACTCCATTTCTGCACAATGTTTTCAGCATCTTGCTCAATCCATGCCTAGATGAATTCAGGCTGTTTGAAGGCTAAAGGAGGCTCAACATGCTATTAGTTAGGTGTACCTAATAAAGTGGCAGCACAGTGTGCGTGTGTGTGCATGTGTGTGTGTGTGTGTGTGTGTGCACATGTGTGTGTTTGTGCGTGTGTGTGGTCAAGAATAAGCTTTGCATCATCATCAAACTGAAGGCAACATTCACCAAGAGATTGCAATTTAAGAGAACAGTGAATATTCCACATGGACAGCAGGTACAATTTGGCAAAGATTTGGCCATCAATGTGATGAAAGCAGTCACTGCTTTCATCACATTGATATTACTGGGATTAGATTGTCACAAACTGAAATATTTTTCAACCATACTTTATGGAAATCAGTTTTATATACAGGGTGTTTCAATTAAAAAACATTACAGTCCACCTCACATATTTTTATGTTTAGTTTATTTGTTGTCTGAACTTTCTTTTTATCATATTTGAGTTTTTAACTGATTAAAATTGAATTAAAGTATTACCATTTACATTTTACAATTTCTCAATTAAAATTATACCTAAATCACCTACTTTTACTTCTCAAAATAAGAGGACTGTTCCTTGTCCACAGTTTAGTCCAAAAATGTCATTGGTGTACTTCCGAAACAAAAGTAAACTGACTTTTTTTTTTCCCCTCAAATAAAAAAAGTGGTTGTAAGCATGAGGAAACATAACATAACTGCCACTGCAACAACTAAATGCAGGTACCAAGAGCAGACGTCACATACAGGCATTGATTTACCTTAATTTCAGAAATATTCCAATGATGTTTTCAAACTAAACCAAGAATGGGGAACAACTCTCCCAATGAGAAAAAAAATAGTTAATTAGGCATAATTTTAATTTTAATTACGAATAATTAAAAATTGTAAAATCTAAATGGTAATAGTTAGTTCAATTTTAACGTCAAATTCAAAAATTTCACGCCAGATGTCAAATAGCCGAAACCTAAAAATAAGCAAGAAGACTCCAGTGACTTTCAACTGAAAATCCCTGTATAAATGATATATGTATTAAAAAAAGTCTGGTGGCCTAAAGAGAGGGAATTCAAACTAATAACATAATACAATATGTTGTTAGCACATTATAATATGCTAATAACATCAACGTATGAGAGAGAGAGAGAGAGAATATAAACTATTGTTCAGAATATTACTCATAAGCATTCCTCTATCTCAATTCACAGCAAAATTTATCTAACCATAATTTACTTTTAATTTCTACAATGACCAAATCATCAATACAGTTCAGTTGATTATAGCATTTAAAAAAAACTAATAAATTTAATAATCCTATCATCAAGAGTTCGCTAATTTTCCATTAAATCTTCAGAGACTTAATTCTTTTAATGTGTAGAGACTATGCAAGTGCGTGCACATAACTATACCAAAAGAGGATAACACAGTAATTAGTTTAGGGTTTAGAAAGAGCAATAATTAGAAACAGTATCAATTCAAATCTGGGTTAACAAGTTCAAACTAATAACACGATACAAGTAATGCATTTTCATTTCCTTTTATCCCTCATAGAAAAATGTTAATGAGATAGGAATGTAAAGAGAACAATTAAAGGCTAGCATTAAGTTGAAGTCCAAATTTTGTTTTCTTGTTTAGATGACTAGTTTAGTACAGATTTAGGAAGTATCAATTTTAGAAATAGGTTTAACACATACACGCCACCTTACAATACACAACAATTACATCATTCAAGCAGTACAACATGACAAATTATGAAGAGCTTAAAAGAAAAAAAAAAGGAAAAAAAGTGCTTATACATCACAACACAACAGCTAATGCTTGCAGAAACTGTGCAGAGAGAGAGAGAAAATACTAAGTGCAAAATTGTGCATAAAAGGTTTCTGAAGATTAAAGGAATGAAACACTCCAATAATTACAACATAAAATGAAAACTTGTTGGCAACAGTTTTGGCTAACACAGTCATCAGCTTGTGTTAAGGTTTTCATTTAAAAAAAAATGATACTACTTGAATTTTAGCAGATTTTTACCATTTTTATTAGATATTGTTTCATCAAGTTAATTCAGAGAAAAAAATTTAGAATACTTTAACTAAATACAATTTTTTAATTTAATTTTGACATAAAAATGAAATATTTCAGAATTACAGATTTTAACAATGAAGAGGGGCAAGGTTAAAGTTAAGGTTATCAGTTAAAGAATTCTAATTTATCAGTATTATATTTAGATTAAAATAATTCTAAATCATAACACAAACCATATTTAGAGACTAAAATTAGGAAATTATTTATAAGAAACAAATACACCAGTTTCTGAGATGCTCATATATCTCTTTAATGAGATGCTCATATATCTCTTTAATACCATATTTATCCTCATAATTTTCAAAAGATTTAAAATTTTTTGTACAAGAGATGTGAGAAAAAAAAAATAATCATAAAATACTTAATCCAATTTCAAACTATTGATCTTGCCAATACTGGAAGCACTCTCTAATCAAAGGTAAGAACTGTAAAAGCTGCTCCTTTCCATTTTGCTTAACTGATCTCATTTTCCTTAAGTCCAATGTCCAATTTAAATAGACTGAAATTGGACATAAGCACAATATATTTTAAATTTTGTTGAAAAGATCATCCACACACACACAGAGAAATTTTCTCAGGCACATATAGTTTTTGTGATGAAACCATGAACATAATCAGACTGATTATACTATCATTATTATTTACTTACTACAGTAAAGCCTCAATTTAACGGACTAATAGAGGAGAAGGAGTGTCTATAAATGCTGAAAGTCTATCAAATCGAACTTAATGGGGGGGGGGATTTTTTTTTATTGTGCTTAAGGTAAAAAAAAAAGCTTTAATAGCATTAGCAAAAGGCACATGATGCAAGAAGGCAACCTTATATAGCATGCGCAAAAAACAAAAAAAAAAAAAAAAACACCCTTATTTCACCCATCCACTCGCTCTGAATGTTTGTCAAGTTCTGCCTTGAATCTATTTAAGCTATCAACTTCTACAACCACAGATGAAAGTTTGTTCCATCCATCAACCACCCACTGGCTAAAGGCAAACTCCTACACATTTATCCTACAACCATCTTTCCTCAATTTGAATTTATGCCCTCTCATGTGATTATTCTGAGCAAGAGGAAGAATCCCATCCACGTTGAGCATGCTCAAGCCATTCAAGGCTTTATACGCCTCAATCAGATCACCTTGCAGGTGCCTAGATTCCAGACACAGTAATTTGCAAAACTTAAGCCTTTCTTCTAAGAGCAACGCTTTGTTCCATTCACTAATCTTGTTGTGCCCTTCTCTGTACTCATTCCAACAGCTCTACATCCTTCTTGAAATGAGACCTCCAGACTCAAGTACAGTACTCAAGGTGTGGCCTGACCATTACCTTATACAAAGGGGATAATTGCCTCCTAATCCCTGCTAGAAAAAATTCCTGTATACTGACAAGACATCATGAGCTACTCTTGAAGACCGTTTGAACTGCTCAGAAAACTTCATAACTGCCTGCACAATTACCCCCAGTTTGGTCCTTTTCATTCTCTACCACTGTCAGCATGGTACCACAGAGTTGATACATTACTCTGGGATTACTGCTTCCCATAGAGACTACTTTACATTTGTCAATGTTAAACTTCATGTGCCACCTCTCAGCCCATCTGCTCAACTTCTAGATCCTGTTGCAGCAGTGTACTATCATTAGTGTCATTAACAACCCTGCCAACCTTCGTATCGTCAGCAAACTTGGACATTAAGCCTGATATATTATCATCAATATCATTTATAAATACAGAAAACAATAATAGACCCAACACTGAAGGACTCCACTAATAACTTGAACCTTGAAGGACTCCACTAATAACATAAGTCCACGAAGAGCAGGATCCATTGATTACCACTCTGTTTTCTCCCACTCAACCATCCCTTTATCCACAGCAGCAATTTGCTTCCAATGCCACATTGCTCCAATTTGTGCAGCAGTTTCCCATGTTGTTGTTGTTGTTGTTTTTTTTTTTTTGTTACTTTTTAATGTAAACCCCAAACACTAGAGGTATTGGAACCGATAGTACTTAGTACTTGGGTTGGAGGTTGAGAAAATGAAAGAAGATATTTCTTGACATTACTTCTGTAGACTAATTTTCAGGAAATATATATGAAGGAAGGTTGTTCTAGATAACGGCAGTTGAATGAATAAACGAGGAAGATGAAAATTTGGTTCTGTAAGTTTGAAGTTGGACAGTAAATGGATGTTGGCTGGTGGCGGCACGTGTTCGGACTGTTTTTAAAGAGAGAGTGGGAATTATAGAAGCCAATTCAGAAGAACAGTGCCCATGGAAGAAACTGTAGAAGAGCCATGCAGCAGAAACAGTATGTCTATGAGACAGCAAGTAGTGAGACTCTGTTATAGATGAATCATTAATTAACCTATCTGCCCCCTTCTGAATGGAATCAAGAAGCCTGAGAGAGAGCACCACCCCAGATGTGGGAACAACATTCCATGGTAGGGCAGATTTGCGATTTGTACAGAGTGAACAGCTGTTTGGAAGGAAAGTAACGCTGAGAGCAAAAGAGAAAACCAAGTTTTTTAAATGCAGAGGAAGCAATATTTGTAATGTGCTTGTATCCAAGAGAGATTAGAAGTCAGGGTAATCCCCAAAAGAGATAGAGATATATCATTTTGCTTAGAAATTGGAGTGCCACCAAAGATAAGCATAGCAGCAGAAGAATCATTTTGTGAGATATAAGACAAGACTGAGTTTTAGAAGGATTGAAATCAACTACGCTGTGTTCGCCCTACTGGAGAATTACCTGGAGGTCGGCATTTAAGGAATTGGTAGCAGATTTTCAAGAAGTTGAAGCTGATTGACCAGAACAGGGTTTCTCAAAATAGAAAGTGGAATGCAATGTGCTATCATCGGCAAAACTATGGACAGGATCTCTAGTCAATGGAAGAAGGTCATTAATATACAAGAGGAAAAGAACTGAACCTTGGGGGACACCAGCATTAGTGGAGAAGTTAGAAGACAGAGAGTCATCTACCATCACCTCAGTGAGCGATCAGAGCAAAAACTGGATAACCAATTACAAAAATAGTTGGCAAATCATAAGATGGAAGCTTGTTTAGAACACCTTTATGCCAAACACGATTGAAAGCCTTTGAGATGTCAAGAGCAACTGCTTGTGCTTCACTGAACTTTTCCATTGAATTAGTCCATAAATGGGTAAGTGGATTGACACTGACGGAATCCATACTGGCGATCGTTGATCAGACAGGTTTCTAGGTAGTTTAAGAGTTCACGGTTAACTAATTTCTCCATTACTTTAGAAAGAGTAGAAGTAATTGAAATGGGATGATAACCGGATGGGAGGGATTTTTCACCCTTTTTAGGAAATGGCTGGATATGAGCAAATTACCAAGCAGAAGGAAAAACACCTTTGGAATAAGAAAGTGAAAAAAGTGGCAAAGAACAGGAGTATTCAGGGCTGCATGTTTTGAGAACAATTGCAGAAATACCATCAGCACCTGGAGCTTTCATAGCATCAAGATTCGTCAAAATGCTTCTGACATCCCTTTGATGGAAGACCACAGGAGGCATTGAACGGAGCGTGTTGCGAATGCTGGGAGGGGTTTTACCAAGATCATTAATAAGTGAGTTGGAATAAAAATAGGATGCTAGCAGGTCAGCTTTATCCTTGGCCAAAGTGACAACAGAACTGGGAGCAGAGATGGGCAAAAGTTGCAGCCAATAGCTTTGGCAAGAGACCAGAATGCTCAGTTACCCTTAGAGCAAGAAGCAAGTTTTCTATTCTCTGCCTGTTCAAACTCTAGTTTGAACAGGCAAAATTAATTTGAATCAGAAGTGGCTTCTGTTATCTGCAGTTTAATCTCCCTCTTTACAGTATCAAAGGCGTTTCTAAGATCCAAATATATGATATCAAAGTTATTCTTTACATCCAGTTTCTTTGTGCCTACATCATAGTATCCAATCAAATTAGTCAGACAAGACTTCCCTTTAATAAAAGCATGCAGTGTCCAAGCTGTAACTGAAGTCCTGTCTAGATGATTCTGCAATGCTTCTTTAGGCAGTGCCTCATTAATTTCCCTGGAACAAAAGTTAAACTAGCAGGTCTGTAATTACCTGTGTCTCCCTTTGATCCTCCTTTATGGATTGGGGTCACATTTGCACATCTCCAGTCCATGGGTACCTCCCAGAGGAGGTACCCATGGACTGGAGATGTGCAAATGTTCAGGGAAGCTCTCATAATTATGGTTAAGGGTTTGCTTACTTCCTTTGCCATCTCCTTTAATTTAGCTGGATAGATTCCATTTACCCCAGGTGCCTTTGTTGGGTTTATCTTCTACAATTTCTCCTCCCCTTTACTCTCAGTTATTACAAGATTATCTAGCTTACTGCCAGAGTTGAATACAACTCTGGCATTCCTCTCCATGCATAACTCCCCATGTGTGAATGTATGCATTTAGTTTGTTAGCTACCTGAGCAGGATCATCAACAGTTGAACCATCAATATCAAGTGGATCAATCTGATTCATCCCCTTCCTTCTAGAGTTTACATAAAAAAACTCTTTGCTGTTTTACTTTGCATCCTTTGCCAAAGATTTCTCGTAATCTGCCTTCATCTGCCTAACTTTCTTTGTAACATGGTTACAGACCATGTTTATATCTATCACAGGCTTCTGTGTCAAATGTTAATTTATATGTATTCCATGCACTTTTCTTCTCTGTCACATGTCTAATTAGTTCATCTGACATCCATTTAGGCCTAAATCTTGAACAATATTTCTACGTTGGTATGAAAAGCCTAGTAGCGTCCAAGTTAAATTCTTTGATTGCACTAGTAGTAATAGTAGTAGTGGCAAGTGTATGAGCTTATGTAGCATCAGGCAAAAAAAAAAAAAACACACCATTCCCTCCAAATGCTTGTCCAGTTCCTCCTTAAATTTATTTAACCTATCAACTTCCACAACGACAGATGGAAGTTTGTTCCAGCAATTAACCACCCGCTACCTAAAGGCAAATTTCCGCACATCTATTCTACATTTGTCTTTTCTTAATTTGAATTTATGCCCCCTTATTAGCATTAGCAGAGGCATATGATGCAAGAAAGCAAGCTTATTCAGCATCAGCCAAAAAAAAAAAAAAAAAAAACCCACTCCCATTTCACCCCTCCGTTCGTTCGAAATACCTGTCCAGTTGAGCTTTAAATTTGTTTAGGCTATCAACTTCAACAACAAGTGATGGAAGTCGGTTCCACCAACCAACCACCCGCTGGCCAAAGGCAAATTTCCGCACATCTATCCGACATCCGTCCTTCCTCAATTTGAATTTATGCCCTCTGAGGTGATTATTCTGAGAAAGATGAAGAATCCCATTGGCATTGAGCATGCTCAAACCATTCAAAGCCTTATACACCTCTATCAGATCACCTCGCCGGTGCCTAGTCTCCAGACTCTGTAATTTGCAAAACTTAAGCCTTTCTTCGTAAGAGCAACCCTTTGTTCCATTTACTAATCTTGTTGCCCTTCTCTGTACCCGTTCCAGCAGCTCTACATCCTTCTTGAAATGAGGCCTCCAGACCTGTATACAGTACTCAAGATGTGGCCTTACCATTGCCTTATACAAGGGAATAATCACCTCCTTATCCCTGCTAGAAAAATTCCTGTATATCATTGACAAGACACCATGAGCTACTCTTGCAGCTCGTCTGCACTGCTCAGAGAACTTCATATCTGCCTGCACAATTACCCCCAGGTCCTTTTCATTCTCCACCACTGTCAGTGTAGTACCGCAGAGTTGATACGTTGCTCTGGGGTTACTGTTTCCCATATGCAGCACTTTACATTTGTCGATGTTAAACCTCATTTGCCACCTCTCAGCCCATCTGTTCAACCTGTCCAGATCCTGTTGCAGCAGCATAGCGTCAGTATTGTCCTTAACGACCCTGCCAACCTTTGTATCATCTGCAAACTTGGACATTAAACTTGATATCCCATCATCAATATCATTCATAAACACCGAAAACAACAACGGACCCAACACTGAACCTTGAGGAACTCCACTAATAACATTAGTCCACGTTGAGCAGTGTCCATTGATTACCACTCTCTGTCTTCTGCCACTCAACCATCCCCTTATCCATAGCAGCAATTTGCCTCCAATGACACACTGCTCCAATTTGTGCAGCAGTCTTCCATGTGCAACAGTATCAAAAGCCTTTCTAAGATCCAAATATATAATATCAAAGTTATTCCCCGCATCCAGTTCTTTTGTGACTACATCATAGTATCCAATCAAATTGGTCAGGCAAGACCTGCCCTTAACAAAACCATGCTGCGTCTGAGCTATAACTGAATTCTTGTCTAGATGATCCTGCAGTGCTTCTTTAACCAGTGCCTCCATTAATTTACCTGGAACAGAAGTTAAACTAACAGGTCTATAATTACTTGTGTCAGCCTTTGAACCTCCTTTGTGAATTGGGGTCACATTTGCACATCTCCAGTCCATAGGTACCTCCCCTGAGTCCAAGGAAGCTCTCATAATTATGACTAAGGGTTTGCTTACTTCCTTTGCTGCCTCCTTTAATATAACTGGATAGATCCCATCCACCCCAGGTGCCTTTTTTATGTTTATCCCCAACAATCTCTCCTCCACTTTCCTCTCAGTTATTACAAAATCATCCAGCTCACTGCCAATGCTTACTTTACCTACATCATTCTCCTTCCTGAATAACTCCTCATGCGTGAATGTAGATGCAAAATACTCGTTTAGATTGTTAGCCACCTGAGCAGGATCCTCAACTGTTGAACCATCAATATCCAGTGGACCAATCTGATTCATCCCTTTCCTTTTCGAGTTCAAGTATGTAAAGAACTCTTTTCTGTTTTTCTTTGCATCCTTTGCCAAGGATTTTTCATAGTCTGCCTTTGCCTGCCTAATCTCCTTTGTGACTTGGTTACAGACCAACTTATATCTATCATAGGCTTCCATGTCACCCATTAATTTGTATGTATCCCATGCATTTTTCTTCTCTGCCACATGTCTCATTAGTTCATCTGACAACCATTTAGGCCTAAACCTTGAACAATATTTCTTAGTTGGTATGTAAAGCCTGGTAGCCTCCAAGATTAGTTCCTTGAATGCTTCCCATTTTGAGTTTGCTGTTGGTAACATCATCAGTTGGTCCCACTGTATAGAATTTAAATACTGTCTCAGACCATCATAGTCGCCTTTACGAAAACAAAAACCCTTCCCTTTACCTCTGATGGTAGTTACCTCCTTGAGTAAATCCCACTTCAACACACTGTGATCACTGCCACCTAGTGGTTCATTTATCTGCAGGTTCTTAATGCATGAGGAATCACTACTGATAATCAGATCAAGAGTATTGCTCCCTCTTGTTGCCTCACGAACATGCTGATGTAGAAAACAATCATCCAATAAATCCACAAAAGCCTTGCTAGTGTGCGAGTGACCAACCCACAAATTCCAGTCAATATCTGGGAAATTAAAGTCCCCCATTATAAGACTCTCTGATTTACTGGCCCACTCTATTTCCCTGTACAATATCTTATTATACTCATCAGAGTCATTAGGCCTATAGCACACTCCTACTCTCAATTTTGATTTCCCTATGCTTATGTCACACCAAACTGACTCGACGCTGCCCTGTCCATCGATTTCGACTGGCTTCACTTCCTTGGACTTTATGTGTTTCTTAATTAATAGCATAACCCCTCCTCCCCTCCTGTCCTGTCTATCCTTTCTATACACATTGTATTCCCCAAATTCCAGTTCCGCATTACTTATATCTGTGTGACACCACGTCTCTGATATCCCAACAATATCTGCCTTTGATGTTTTGAGCAATACCTCAAATTCATCAAATTTATTTACCAAACTCCTAGATTTGGTGTACACGCAGGTATACATGCACCTGTTTCTATTCTTAGCTACCCTAACACAACCCATGTGTTTACTTGTACCGTAATGACTACCAGCAGTCTCTGAAATATCCTGCATCCTGTTTTTCAGACTTCTGCTCATTTCAATAGAAGCAGTGCAAGAATCACTTCCACCTTATGTTCGTAATCTGAACAAGTGGAACGATCCCATCAGAATTCAGCGTGCTCAACCCATTCAAAGCCTTATACACCTCAATCAGATTACCACGCAGGTGGTAATCTGATTGAGATCTAGATAATTTGGGCAGATCGGCTAAGAAGTGGCAACTGAAGTTTAACCTTGACAAATGCAAAGTACTGCATATGGGTAAAAGTAACCCCAGAGAAATGTACCAACTGTGTGGTATTAAACTTAAGGTGGTAGAAAATGAAAAAGACCTGGCAGTAATTGTGCTGTCAGATATAAAGTTTTCTGAGCAATGCAGACAGGCTCCCAGGGCATGGGGTTTTGGCAATCCTATTGCAGTAGCACACTGCCATTACTGTCATTAACAACCCTGCCAACCTTTGTATCATCTGCAAACATCGACACTAAGCCTGATATACCTTCATCAATATCATTGATAAATATACAAAACAACAGAGGACCCAACACCGAACCCTGTGGGTCTCCACTAATAACATTGGTCCACGAAGAGCAGCACCCATTGATTACCATCCTCTGTCTTCTCCCACTCAACCATCCTTTTATTGATTGTAGCAACTTACCCTTAATACTATTCTGCTCCAATTTGTACAATAGTCTTCCATGCACAACAGTGTCAAAAGCATTCCTGAAATCCAAATATATGATATCAAAATCATTTTTGCATCCAGTTCCTTTGTAACCACATCATAATATCCTATCAAATTTGTCAGACAAGACTTTCCCTTAACAAACCCATGCTATGTCTGAATTATTGCTGCAGTCTTGTCTAGATGATCCTGCAATGCATCTTTAACCCATGATTCCATTATTTTACCTGGAACAGAAGTTAAACTAACTGGTCTGTAATTACTCGTGTCACCCTTCGATCCCCTTTGTGAATTGGGGATACATTTGCACATCTCCAGTCTGTGGGAACTTCCCCTGAGTTCAAGCATGCTCTCATAATTATGGCTAAGGGTTTGCTTAGTTGCTTGGCCGCTTAGTTGCTTTAATGTAACTGGATAGATCCCATCCACACCAGGTGCCTTTCTTATGTTTAACTTCAACAATTTCTCCTCCACTTTGCTCACAATTATTACAAAATCATTAAGTATCCTGTTACAATTTGATTACCTTGTGCCATTTTCAAACCTTAATAACTCCTCATGTGTTGGTAACATCATCAGTTGGTTCCACCGTATAGAATTTAAATACTGTCTCAGACCACCGTAGTCACCTTTACGAAGGCAAAAACACTTCCCTTTACCCTTGATGGTAGTTACCTCTGAGTAAATCCCACTTCAGCACACTGAGATCACTGCCACCTAGTGGTTCCTTTATCTGCAGATTCTTGATGCATGAAGAATCACTACTGATAATCAGATCAAGAGTATTACTCCCTCTAGTTGCCTCCCGAACATGCTGCTGTAGAAAACAATCATCCAATAAATCCACAAAAGCCTTGCTAGTGTGTGAGCGACCAACCCACAAATTCCAGTCAATATCTAGGAAATTCAAATTCCCCATTAAAAGATACTCTAACTTACTGTGCTACTCTATTTCTCTGCACAATTGCTCATTATACTCAACAGATTCATTAGGCCTATAACACACAACTATTCTCATTCTTCCTTTCCCAGTGCTTATGTCACACCAAACAGACTCAACATTGCATTGTCCACATACATCAATTGCATGCACTTCTTTAGATTTTACGCATTTCTTAACTAACCTCCTCCCTTCCTGCCCATCCTTTCTTTACACATTGTACTTCCCAAATTCCAGTTCTGCACTGCTTATGTCTGTGTGAGACCATGTCTCTGATATCTCAACAATATCTGCCTTTGATGTCTTGACTAGCACTTCAAGCTCATCGAATTTATTAACTATACTCCTAGCATTGGTCTACATGCAAGTATACATGCACCTGTTTCTACTCTTAGTTACCCTAACACATCCCATATATTTACTTGTTCCACTATGACTCCCAGCAGTCGTGGAAATTCTCATTGTCTTGCTTTCCAGGCAGCTGCTCAATTGCATTTCAATAGAAGTAGCGCAAGAATCACTTTTACCTCTGCCAACGACTACTGTTAATCTATTAGTCCATGTATCCCCTCCCAAGCTAACAGTTTTCTGACCCACCTAACTCTGCCTCAATAGCACCAGCAAATATTCTTGCACCCCTTTCTATTTAAGTGTATCCCATCCCTGTAGAAGCAGTTTCTTCTGTTAACAAGCACAGACCAGGCTGAGAAAAGTTCTACCCCTTGAGCCTTGCACAATCTCTCCAGGGCAGAATTGATCGACAAGGCTCTCATCATATACTCCCTCGTATCGTGTCTGGGGGGGACAATATACAGTACTGTACAATATAAAATTATGTTTCAATTTGGCCTTTGATTTACAGATATCAGAAACAGTTTGTTTTTTTTATGCCGTGAATTTCACAAACACGTGCTCCTGAGATGCCTTGTTCTAATTTCCCAATTAGCTCTAATTTCTGTGCCACATTTAAGTTCACACGCTTTCTTTTAACTGCAATTTTAAATTGTAAGGATTGCAAAATTATTTAATAAATAAAGTAACAATTCAAAAATCACAGAAATATTCTGTATACAATCTGACCACTCAATAATTTGAGGCAGACTGAGACAGAAAAAAGAAAGCGAGTCGGTACACCTGCAGTTTAGTGTCCCGACTCACGTTCAGCTTGCAAGTGTGCAGGCTGAACGTGACTCGGAGAAAATATGTTCAAATAGCTGTAATCTGGGAAAACAGCTATTTGAACACGTTTTCAGAAAGAATAAAAAACAATTTCCCAACTACAATTTCCTGAATTTGATTATTAAAATAAAAGTAGGTAATTATCAAAACAACAATGGAAATAGGTAATTATTATTAATTTTTTATTAATAATAACACTGAAGTTTTGTATAACCTAAAATAATATGGTCATGATTAATACGTACATTACTATATTATTATTTGTCCGGTCCGTTAAATCCAAAATCTGTTATATTGGGGTCTGTTAAATCGAGGGTTTACTGTATTTGGTATTTATTTATTATTATTTATTTTATTTTTGTATATATACCAAAATCTATTTGGTATATATTTGGTTCCCTCCATAACATGGAGGGAACCAAATAGTAACATTCACTACCATGGTCTTTGGTTCCCTCCATAACATGGAGGGAACCAAAGACCATGATAGTGAATGTTACTATTTTAATGTGAATGTGACTGGCTTTCTCAGTGAAGAGTAAAGGTAACAATATTCATTCAAACCTGGATTCCGTAATGACAGTATACCAATTCCAGTGAAAAAACAAACTGTTTTGAAACACAGAACAATGACTGAGAACCAATTTGGGTTCACACCTGGAAGAGGATGGAGTATACTCTACTGAAAGTAACCTACAACAGCTGAGGAATCTGTACACAAAATATGTCTTTGCTGTGTTCATAGTCTTCTTCAAGGAGCTTATGACATTCTTTGGTGGGAAAGTTAAAACATTTTAGTTCTAGCTACTCATCATCAAAGATTATTTTAGGAACAGAAACATCAATGTTTAAAATAGATAAACAGATCACCAGACAACTTTCCAACAGGGACCCTTAGGACTCAATTTTAGGGCTTATCTGTTGGAATATTGCTATTGATGAATGGTTGCATCGCTCCTTTCCTGATTCCACCTCCACAGCTTATCCCATCCCAATGACCTTGTTCTTGTGGTGCAAGGCAATTCCAGTGAAAACTTTGGAACTAAATATGACACTACAAGACCTGATTAACTGGTGTTCTGATCACAAGCATATAAGATACAAGATTCAATTTCAAGGGAAAATAATAAAATGATGCTACTTCAAAGCAATCTTGATAGGCATCACCCGCCTCTCATAAATTATTAGACCAATCGTTTACATATGCCACATCACAGAAATTTCAAAGGGTACTGCTGGAAGAGAATCTACATTTCACCAAGCAGGGTTTATATCCACAAAAAAAAAAAAAAAAACCTTTGCAATGTCGGTGTCCATTACTAAGCATGACTGAAACCTGAAACTGAAGGATCAAGACTTTATGTACAAGTGTAGACAAAGTCTCTCTCTTCATTCCTACAGCCACTTATAGGGTGTGGTACAGGAGGAGACCTGATTAAATGATGTTCTGACCACAAGCATATAAGATTCAAGATTCAATTTCAATGGAAAAGAACAAAATGATGCTACTTCAAATCAATCTTGATAGGCATCACCCACCTGTCAAATTATTAGACCACTTTTTATATATGCGACAACACAAATTTCTAGGGATACTGCTGGAAGAGAATCTACATTTCACCAAGCAGGATTCGTATCCACGAAAAAAAATCAAAAAATTCTTTGTAATGCTGGTGTCCCTTACTAGACACAACTAGGTCCTGAAACCAAAAGAACAAAACTTTATGTACAAGTGTATACAACAAGCCTATCTTCATTCCTACAGCCACTTATGAGGTGTGGTACAGGAGGGAAAATAAAATAATCACCCGGATTGTTATTTTATTTTCAGGACAAACTGTTTCACTCTCTCTTTCGCTTAACCTGAAAACCATCTCCACCACTATGTTGCAGGTTCTTAAGAGTTAAATGCCTTTGTATCTGGAGGTGATTTATCATGGTCTGGCTTTCCACATCAGAAAGAATATTCCATTGGCTTCACAAAGATTCACATAATAGTGAGGTCGAAATGATGAAGGTCTCACATCAAGACATTCATTTAATGCAAAGCACACTATCCTTGGCACCTCAGTTTCCTCCCTGTGCGGGCCTGACGAAGACTGGGTACATATCCTACACAAATGTCCAACATATGCTGCCATCCACAGAAGTGAAACTGCTCTTACAGCAAAAGTGAGATGAAACCAAGAACACTTCACTACCTTCTCCAGTCATGTGAATGCCTTTCCAAAAAAAAAAAAAAAAAAAAAAACACAGAGAGAGGAGAATAGCTGCTAACAGACACATCCAGCATGCATACGTACATACATCAGTCCTGAATGGATAGACACACTTTCCATAACATTACAGCAAACTTGCTGACTCTAGAATCTCCTCATCCCACAGTGGGATACTTGGAGACAGCAAGCCTTATCAGGTGAATACTCCTCACATCCAAAGACCAATGCCCTCACCCTGACATTAAACCTATTTTTCTGACAATTTTAGCCTTCCTCTTTGATTATGAGACCTTTTAGGTACATGACTAGGACTAGTTCCCACTGGTGTGAAACTTTCAAGCTGACAGCAGCAGTGATTTTCTCAATGTAGAATCCCTTGGCTGATCCCATTTTGATCCCAAAGTGAGGAGATCCCAACTGCCTATGTGGGATCTCCTCACTTTGCTCTTCAAGGCATACAAGGCTGACCTTTATCCTTACTGTATAAGAAATCAGCAATGCTCATGATGGTTAGCTGATCTACTATTAGTCTCTTCTTCATCTTCTGTATTCTGGGGGGGGAGGGGGTGTCGGTCTATGCAACTTAAGCCATAAATATTGTCTCAAGTTACTGAAGCACATAAAATCCTACTACAACTGCCACCTAGTATTTCCTTTACCTGAAGATTCTTAATACGTAAAATTTAAATTAGAAAATGATGGCTATAGGCAAATATAAGAAAATTTGCTTTCAGCCAGAAAGTAATTGACTGTCAAAAAAAATTTCCATCTGATGTGGAAATGGGTAATTGGAATAAATTTAAAGGAGAATTGAACAAATGGGGGGGAGAGAGAGAGAGAGAGAGAGAGAGAGAGAGAGAGAGAGAGTAATATTTCATACAAAATTTAGTGCATAATGCACTCAATTTTGTGTGAAAAATTATACATCTCAAAAACTCAAGTGATAACTGTGAATGATCAAAACAATGAAATGAGCTGTAAGCATGTTTGGATATTCAGTAATATGTATGATGATATTTGCTGAAGCAGCATTCCCATGCAGTTTGATTTGTGTCCTGTAATTTTCATTAATTTCACAAAACAGCAAAGTCTAAAATTTTAGTTTTAAATGTGGTCCCCCCCCACCCCCCAACTTTCAATAGTCCATATTTTAAGGTTAAAAAAAAAAAACATTTAAAACAAGCCAACATGCACTTAAAAATACTCTACAATATACACATAATGGACATAGCATCTGCAGTCAACAAAGTAGAGTGAAAAATTCTTTTTAATAAATTCATTCAAAAATTATGGTAGCCTTAATAATACAGAAAAAAATACTATATTTTATTTTTATTTTTTTTATACTAATCATCATCATCAGCCATTTTCAATCCACTGCAGGATGAAGACCTCTCCAGCAACTTTCCAGTTCCTTCTGTTTTGTGCAATGGCCATCCATTTACTACCCACAAACTCGTGAATTTCATCTGTTCATCTCCGTCGTTAACTTCCAGGTTTTCTTCTAGCTCCTCTTAGGTATCATTCTGTTATTCTCTTAGTCCATCTGTCATCATGACTTCTAGCTATGTGTCCTGCCCAAGACCATTTTAGTTATTTTGTTTTGATCAGAATGTCCTTTTCTTGTGAAGAGTCTTGCCAGTTTTTGTGCTATGTCTCTTCCATTCAATTTTAACAACCCTACAGTAACTTCATCTTCCCCTGGGGCTTTCTGATTCTTTATTTTCTTCAACGCATGTTCTACCTCATCAGGAAGAATATCAGGTATGTTGTATGTGTTAATAATTTGCGATCCATCTTCCCTACCTCCGGCATCATTCCCTCATTCCTTGTATAACTCTCTATTGTAGTCTTCTGCTATTTGAATTATGCCTTCTCTGCTATTTATAAGTACACCATTGCTATTCTTCAGTTTCAGTATTATTTGTCTTTCTGTATTACTGCTCATGGCTGCTGATTTAAGTCCTTTGTTTACATTTAATGCTTGTTTTACTTTTCCTGTGTTAAATCTTCTTATGTCCTCTCTGAGTCTCTTTCTAATGGCTTTGCATAACTCAGTATACTTAATTTTCTCCTTGTTAGTGTTTTTCTTGCTCTTCATTTATCGTCTTTGGTTCATCATGACAAGTGTTCCTTGACTAATTTTTTCCTTGACCTATTCCTCGTCCACATCTTGGTCCTGAACAGCCTGCAGAAGCTCAAACTTGTTCTTAAGTTCCAGTACATACTGCCTTTTCTCCTCTTCTGTTATCTTCAAAGACCTTCGTATTATTTACTCAAGTCAGTTTTTTCCCTTATTTTCTTACATCTATATCAAGTGTGCATCTTATCATTCTGTGATCACTTCCAACATTTTCCTTGTTCAGGACAGTAACATTATTCATGATATATACTAAAGCAAGACAAAAACAAAAATAATGAAAAGAGAATATGAGCAGCCACAGAAATCATTAGTTCCATCACATTAAAATAAGTTATTTATCGTATATTTATGGAGCAAGTTTCAGCAATCATTACTCATTAACAATTTTCTAACAATAATTCTGTAAAGTTTTCATTCTAAAAGTATTAAGATTTGCTAACTAATGAATAACACTTAACTACCTTACCACATTTCAACATATTCACATAAACTTAACTTTTACAACACAAAAAGATTGACTTATTTGATCATCAGAATCAGACAATAAATGAATAAAACTGATTAATTTGAATGATTCCCTAAAAAATAACAATAAACAAATTTTTAACAAAGGGATAAAATAACACAACAATAATCAACGTGTCCAAAAACGAATCAGTGAGTATGCACAATGCTCTTTTGAATTATGCCCCTTCCATATCTATGGGACTGCTGTTACCAGAGAACTTTAATCACAGAAAACAAACATTAATAGCAGCATATTATGCTGTGTAAAAGATGAAGAAGCTCATTGAAGCCATATATATATATATATGAACATAAAGATATACAATTATGAAATAGCTTTCAGGGTTTAAGATAAAGTATTTCTTGGAAAGAGTTTACATTTTTGGATATTTTTACATTAGGCATGTACTCCAGATATTCAACACTAGATTTACATATTCGAGTCTGTGCCACCAGATACCGGAAGAATATTCATTAACATCTGCAAAGGACAAAACGATCACTTATCAGCAACGACACTGACAGGTGCACCATGATGATTTAGCAAAATGCTAAAGCTGCACTTTATATCAACATGCCAATAATATCCACCATGTTCCATGGATGCAATCCGATAAAGAAATTTGAGGCTATAAGTTGCACTATGGAGAGAATTTTCATGTACCTGTTGAAGTTTTTGTAGCAGCAGAGGAGAAAAAGAACAGAAATACAAAGGACTATCTAACATTGCATTGGCCACTTCAAATACATGCTTAATATAGAACAATTTCAGAATATTCCCATAAGTATTTTAGCTGATATAGCCTAAAACACTGAAAGTTATTTTACAATTACTTTGTATAGCAATCATAACCAGATTTCTCAAGTTTATTTTCAAATAACAAACTTGAGATATCTACAATGGGGTTGAGAAACCAACCAATTTCTATAAATTTTATGCAAAGCATAAACTGAGCAGGTATGTTTTGTGAGAAAAAAAACCAGTTTCTGAGAGGAAAGATTCTCACACATTCACTCGAAACTAACCCTTTAAGTGAAAAAAGCTTTTTTTCACTTAAAGGAATAAGGAATAAAAACAGGAATAAGGAATGAAACAAGGCAGAATTCAAATTTAACATTGAATATAAAAAAATATATATATTCTTTTAAATATATTTTTATTTAAAATTATGATTTCAAGAAATTCTTAAAAATACAATCATAGGACTTATATGAAATGGATTTCGAAAAACAGTGATTAGATAGGCTCATTAACTGACAGGGAGACAACTAGAAAATTTCAATCTGCCAAATTCTTATAAATTGATAAGGCTTTCTTTGAAGATCAAATATCTTATGTTTTATTCAATGTTATTATCTTTAATAGCTACATTTCATATGTAAGAAACTAAATGTCAGTGAACTGACATTCAGTTTCTTACATGTGACAAAAATCAGTTATTTAAAAGTAATGTTTCCCAACAAACTAATAATCAAAATATGTTAACTTAAACATTTTTTTACAATAAGTGATACTTTATCATACTATTACTGTATATGAATGAATCTAGGAAACAAACCAAGCTAATGCCTGTGTCAGCCATATGAAAATGTGTACTAATTACAGGCATGATGAGTTGAAGGAACTGATGATGGTGGAGATGAATAGTGATATACTGCATGTGGAAGCAGGGCAGGACAACTTCTTAGCAGCTGCGAGGTGTAACCACGTTGCAAACGTTGACTGTATTCCTGTATGATGTCCACAGTGGCAGGATATGGAGGTGGGGAGAAAACAGGGCAGGAATCTTCTGAGGGAGAATTCACTTGGTTGTTGGGAGCTGCTCCAGAGAAAGAGCCTTGGGCACCTCCAAGAGAAAGTTTGGGCTCCATGTAACTGTCAAGGAATGCGGTGTAGACTGCAGAATTTGGGGAAAGGGTGGTTCGGAGGGGAGTAGGGATAGCTTCTAAGGGTTCAACAACCTCCGGCTCAGGGGACTGGGGACTGGCAGTGGTGATGGAGTACATGGGGGTGGAATAGGATGAATAGCCAGCACCTGCACTCACAGTTAGAAAATGGTGAAAGACAAACATGTTAGTGTGAAGTTACACTAGCAAAACATACAAACAAATACATTCACACTAAATTTTTACATTACTAATATATAATGTACCAAAAAATATCTTTAAATATTTCAAAGTGAACTAGCTTAGCTGCAACATAAAAAAAGAATATACCAAGAATATCTAAAATCCACTTAATGTACTGAAAGTCACAGTACATAAAGACCTCATTATATTCCAGATATTACTTCGTATAATTAATGTATTTGTATAATTAATGCTCCATTTGTATAATTAATGCTGCATTACATTTATTGAATTGGCAACATCTGAAGGGAAGGGGATCTACCCCAACATGACTATACTTATATTTTAAGACATTTTTTAATAATATTACCAAGTTCCCCCAACACTTTTGCATAGGTAAAGAAGGGAAAATATTTTCCTCCATGGAATTTCTAGAGAATATCACTGAAAGATTCAGTTCAAGATAGGGGAAGAGGGGAAAATATTTTTTATGTCTGAATAATACTTACCTGAAAAGAATCCTCTCTACCCATGCTATATGATCTTTGAAAAAGAATAAATTATATATATATATATATATATATATATATATATAAATAAAAGAAAGCATAAACCATATAAGATTATTATAATTGACAGAGCTTTCCTGAAATTTTTTAAAGCTGTATAGAGTTGATTTTACCCAGAGTTTTTTTCATGATTCTAAAACAATATGAAAAGAAATAAGTGCTCTCTCTTTCAGTTTATAGATCAGTTTATCACTTACCTATGACAAAAACTAGAATAAACAACATAGAGATAATCAAGTGATGGTATTTAAGAAAGATATTTAATCTAAAAAATAAAATTAATTCTTTCTGAAAGTTACAAATAAGTGTTCCAATTTATCAGAAAAAAATAATAAACATCTTCCAACATTTATGACTTCATACATGTGAAATGGTTTACTGCTATGAAGACAAAGATCAATGTAAGAAATTGTGCTGGGGGAAAATATATATATAAATAAAATTTATATTTTATATAATTTATATATATGTATATATATATATAAAAATTAAGCTAGATGTGTGTTGCACAATTTTGCAGAATGAAAAATATTTCAACTATCATACTAACTGCTAGTATAAAAAGAAGCCCATAAAAATTCCTTGTCATGATCACATTTCAATTCAAGAATTGTCCATAGTGCAAAAGAACAGTGGTACAACCACTGTGCTAGTCACAAGGGATGAAATGAGTATAAGTATGGCATCAGTCATTGCAGTGTGATAATAAACATAACTTCAAGCTTCACCAATCACTATGAAAGCAAAACTAATTGCAGTGAACTGAAGTGAATCACATTACTTAGTATAATAAATACTATGAGTGACATGAATTTAGGTAGAAGCAGAGCATATGATACAAAAAAAAAAAAAAAAAATTAAGCAAAAATAGAACGAAGCATTAATACTTGCCATGTACAAAATTTTGATAAAGTGAATGTCATATCACAGTTAATTAACACAAGTACTAGTAACTACTGATGATACTTAACATTTTAGTGCTACTTATTAATTATTTCTGATTACCAAATTCAAATTTTCACCATATTAATCTTTCTTAAAATTTTAAGATAATATATATTAACAAACTATAGAAATGACAATGGGAATCAAACCACATGTTTCAAAATGTGGTGGCAGTGCTATATATCCATTTCACTGCCACAGGAAGTTAAAACTTGGTCTCTATTAAATGTAGTAGCAGTTTCAACAGAAGCCTAGCCTACAAATATTTCCTTATATAGGAATAATTCAAAGCCTAAAAAAGATTGAAATGGGCACCAAATTCAAGAATTTTTACTAAGCAGACCAGCTGGATAAAAAATACTTGATATTCACATCAGTTTTCATATCAGCTTTTGTTTCAGAACAAAAGAATAAAAGGTGCATGAACTGAAACAAAAGCTGCCCAAGATCTACAGTTCATCTTTTACAGGGTGAAAAAAATTGATCACTCATGGACTCTTACTATTTTAATACACAGGAATATTAAGCATTAATTACTTGTCCATTTCTTCCCACCACCCACCCACCCAATATCAGATATACTTAATTCTTCAATTAACAGACTTACCAGAATACCCTTGTACCAATGACTAATAAATATTCACTCTAAAATTATTAAACTGTTAAGATTACAAACATTTCTCAAAACTTCATATATTTTTGTGATTATCACCTTCAATGACATTTTACAGGGAGAATATGACATACATAAAAATAAAACCTTTTCATTACATATCATTATACATTAAAAAAATGAAATACAAACTAATACTGTAATATTAAGTGCTATTTCTCTTACTTTAAACAGATTTGCATTTCACTTTTCATTAAAAAAAAAAAATATATATATATATATATATATATTAAAATGCCTAAAATTATACTGAAACACCTAAAATCAATGTTAAATTCACTTCACACTTCAATGTTAAATAACATAATCTATAGAATATTACAAATTAAAGCATTATAAATTAACAACGCTGAAACATGAAGGCATTTCAATGTTAAATAATATAATCTATAGCATATTAGACAAGAAAGCATTATAAATTAACACAAGACACAACAGTCTAAAAATTATACATTCCATGCACACTTTATTAGATAACAAGTTAAAGTAAATGTGAAAAGATTAATTTCACAGACAAATAAAGAAGTAACAAAGAAACAGAGAAATAATGAAGCATTCCTACTTACATTTGAAGATACCTGTCTGAACTATTTACAAAGCCGGATCAATAAGTTATGCGCTATAAGCTGTAACATCTTTATTATCTGACATATTGTAACCATACTTCATATACATAAAATACAATCTTTCAACTTTGTGAAAATATGACTCAATGCAAGACCCACCACACTTGCTGCATCTTCTCCAATGTTATAACCAGCCAGTGAATGCACTTTGGTAAAATTCAGGAGGCTGACACTTATACCAAGGGTTAATGTCAGAAATGAGTTATTACATATCACTCTCAAACCACCTTACCACACAAGTATTCCTTCAGTCTACCAATTAAAAAAAAAATAATAATAATAAAAAAACTCTGATCGGGCAAGGTCAGGATTATAGAGTGCATGAGGCATCATGCTATAAACAGATAAGCAACTTTTGACAATGTCATCTGTGGTGTATGCAGCCTAGTGCTATCATTATAAAACTTGCTTGAGGTCCTGCTGATTCAGTTCAGGTATTTTGGTTTTAAAAGCTAAATTACGATTTTTCAGGAACAAGCAGTGTCTTTCTCTGTTGATGGTTGTTCCACTTTCCAAGAAATCAATAAAAGAATGCCATTTTGATCCCAGAAGAAGGTGGCCATACGTTTTTTCAGTGATTTGGAGAATTTTGGTTTTCAGGTGATGTCAGGTGCACCCATTTCCTGGATTTTCATTTGGTTCTTGGTAATAACAGAAGGGCTATGTTTCGTCACGTGATGACTCTTTTAAAGCACTCTGGACCACCTGCACCAAACCTCACCAGAAGATCTTCACATATCTCTTACCTCATAGCCACCATCTCTCGTGTCAGCACTTAGGCACCCACTGAGAACAGATTTCTCTGTACAAGTCTGCTGACAATGGTAAAAACACTTCCCTTTGACATTTTTGCAGAATCCATCACTTATCTGGTGGTTATGTACCTTTCGATTCAAATGAAATGGTCAGCGAGTTCTTCATTTTCACTGTTTGTGTGACAGACATTGGTCATTCAGCTCTCAGTTTGTCCTTGATGTCGAAATCACACTCCTAAAAGCTCTGGACATTACTTTGATCAATAGTCTGGTCCCCATCGACTGCTAGGAGCTTTCGATAGATAGATGTGGCTAAGTGATCACCCAATTTGAAAAGTAAACTCCGTCACAAACACCACTGCTGAAAAGAGCTGTCACTTTGTCCATCCATATCTTCAGATTAAAAACATCAGAAAAATGATATTAGGTATGTTAATGAGTAAATTCGTAGTACACATGTTCATCACAAATTCCTCCCTCTTCCATATGCATGTGTGAGTAATTGTGCATTTCTTATTGACCTGCTCTTGTAAATGGACAAAATTAGAAGCAGCAAGACAAACATATGAATTAAAAAGTAATGTATAAGACAATTCTGAGAAGTGGACACTGGCACTGTGGTTTCTTTGGACACATATCTACTTGTCAGCATTTGAACTTATTATTTGGAAAGGATGAGGCAAGTTGAAGAAACATGTTTATTTTCAGAATCATGTAGGAGAAGCTTTTGCAACAAAATTAACTGAAATTGCAAAGCTTGAATCTCAGTTCCAAATACTGATAAAGAAGTAAAATAATTTGATAAATGAGACCATTCAACAGTTTAAGTTGATTCCCACTCAGAAAACACAAATCTGAGATGTGTTAGTTACTTCTGGTTATGGCTTAACATATAAGCATTTGAAAACAGAAAACATGCTACATATGCAGATGGTAGTAGCAACAATAAAAGATCAACAGCTGTAGAGCAGATGCAGATGGTAGCAGAAACATGAAAGATCAACAGCTGTAGAACAGGGGAATAAAATGTTATTTAATCTATTATACCTCTTAAATGATAAGTGGGATCAGCTGCAGTACTCCACACATTATTTTCTAAGTAAAACACTTCAGGGTCACAAAAATGAATTGGAAAATTACCTACAGTGTGAAAAATAGTCAGAAACTTTCATATATATTAATTACAAAATTACATACTTTAAATCTCGGACAAATATGACTATTCTACTTATTTACACATATTTTTATTATAGCTCCTATTCACAAATTGCTTTTTAGTTATCATAGGTAAGATTAAATAACATACAGTTTAATAATTTATAAAAAATAAATAAGTATTGCAAAAGGAAGCAATTTTTTAAAAGCTGAAAACTTCAAAATTCAAGTAAAATTTCTTATATATAAGTAGAATAATGCTCTATACCACTAAGTGCTTATGTAAACAGAAACCAGTAAATTCCACTAAAATGACCAAAAACTAGTTCTTGGTGTCAACAGTGTAATATACCACCTTTATCTTTCAATGTGAATAAATGAAGGGTAAAAAGATCAATGGAAGTTGAAATATAAAGTCTGATTTCCAATATGGTATTTTCCAAGAATTAGCAAAAACTGTTTGGAAGAAAACAACTAATAGGGACCAACCTTTCCAAAATGTCTATAGTACCTCATGATTAGCCAGATAACTAGCTTTTCTTTTTGTTTTTTTAATAGCAGGAGAAAATTGGAATAGAGGGAAGAGAAGATTAACATAAATCTGTACTGTAAATGCACGCTACTTATATATGATTAATAATAATATAAGGGATTACTGCTATGTTATAATAATTCTGCTAATTATTCTAATTCAAAATTTTCACATACAAAAGGAACTTTCTCAGATGGAGATTCCAGAAGCATATCAAATGACATGGAGCTAAATGATTTTGTGATAATTCAGCTGAAAGTGGAAGAGAAATTGTTGCAGCTAAACATATATAAGGCACTCTAACACAGAGATGCATCCAATTATATTAAGGCAAGCAGGAAAAACAAACTTTTTAGCCATAATTATGAGAGCATCTTAGTATTTAGGAGAGGTCCCCATGAACTGCAGATGTGCAAATATATCCCAATTTACAAATGGTGATCAAAGAGTGAAGTAACTATAAACCTGTAAGACTGACTTCTTTTCCAGGAAAAATAATGAACCCACTATTTAAAGAAATGTAGTACAATCTAGACAAGAATGCAGTTATACAGGATTCACAGCACGAATTTCTTAAGAGACAATCTTGTCTAGCCAATCTAATTGAATACTAAGACACAGTAACAAAGGAACTGAATGCAAAATATAATTTTAACATCATATATACTTCAATTTGAAAAAGAGCTTTTGACAATGTGTCAAAAGCTTTTTGACAAATTGGAGCAATGTGACATTAAAGACAAGTTACCACTAAGTAATTTGTCTCTAATACTAATGTTAACATTATTTGTAAATGATACAAAAGTTGTATCATTAAAAAATTTAAACATTAAGGTAGATAATGACAGTAATCAGAGCAAACTACTGCAACAAGATCTAGAAAAATTAGGCAGATGACTAAGTTAAAGATGGACATACCAACCGGTACATTAATCTGGGAGCATCTTAGAATTCAGGGTGGTACCAAGCTCAGTGTAATGGAGAATGAAAAAGACCTGGGGATATTTGTGCAATCAGATAAAGTTCTCTAAGCAGTATGCACAGGCTTCTAGGACAGCCTAGGGGATTTTAAAAATGCCATTCAGGAATTCTGCCAGGTGAGATAAAGAAGTGATTGTATACGGGATACAATGGATAATCAGTACTCCATAAAGGTCTGAAGTCTCAGTATAGGACAGATGTTGATCTGTTGGAATGGGTGCAGAGAATGGAAACAAAGCTGGTGAGAGGAACAACTTTCCAGATGCCGACTGCTTGTGGGCTGGTCACTCGCTGTTGTTGTTCTTGTTATTTGGCTTTTAGGAGCATTAGCAACTAAGGACATATTGTTCCAGGAATATGCGGTGGTCATTCCCTGACCTTTCCGCATCCTCCGTATTTGGTGGTGACGGGCTCGAACCCCAGTCTAATCAAGAAGCATGTGCTACACACTGCTGCTCCTTCCCGCCTGGCTACAGAGGCACCCTGGTCACTCGCACTCAAGCTGGACTTTTGTAGATTTCTTGGAGGACTCTTTTCTACAGCAGCATGTTGGAAAAATCTTGATCTGGTTGCCAGCAGTGATTCTTCATGAATTAAGAATATGCAGTAAATCACATTATACTAATGTGGAATTTAATTAAAGAGATAACTACTTTCAATGGTAAAGAGAAAAGCTTTTGCTTTCATAATGGTGACTCCAGTGGTCTCAGACAGTTTTCAAATTCTATGCAGTGAGAAAAACTGATGATGTTAGCAACAGCATATTCCAAATTAGAAGTATTCAGTGAAGTAATCACAGAAGCTACTAGGCTTTTCATACCAATGAAGAAATACTCTTCAAGGCTTAGACCTAAATGGATGTCACATGAACTACTGAGATGTGGCAGAGAAGAAAAAGTGCATGGGATGCATTATCAGTTGATAAGAATGTCTATGGTATATATAATTTATGTCAGTATTATGGTATATATAATTTATGTCAGTATTATGGTATATATAATTTATGTCAGTTGATATGTTATGTCAGTAATCAAATCACAAAGGAGGTTAGGCAAGCTAAGGCAGAGATTATAAGAAGTCACTGGCAAAGAATGCAAATAAAAGCAACACAAACTTCTAAGTAGAAAGAAGGGGCTGAATCAAATTGGGCCACTTGATATCAATGGATAAACTATTAATGATCCTGATCAGGTTGTTGACAAACTAGTTAGATATTTTGCATCTACATTCACATGTGAAGAATTCTTTAGGGGAGGGAATGCAAGAAGTTTATCAAAGCCTAATGGGAAGCTAAGCTAAATGACTTTGTGATAACTGAAAGGAAAGTATAAGAGAAATTGATGAAGCTGAAAATATAAAAAAAAAGTGCCTGGTACTTAATACCAGGCCTCACTTAATACAATTGGATAGATTCCATCCTGGTACGGATGGAATCTATCCAATTGTATTAAGTGAGGCCAAAAAGGAGTTAAGTAAACCCGTGGCCATAATTATGGGAGCATCCTTGGATTCAGGGGAGATTCCTATGGATTGGAGAACTGCAAATGTATTCCCAAATCATAAAGGGGGGGGATCAAAAGGTAACATGAGCAATTACAGACCTGCTAGTTTAATGTCTGTTCCAGGGAAAATAATGGAGTCACTGGTTACAGAGGTAGTGTAGGATCATCTGCACAGGAAAGAAATTATACCGCAGTCACGATATGGATTCATTGAAGGAGGCGGTCTTGTCTAACCAAACTGATAGGTTACTATGATGCAGCAACCAAGGAACAAGATGCAAAAAATAATTTGATAGCATATACTTGGATTTCAGGAAGGCTTTTAATACCGTTGCACATAAAAGACTACTGTATAAATTAGAGCAATGCATCATGCCCCCCCCCCCTAGCATTCACAGTGTTGGGGTCATCATTGTTTTTGATATTTATTAATGATATTGATGAAGGAATATCAGGCTAAACGTCAAAGTTAGCGGATGATGTTGGCAGAGTGCTTAATGCAACAAAATCTAAGAAAATTCGGTCAATGGCTGAGAAATGGCAGTTAAAGACATTTATAAATGCAAGATATTGCATATGGGTAGAAGTAATCCCAGAGTAACTTATCAACTGTGTGGTACTCGGGGTAGTGGAAAATGAAAAAGACCTGCAGGTAAACAGTCAGATATGAAATTCTCTGAGCAGTGCATACATGCTCCCAGGATGGTTCATGGGGTTTTGTCAATGATATAGAGAAACTTTGCTAGCAAGGATAAGGCGGTGATTATCCCTTTATATAAGGCCATGGTTAGGCCACATCTTGAGTTCCATATACAGTTCTGGACGTGTAACTTTACGATACAGATCATGAAATATGGTTGCAGGACAGATGTGCTGAAATTTGCCATCAACCAGCTAGTGGTTGATTGTTGCAAAGGGCTTCCATTTGTTGTTATGGAAGTAGATGGTTTGAATAAATTCAAGGAAGAATTATACAAATTCTTGGAGAGTATTGATGGGTGAAGTGGGTTTTTTTTGGTTTTTTTGCTTATGCTATATAAGCTTGCTTCCTTGCATCAGTAGCCACTACTACTACTATTATGAAGTGTGCTCTTAGTGAGAAAGGCTTCAGTTCTGCAAATTGCAGTGTCCAGAAACTAGGCACCTTTGTGGTGTATTTGATTGAAGTGTTTGCATAGATTGCATAGTGTTTGATTGAAGTGTTTGCACAAATGCATAGAATGGATTAAGTAAGCACAATGATGATAGGATTTTTCCTTCCTCTTGCTCCAGCAAAATGGGGGGCATGGGAGGGGGCAAATTTAAACTAAGGAAGGATGGATGCAAAATAGATGTGCAGAGATTTATGTGCAGTCAGTGGGTACAAGAAAGGGCTTAGTTCTGCAAATTACAGCATCTGGTGACTACGTACCTGTATTAAATCACTAGACACACCTAACCCATCCATCCCATCCAAGAATTTGTCTACTTCTTCCTTGAATTTATTCAAATTGCCCATTTCCTTAACTTCAAATGGAAGTTTTTGTTATTGTTATTTGGTTTTTTAGGAGCATTAGCAACTAAGGCCATATTGCTCCGGGGATATGCAGTGGTCATTCCCTGACCTTTCCGTGTCCTCCATATTTGGTGGTAACCCGCAGGCTGAAGGCAAACCTCTCTATCCCACATCCTTTAACTTGAATTTAGGCCCCATCGTGTTTGTAGTCTCAGCAAGAGGAAGAATGCCATTAACATTCAATCAGATCACTCACAGATGTCTAGTCTCCAGACACTGCAATGTGCAGAAATGAAACCTTTCCAGGTAAGAGCACCCTTTTGTTCCCTTCACCAATCTGGTTGCCCTTCCTTGCATCTGTTCTAGAAAATCTACATCCTTCCTAAAGTGAGACCTCCAGACCTGTATACAGTATTTGAGATGTGACCTAACAATGGCCATGTACATAGGGATAATCACATCCTTATCCCTGCTAGCAAAGTTTCTACAGGGTGTCCATAAAATCTGGAAACATAGATAATATTTTATTTTTAATTAAATAACCTAACCTAAATTTTAATTCATAATTAATTATGCATTGCTAATGAGGGACAACACATTGAACATTCCAGACTTTATGGACACCCTGTATATAACATTGACAAAACCCCACGAAGTATCCTGGCAATATCTCTGCACTGCTCAGAGAATTTCATATCTAACTGCACAATTACTCGCAGATCTTTTTTATTTTCCACTACCTTGAGCATAGTACTACACAGTTGACAAGTTATTTGAAAGAGGAAGAATGCCATTAGCAGTGAGGTTTCTCAACCCATTTAAAGCTAACAACACCTCAATCAGATCTTGCAGGTGCCTAGTCTCCTGATGCAGCAATTTGTAGAACTGAAGCCTTTCTTGGTATGACTACCCTTTTGTTCCCTTCAATCTTATTACACTTCTCTGCACTCGTTCCAGCAGATTTACATCCTTTCTAAAATGAGGCCCTCAGACTTTATACAGTATTCAAGATATGGCTTCATCACTGCCATATACAATGGAATAATCACTACCTTATCTCTGCTGGCAAATTTTCTGTATATCATTGAAAAAGCCCATGAGCTGCCCTGACAGCTTGTCTGCACTGTTCAGAGAACTTCATATCTGACTATACAATTTCTTCAGGTCTTTTTTCATTTTCCAGTATACTGTACAACACAGTTGGTATGTTAATCTGGGATTACTTTGACAAATGCAGTGCCTTGCATTAAAATTAAATAAAATTAAATTAAAATTCAACTGACATTTGTCAGTCCATTGGCCTAATTTTTATAAATCTTGTTGTAGTACTTTACCTTTATTACTGTCATTCAGGGATGGATAAATGGGGGCATATGCCCCCCTCCCCCATTAACCATGCATTAGGTCTAGCTTAAAAAAAAAAAAAAAAAAAAAACACACCCCACAATGATACCTGTCTTTAACCACCCTGCCAACCTTTGTATCATCTGACATTAGGCACCTGATTATACATCTGATATTAGATACCTGATTATCAATATCATTAATAAATATTAAAAACAACAATAGGCACAGGAATGAACCCTGGGGAACTCCACTAATAACAGTAGTCGATGAAAAGCAGTGCCCATTGATAACCACTCTGTCTTCTCCCACTTAACCATCCCATTATCTATAGCACTAACATGCCCTTAACACTAAATTGCTCATTTGATACAGCTGTCTTTTATGTGCAACATTATCAAAAGCGTACCTGAAATCTGCATTTCAGGAACACTTTTGCACTGCAGTTATTGTTATTTGGTTTTTTAGGAGCATTAGCAACTAAGGCCATATTGCTCCGGGGATATGCAGTGGTCATTCCCTGACCTTTCCGTGTCCTCCATATTTGGTGGTAACAGGCTCGAACCCCAGTCTAATCAAGAAGCGCGTGCTACGCACTGCTGATCCTGCCCACCTGACTACAGAGGCGCCACTGCATCGCAGTATCCAATCAGTTTGCTCAGACAAGATTCCTCCCCTTAATAAATCCATGCTGTGACTGCAATATAATTGCCTCCCTTTCTAGATGATCCTGCATTACTTCTTTAACCAGTGATAATATTATTGTTGTCCTATTATTGTTTTAATGAAGATGATTTGAAAGCAGAATTACAGTATTCAATTAATACCCTCTTAAACAAAAAGTATTCTGTCATTGATTTATAACACCCTATCAGAATTCAGAGACCACACACACACACAGAGAGAGAGAGAGAGAGAGAGAGAGAGAGACACTAAAGCAATCCCTTATACAAAATAACGCTATTCTTCCATAGCACATTCAATTAGATCATCATTCAAACGTACTTTCTCTGGCACAAATATAATCCTTTTTTTTCTTTCTACATATAATAAACTGTGTTGACAATTCAAATATAAGGATTCAGCTACCACAATCAAGATATCAAGCAATCAACAACAATTTATTTAAGTCGGTGATCAAATTGAGTACCGCTGTCAAACATGGTTCACTATGTCAAATATCAGAACATACTACTACCAACAATCAAGTTTCAGCACTAATTACTCCAGGACAGTGCTCACCAGCTTGTACACTCCTCTTCCACCTTCTTAGCTGATTAAGCCCAAATTCTGTTAAAATTAAAATACAGTTACATAACCTAGAATTATCCCTAGAATGTCTGCATTTGATGACTTACCAGCAATTCAAATCATCAAATTTGTTGACTAAACATTCAGCATTAGTGTACAAGCACCCGTTTTATCACTTAGTAACCCTGACATGCCCCGTGTATTTGCTTGTTCCATGAAGACACTCCAGTAAGCCTTTTATTCCCTGGCAACTTGCTTTCTTGGTTGCTACATATCCCAATAGAAGTGCAAGAATCACTTACAACTGTAACCACCTCTCAACAAACATAGACCAGGGTGAGAAAAATTCTGCCCCGTTAAGGATATTGCGAAGAAAGTATACTTCATCCACATCATTTCTGTTGTGTAATGCCAACCACACTGATATAATGCATAAAAAAATAACTATAAATTCACCATCACATAAATTGCTTAAAATAAGTTGATCTAACAGTTAAACTTTTTTTTTTTTTTTTTTTTTTTGAGCAAATTTTTATGCATCACATTGTGAATGGTATTATATAGAAGCGAAGCAGAATACATAATCTACCTAATTCTTTTAATACTGTATACCTAATTCTTTAAATTTTTAATTGTAGACCCATACTTTCTTTCTATTAATGATTTTCAACGTACAAAACTATAAACAGAGCATGAATTGTGCATTAGATGTAGGTTATTTTTCATAAGAATTCACATTATCATTATTTGACAGATGAGGAAAAAGTTTGCCATTAAATACAAATCAATCAGACAATAATTTAAAATTAAGAGGGGGGGGATATTATGATGAATATACACAATACAAATTAACAGCTAGTGAGGCATTTATGCCCTTCAGATCACTACTAGATGAACAAATTGTGAGACAAATACTAGATGGAATGAGAAACAATTTTCAAGATTAAATATTTTTATCAAACACAAACTGGCATGTTTGTTGAAAACAAGAAAAAAAAAAAAAAACACCAACAATTATATTAAATATGTATAAGTGCATAGAGTACATAACAAATAGATAAGTAAAATTAATGTAATTTACAGTACAAATTACGGACCTGTCAAACATTTAGTTAAATTTACTATTCCTAATTCTTTAAAATCCTTAAATTTAAAGTTTAAAAATGTTAAAGTAATTCAATTATATTTAAAATGAAATTTTTAAATTAAGAATTTAAATTAAAATTAAAAATAGTAACGAATGGGCCTGGTGTACTGGGGTCCATGGTTGAAATAAATATACACGTATAAGTTATAAATCCAGTTTAATGTAAAAATACAAATATATACTAACAGGCAGTAGCTTTCGAGACTGGCGTGTCTCTTCATCAACTGAAATTCAAATACAACGGATAAGTGCAATGAGCTGAGTGAGGCACGTTAATCATGTGCCATTGTTGCTGCACGGACGTGCGCTGCTTTTACTCCACTGATCATCTAGCATTAAAACGGTTGTCTATGGAATGGGGGTGTAGACGTATGCCTTTGTGGCGGTTTATTGCCTTTGGATTGTGTAATATGTTAAGTGACTCTAGCCATAGGCAGTGGCGAAAGTGTCGTGAGTGATCTACTACTTCAAAGTCACGTTTGGGATCAAGATCGTGGTTGGTGGCCCAAAAACGTGACTTTGAAGTAGTAGACCACACACGACACTTTCGCCACTGCCTATGGCTAGAGTCACTGAACATATTAAACAATCCAAAGGCAATAAACCGCCACAACAGCATACGTCTACGCCCCATCCTAGAGACAACCGTTTTAAAGCTAGATGATCAGTGGAGTAAAAGCAGCGCACGTCTGTGCAACAACAATGGCACATGATTAACGTGCCTCACTCAGCTCATTGCACTTATCCGTTGTATTTTTGTATTTGAATTTCAGTTGAAGAGACGCGGCAGTCTCGAAAACTACTGCCTGTTAGTAGCTATTTGTATTTTTACATTAAACTGGATTTATAACTTACACGTATGTTAAAATTTAAAAGTTATTTTATTTTTTTATTTTTTATTTTTTTCCTTCCTCCTTGAGGCTATCACAGACATTCTCTCAGGTATATCAAAGCCGGCTTTGCTATCTGCAAATCACTGGGTAACACTGCTGGAACTGTTCATGCGATACTCAAGTCAAGTGGCTCGAATTTCGGCTAATTCCATTCGGTCTGTGCCAGTTTGATCCTCTGCTTATGCCTCCACAATGATGAGAACTGTTAGCAAACCTCGGTATAAACGCCACGTGCAAATCCTGAAATATGGTGCCTAACATACTAGACGTGACCACAAGGTGCAAACCAATTTAAGCAAGAGTCGAGGTGTGGCAATCAGACCACATGGAGGAATGTCGCCCTTCTGAGCTACTCAGGCAATTAGCTTGTATCCAAATCTCCAAGTTCATTTTCTGTATACACCAAACCTCACAACAACTGTAAACCAGTTATTATCAGTCCAAACTACATTTTGCACAAGTTAAGGGTAGAAAACTTCCTTCTTGTGCAAATGGTAGTTAAGCATTCTAGTCTCTTGCCAAAGCTAATGGCAGCAATTTTTGCCCACCTCTATTCCGCCTCTTAGCATTAGCATAGGCATTTGATGCAAGAAGGCAAACTTATGAAGCATCAGCCAAAAAAAAAAAAGAAAAGAAAAGAAAAGAAAAAACCACTTCCACTTCACCCCTCTGTTCAAAATACCTGTCCAGCTGAGCCTTAAATTTATTTAGGCTATTAACTTCCACGACAAGGGATGGAAGTCTGTTCCACCAACCAACTACCCGCTGGCTAAAGGCAAATTTCCTCACGTCTATCGTACATCTGTCTTTCCTCAATTTGAATTTATGCCCTATCAGGTGATTATTCTGAGCAAGAGGAAGAATCCCATCAGCATTGAGCATGCTCAAACCATTCAAGGCTTTATACACCTCTATCAGATCACCTCGCTGGTGCCTAGTCTCCAGACACTGTAATTTGCAAAACTTAAGCCTTTCTTCGTAAGAGCACCCCCTTTGTTCCATTCCCTAATCTTGTTGCCCTTCTCTGTACTCGTTCCAGCAGCTCTACATCCTTCTTGAAATGAGGCCTCCAGACCTGTATACAGTACTCTAGGTGTGGCCTGACCATTGCCTTATACAAGGGAATAATCACCTCCTTATCCCTGCTAGAAAAATTCCTGTATATCATTGAGAAGACACCATGAGCTACTCTTGTAGCCCATCTGCACTGCTCAGAGAACTTCATATCTGCCTGCATAATTACCCCCAGGTCCTTTTCATTCTCTACCACTGTCAGTGTAGTACCACAGAGTTGATACGTTGCTCTGGGGTTGCTGTTTCCCATATGTAGTACTTTACATTTGTCAATGTTAAACTTCATTTGCCACCTCTCAGCCCATCTGCTCAACCTTTCCAGATACTGTTGCAGCAGCAGCATAGTGTCAGTAGTGTCCTTGACAACCCTGCCAACCTTTGTACCATCTGCAAACTTGGACATTAAGCTTGATACCGTTGTTCTGTTCCAGGTACAACGGTATCAAAAGCCTTTCTAAGATCCAAGTATATAATATCAAAGTTATTCCCTGCATCCAGTTCTTTTGTGACTGCATCATAGTATCCAATCAAATTGGTCAAGCAAGACTTCCCCTTAACAAAACCATGCTGTATCCGAGCTATAACTGAAGTCTTGTCTAGATGATCCTGCAGTGCTTCTTTAACCAGTGCCTCCATTAATTTTCCTGGAACAGAAGTTAAATTCAAAGGTCTATAATTACTTGTGTCAGTCTTTGATAGGCTGACACAAGTCTATAATAGCTTGTGTCAGCCTCTTAAAACTCAATTGTTCTATTGCCACTTCAGCCAAAGATAAAGCTGACCTGCTAGCATCCTATATTTCTTCCAACTCGTGTATTGGTGATCTTGGTAAATCACTTCCTAAAATTCCCAGTACACTCCATTCAATGCCTCCCATCAAAAGGATGTCAGAAGGATTTTGATCAATCTGGATGATAAAAAAAGTTCCATGTCCTGATGGTATTTCCACACTTGTCAAAACCTGTGCTCCTAAACTTACTGCTGTTCTGTATCGGTTTCCCCCCCCACTCCATCCAATTATTCGTCTCCTTCTACTCTTTCTAAAGTAATGGAGAAATAAACTGCTAACTCTTAAAACTGTCTAGAAACCTTCCAGCTGATCAATGATTGCCAGTAGCGATTCCATCAGTGTCGATCCACTGGTCATATACCGGCTTATGTTACCCATCTATGGACAAATTCAACTGAAAAGTTGGGTGAAACTCAAGCAGTTTCGTTTGACATTTCTAAGGCTTTTGATCACATTTGCCATAAAGATCTTCTAAATAAGCTTCCATCTTAGTTTGCCAACTGATTTTGTAACCAGTATCCTGTTTTCTCTCTGACCACTCACTGCAAATAATAGTAGATGGCTCTCTGTCTTCTAAATCCTCCAATAATACAAGTGTTCCCGAGGGCTCTTTCTCTCACCTTTTTTCTCTTGTACATTAATGACCTTCTTCCATTGATCAGAAATCCTACAGTTTTGCTGATGATAGTACACTGCATTCCACCTTAAAGTTTGAGAAATCTTGACAGCACGAACAGCTTCAACTTCAATATCCACTGCGAATTGATTATATATTGATCTCCAGCAGGGAAAAAGTAACTTAGTTGATTTCAATCCTTCTCTTTCTGTTCTTCAATATCACTGCAAGCCAAGATATTTTATTTGTCCTGTCTGAAGAGCTCCCTCTCGTCTTTTTAAGTTTATTCTTCTATCATACACCCCAGCTGATTCATTTCAACTTAAATACAACTTTAGGAAGGCTAATTGGAATATTATGGCATCCTTGGGAATCTTTATCTTAAAGTTTTTAGCATGACTAACAATGTGAACCATTTAACTGGTACTCTCCTTCATACTGTTCTCTTGCAGTCATCAATAATTTTGTTCCCATCTCTAGTACTGACAATGCTAAATTTCCTTGCTAATATATAATAAAGTCCACATTCAAACTGAATCAAAGGAATCCTTTAGGAGGAAATTCAACATATCTGGCAATCAAACACATGTCAATTACGAGCAGTCAATGTGGAAAGTCTAAAATCCTATCCAATCTGCATGTCATACTTCCATAAATTCATAAACAGCTTCATCACCAATAGTGACAACAGGCCTTTTTGGAACTTATAAATTTAATGCCAGTCAACTTCGATTTCTATATTATTATCTACCATCTCAAATTGAACAAAAGTACATCAAACTACAATGAAATACTAGTGGCTTCCTCGAATCCTTTGCTGCCTCTCAAAGTAATACCTCAATTTTCTTCTCTTCTCCTTTTCCATGAACCATTTCTTGTCAAAGATGATCATCCCCAGGGGCTCACATCTAGTGACACCCAGGGTCCTGAGCTGGATACCATCATTCTTCTCTTCTCTCTCTCTCTCTCTCTCTCAAGATGGGCTGAGAAGTGGCAACTGAAGTTTAACATTGACAAATGCAAAGTACTGCATATGGGTAGCAGTAACCCAAGACAAATGTACCAACGATGTGGTACTACATTCAGAGAGGTGGAGAATAAAAAGAGACATGGGGGTAATTATGCAGTCAGCTATGAAGGTCTCTTCAGATGGGCTGCCAGAACAGGTCATGGAGTTTTGTCAATGATATATAGGAATTTTGCTAGCAGAGACAAGGAGGTGATTATCCCTTTGTATAAGGCAATGGTCAGGTCACACCTTGAGTACTGTATAGAGGTCTGGAGGTAGGATGTAGAGCTGCTAGAACGAGTACAGAGAAGGACAAGATTGGTGTGAGGAACAAAGGGGTGTGCTTATGATGAAAGGCTTTCATTTCACAAATATACGTGTGGTCTCAATTCTAATCTCAACAATGTCCATTTCCACTTGGAGTCTGCCAAACCCCACGTACGTTTTCTGACAGAATCTCAGTTATCAGTTGATTCAACTACTGCTCATCTCAGATGCCCAAATTATTCGCTGTATGATTCCTTTCGCCTCAAAGGTGGTACTTGTGCATATGTCTGTTCTGATATTCCCCTGTCAGAGACTTGGCAATTTGGAATCTCCTCTCTTTGATCTTCTCTGGCTTAAAATCTCACTATCTCATTGTGTCAAATTCATCTGTTGTCTCTACCGTTCTCCACTAATCACTTGGAGCTCTTTGACTTCCTCTCTTTGCAAATTGACTTTCTCCAGTCCAACTTTCCTAACAGTGAGGTAATTTTCCTTGGTGATTTTAATGTTCACAACTCCAGCTGGCTTCCATTTTCTAGTCAAACCGACCCAGCAGGTCGAGATGCTGAGGGTTTTGCAATTACTAATGACCTAGCACAGATTGTTCATTTACCTACAAGTAAATGAACAATCTGTGCCTTCATTTACCTTCATTTACCTATTGGCTGTATGATTAGGACAATCCTAATCATACAGCCAATACGCTTGATCTTTTTCTCACAAACAACCCTTCTAAGTACATGGTTGAAGTGAGAGGTCCTCTAGGCACTTCAGATCACAACTTGGTGATTGTCTCTTCTCCAATGGAACCTTTATCTTATGGCTATTCCCAACCTTGTGTTGTTTGGCATTACAAGAATACAAAATGGGATGACCTGCGAGACTTCTTTTCTTCTTTTCCTTGGTCGGATTAGTGTTTCAAAACTTCTGATGTTAACGTTTGCTCAGAACGTGTCAGTGAAATTATTCTTGCAGGAATGGAATCCTTTATCCCACACTCCACTTTAAGATCTCATTCTTTATCTAAACCTTGGTTTTCCAATAAATGTGCTAAGGCTGTCCAAGAGAAGAATGTTACATATTGTAATTGGCTTGTTTCTAATTCTTCAGTTTCATTTTCTGCCTACACCAAAGCTCGCAACAATTGTAAAGCAGTTATTAATCAGTCCAAACTAGAGTTTGAACAGGCTAAGAGTAGAAAACTTGCTTCTTGCCCTAATGGTAGCCGAGCATTCTGGTCTCTTGCCAAAGCTATTGGCCGCAATTTTTGCCCATCTCTGCTCCCACCTCTGTCCAAACCAGATGGTTCTGTTGTCACTTCAGCCAAGGATAAAGCTGACCTGCTAGCATCCCATTTTTCTTCCAGCTCATGTATTAATGATCTTGGTAAAACACCTCCCACCATTCCCAACGTGCTCCATTCAATGCCTCCTGTGGTCTTCCGTCAAAAGGATATCAGAAGGATTTTGATGAATCTTGATGCTAAGAAAGCTCCAGGTCCTGATGGTATTTCTCCACTTGTTCTCAAAACCTCTGCCCCTGAACTTACTCGTATTCTTTGCCACCTTTTTTCACTTTCTTATTCCAAAGGTGTTTTTCCTTCTGCTTGGAAATTTGCTCATATCCAGCCAGTTCCTAAAAAGGGTGACAAATCCCTCCCATCCAATTATCGTCCCATTGCAATTACTTCTACTCTTTCTAAAGTAATGGAGAAAGCAATTAACCGCCAACTCTTAAACTACCTAGAAAGCTTCCGTCTGATCAACGATCGCCAGTATGGATTCCGTCAGTGTCGATCCACTGGTGATATTCTGGCTTATGTTACCCATTTATGGACTAATTCAATGGAAAGGTACGGTGAAACGCAAGTAGTTGCTCTTGACATCTCAAAGGCTTTTGATCATGTTTGGCATAAAGGTCTTCTAAACAAGCTTCCATCTTATGGTTTGCCAACTGTTTTTAGTAATTGGTTATTCAGTTTTCTCTCTGATCGCTCACTGAGGGTGATGGTAGATGGCTCTCTGTCTTCTAACTTCTCCACTAATGCCGGTGTCCTCCAAGGTTCAGTTCTTTCCCCCACTCTTTTCCTCTTGTATATCAATGACCTTCTTCCATTGACTGGAAATCCTATCCATAGTTTTGCCGATGATAGCACATTGCATTCAACCTTCCATTTTGAGAAACCTTGTCCTGCTCAATCAGCTTCAAGTTCTCGAAAATCTGCTCCCAATTCCTTAAATGCTGATCTTCAGGTAATTCTCCAGTGGGGAAAGACAACTTAGTTGATTTCAACCCTTCTGAAACTCAGTCTTGTCTTATATATCGGAAAAAGGATTCTTCTGCTCCTATGCTTATCTTTATTGACACTCCGATTTCTAGGCAAAATGATATATCTCTTTTGGGGATTACCCTGACTTCCAATCTCTCTTGGCACAAGCACATTACAAATATTGCTTCCCCTGCATCTAAAAAACTTGGTTTTCTCTTTCGCTCTCTGCGTTACGTTTCTTCCGAAAAGCTGCTCACTCTGTATAAATCGCAAATCCACCCTGCCATGGAATATTGTTCCCACATCTGGGGTGGTGCCCCCAAAACTTCTCTCAGGCTTCTTGATTCCATTCAGAAGAGGGCAGTTAGGTTAATTAATGATTCATCTCTAACAGAGTCTCTCCACTCGCTTTCTCATAGACGCACTGTTTCTGCCGCATGCCTCTTCTACAGATACTTCCATGGGCACTGTTCTTCTGAATTGGCTTCTATAATTCCTGCTCTCTCTTTCAAAACAGTCTGAACACGTGCTGCCACCAGCCAACATCCATTTACTGTCCAACTTCAAACCCACAGAACCAACTTTTCATCTTCCTCATTTATTCATTCAACTGCCATTTTCTGGAACAACCTTCCTTCATATGTATTTCCTGAAAATTACAATCTACAGAAGTTCAAGTCCAATGTCAACAAATATCTTCTTTCGTCTTCTCAACCTCCAACCCAAGCACAGTACTAAGTACTATAGGTTCTAATACCTCTCGTGTTTGGGGTTCACATAAAAAAAAAAAAAAAAAGCTCCGCAAGTTGCAGCATCTGGAGACTAGGCATCTGCTGCAAGGTGATCTGATTGAGGTGTATAAGGCCTTGAATGGTTTGGGCAAGCTCAGTGCTGATGGGATACTTCCACTTGTTCACACTAAGCTGAGGAAGCATAGATTCAAATTGAGGAAAGACAGTTGTAGAATAGATGTGTGGAAGCTTGCTTTTAGCCAACAGGTAGCTGACTGCTGAAACAGAATTTCATCTGTTATTGTAGAAGTTGATAGCTTAAATAAATTTAAGGCTGGGCTAGACAAACATTTGGAGTGACAGGACGGGTGAAACTGGAAGGGTTTTTTTTTTTTTTTTTTTTTTTTTTGCTGATAACATCTCCATTTTGATGATGATATTGTTTTCTTTAAATTGAATAATGGCTACTCTGCAAGCCCTGACTTCTTCACTATTCTCTTCTGAGGGAATGGAGGAATATAGCTGTCTCTACTACAGCTCATCAACCTTTCCATAAAAGTTGATGAGCTGTAGTAGATTAGGGCAACTACCCTAATCACTTTAAAAATATCAGTATTCAGCCTATCTTTAATAAAAGATCTGAGGACTTTAAGATCTAAGAAACCACAAACCAATTTTCCTCCACAACAAAATCACTAGGATTCTTGATTTAATATTTCAGGGGCATTTATCTAACTATCCAACACCTTTTATAGCCTAACAACATGGCTTCCTGAAAAGTTGATTAGTCACATTAACCTTAGAAGTTTGTTTCTGACAAAGATCAAAATCAATAGTTGATCTTTTTACATTTTATAAGGTCTATTCAACATTCTAATTGGCAACACACAGATTTATGGAATTCAAGAATTGAATTCAATTGTCAAAATCCTCAATTGTCAAAATCCTCATTCAAAATCTTTTTTCCAAATAGTGAGGTTCTCCAGCATTTTCGCTATCAATCTCTCTTATTTAACAATTTCATTAATGACCTTCAGAATACAGTCTCATGATCCGCAGTTCACACTATCACATTTCCGACAGCACTCAATTACTCATCTATTTCAAAAACCATCTGACCAAGTTCAACTCTAGAAGCTCTAAACAAACTCATGCAGCGTGTCTCAGAAAACACTCTCTACAATTCCATCTAAGTGTCAGTCTATCTCTTTCTCAATTTCTGGATCATTACCTAGATATGTAATGATCTTAACTATCCCTACTATAATGGATGATCGTGTACACAAAACCATGATAAGAGTGATCAAGTTATAGACTTAGGATTCATTTTCACAAGCAACTCTGATTTATGTCATATCTGACATAAATCAGTCGTATCTCTCATGTTATCAGTTAAATATTTAAAATTATTCAATACTTTTATATAGAGGTACTCTATAACACAAACTGACTATGCTTTTGCTTCTTGGAATTCTCAAAAATTCCACTCTAACAAACTTCAAGCTCACCAGGGTAACTAAGATTCATCTCCTCCATTAATCCTCTATTCTACAACTGCTGTTACTATCAATCACTTATCTCATTCTTGATGTTAGAAGAATCTAAGGTGACTGCAAGTTTCTTCTCTAAAATTCTTATAACATATCAACTTACATGTCCAATAAAATATCAACAATCCTTCTAACACATCCAGTAGCAATATTATGACAGTTTTTTTAACCTTAACTTACCTGATATTCTTAATATCACATCCTTGCAACTTCCATTGTCACAACCAGTTATACAGTCTAACCCGACCGCCCCACAAACCTTTTCACATCGTAATAAGCTAGTCATTTTGGACTATCTTCATTATTGTTTTTAATATTATTATAGTTTATTACATACACAATTCACTGTAAAATTAGGGATTCTGTAGTGCATGATTTGTATTAATAAAATTTTTAAAAAAAATCCCAATTCTAAAAATATATTACTTCTGCAATATATATAAAATTTTAAATTTGATGCCAAAATGAAAGGTAGCTCTTTGTAAAATATTTAATTTAAATTCAATTTTTGCATCCTTCAGTTTGGAATTAAAAATATTTTCTTGTATTTTTATGCCCGACATAGCCTGATAATAAAAAGGTACTGACATGAACAATTGATATATCTCACTATATTCTAAAACACACACACACACAAACAAACTACAAACAGCCTCAATTTATAAATATTCAGATTACTCCATGAAGTAGCAATCTGAGCATTTCAGACTTTTTAATCCAAGATTAATTATTTCAAAAAACGGGATTCACTTAATTAAATTTTCCTTTAGTCTGAAAACAGAATCATTATAAGCAGGTGCAAAAGTTATTTATTGTATGTATTCAATGGATCAATTGTATTGAATGTAACTTTTGCATAAGTAATTTTGTCAAAATTACTTATTGTATGCATTTAAAGAATCAATTTGGAAATCTCACTCTCTCTCTCTCTCTCTCTCTCTCTCTCTCTCTCTCTCTCTCTCTCTCTCACACACACACACTATGAATTTAATTAGAACTACACCTTGCAGCTCTTCTGAGTTCCGAGTCTCTGAGATGAAAATCCAGTAATTTAGAAACATTTATAGTTACATGCTGAATAACTATAAAAATTTCAATAAGTTAGTATTGCATCATTTCATTATAAAGTAATGATCGCATTATTACTCAATTATTAATAACTAATCATTAATAATTCAGTAATAACATGATTATAATTTAGTGATATCATTATCAGTGCTGCAAATAATTTTATTTTCAGCCCTGACAATGGTACAAAGGGTCTGAGAAACTTGGATGTGAGAATCAAATTAAACTGCAAACAATGACCAAAAAATTATACCTTTCAATGCCATTTATTTTAAGTTAAACAAGTTTTTGAAAACAATATCATTAGAGAATCATTCTATGAGTTTTAGTAATTAAAAAAAAATGAGATATATAAACAAAACTATGATTTCATAAATTCACCATGTGAAGAATTATCACTCAAAGGAAGGATTCTAGTTACTGAATTCCAATAACAGTAATTTAGAAATATTTTCAAAAAAACTCACCTCCTCATGCATATTTAAATTTTCATGTGGTAAATAGTTATATTAAAAGAAACTAACAGAAGAAGACTAATAAGTTAAAACAATTAAAATACCACCACCTTGAAGTTAACTAAATAGAGTGCACTTCAAGGAAGTAGCATAAAGAGTGAGTCATTTTTACAGGATGCTTCTAAATCAGTACTGTTTGCTATATCTAAAACTGGCAGTCCAGGCAATAACTTTATTCAAGAAAAATTTTTAATGCCCCTGCTACAAAATATCTAAATTTTGGAATCAAACAGATTTCTAATAGGATAATTTTTTAAAACACATTAATTAAAAAATTCTCCTAATTGGAATCAAATTTCCTATAGGGTAATTTCTGGACACAATTTATCTTCCATGCTATTTGCTGGGGAGATGGAGGGATATCTAAAAGAAGAAAAAAATGAATATTTACTTGCCACATCATCATAATCCTATAAATGCTGGATGTGAAAATCAATTTCACGGCCCACAACCAATTGTCACAAAACTTTTCTTTTTAAAAAAATAAAACCACTATGAGTATGACATTGTAGTTTTCAGCAGTTATAATATTTACCAAGAAAAACAAATAAATAAAAATCAACTCCTGGGCAACACTAAAGCAAAAGGCATGAAAAATTTGTATCTGTTTTGATATACAAAACGTAAATACAAATGTGATATGCAATTTTCATTGTATATCAAAACATGTTTTGATATGCAATGAAAATTTGCATTTGGATAAATGCAAATTTTAATTGCATTTAATCAGGCAACTACACTTCTTCATATAGGAATTGGAAACAAACACACTGTTCTTTATTAAAAGCAATGACTAAGAAAAGTTGAGTTAATTACCACAAATCATGACTAAATTTAAATACGTAAATATGATTTGTTTGTTGTTTTTCAGAGATCACTGGGTAGCAGGTTTAATGTCTGATTTAACTACAACTGAACAGCAAAATTAGCAAATAGTAATTAACAAAAGTCATTTTTTGAAGAAAACATGAAATTCATTGTCCTGAAAAATTAAAATAAACAAATTCACATTCAGATAAAATATTAAGAGAATGATATTAAACTATTACAAAATTATCTTATTACTTTAACAGCAACTATCAAAATTTAATATAGAAAACAGCTCTTTTTACCTTGAAAATGGCTTGTTGGTTCTATTTTTAAGCCCCGAACTTTTTGCTGGTAAGCTTTCATATGGTCCATTTTTTTTATTATTTTTTCCATTATCTCTTTTTCTGCAGCCTGCTGCTCTTTGACTTCATTCATCTGGATTTCATGAATAAGCTCCGCTCCCCTGCAGAACCAAAACTAATGAATATCAAATTTACTTATTGTAACTAGAAGGTGTGTATCTAAAAAGCTTCAGGAATTAGTGAATACATAAAAGCAAGTGTTTTAAACAGTTTATTGGCATTAGTAGAGGCATATGATGCAAGAAAGCAAGCTTATATAGCATCAGCAAAAAAAAAAAAAAAAAAAAACCTTCCCACTTTACTCATCCATTCACTCCAACAGTTTCTTTAGTTCAGTGTTGAATTTATTTAATCTGTCAACTTCCACAACGACAGATGGAAGTTTGATCCAGCAATCAACCACCCACTATCTAAAGGCAAATTTCCAGACATCTATTCTACAACAATCCTTACTCAATTTGAATTTATGCCATTCAGGTGTGGAATCTGAGCAAGAGGAAGAATCTCATCAGCGTTGAGCTTGCTCAAACCATTTCTTATACCCCTTCAAATTTCTTATTTATTCAATATCCTAAAATTTCTTATTCCCTTCAAAATATGTGCCTTGAGAAGCCGATATGCTTAATCCAATATCTGCACAATTGTCTAACACTAATTTCAAATGCATTATTTGGCATAGTGTATAATTCTCTCACTACATTATTATCATTATTTTTTTCAAATCTGCTTCCTTTATAGCTTCAACTTGGAAAGAAAAAAAAAAGGAGGGGGGGTTAGTGATAGATTAGTAGTCATTAGTAGTAATAGTGATAGAAAGAGAGTAGTCAAACTCTACAATAAGCATACAGGAATTAGTATTAGCAGGGCATATGATGCAAGAAAGCAAGCTTATAAAGCATCAGCGGGGGGGGAAGATTGCTTTTTTTTTTTGGCTGATGCTATTTCATCCTTCCCATTACACACATTTATTCAGTCCAAATCTAGTTCTGCCCTGAACTTATTCAAGTTTCTGACCTCCAACTACAACAGATGGAAGTTTGTTCTAACTATCAAAAAGGCTGCAAGAGTAGCTCATGGTGTCTTTTCGATGATATACAGAAATTTTGGTAGCAGGGATGAGGAGGCGATTGTCCCTTTGTATAAGGCAATGGTCAGGCTACACCTTGAGTACTGTATATACCGTATTTCCCCATGTATAAGATGCTCCCATGTATAAGACGCACCTTAATTTTGGGGCCCGAAATTTGAAAAAAAATGTATTACATAAAGTTATTGAACTCAAGTTTTATTCATCATAAAATTCATACAACTCCTCATAACTTGAATTCAGCACTGCACAAAAATCTTTTCTGAGCCATTTCTGGGCAAAACGTGGCAAAACGTAACCTAATATACCGGAAACAAGTGAAAAACAATAAGCGCAAAGACAACAAGCGTGAAAAAGTGGGAAATGCAAGTAAAAAAATCTACAACCACTGTGTAAGACGCACCCAGTTTTCAGACCCCAAATTTTTCGAAAAAAGGTGCGTCTTATACATGGGGAAATACAGTAGGTCTGGAAGCCTCATTTTAGGAAAGATGTAGAGCTGCTGGTACGAGTACAGATAAAGGCAACGAGATTAGTGAGGGAAATAAAGAGTTGGTGTTACCAAGAAAGGCTTAAGTTTTGCAGATTACAGTGTCAGGAGACTAGGCACCTGAGAAATGATCTGATTGAGGTGTATAAGGCCTTGAATGGTTTGAGCATGCTCAATGCTGATGGGATTCTTCCACTTGCTCAGAATAATCACCTGAGAGGGCATAAATTCAAATTGAGGAAAGACAGATGTAGGATAGATGTTTGCGGAAGTTTGCCTTTAGCCAGCAGGTAGTTGGTTGGTGGAACAGACTTCCATCCTTTGTTGTGGAAGTTGATAGTCTAAATAAATTTAAGGCTGAGCTGGACAGGTATTTGGAACAAATGGAGGGGTGAAATGGGAGCAGTTTTTTTTTTTTTGGCTGATGCCACATAAGCTTACATACCGAAAACAACAATGGGGCCAACACTGAAACTTGGGGTACTCCACTAATAACATTATTCCATGAAGAGAAGTGTCCATTGATAACCACTCTGTCTTCTCCCACTCAACCATCCTTTTATCCATTTCAGGAACTTGCCCTTAATGTCATACTGCTCCAATTTGTACAGTAGTTGTTGTTATTTGATTTTTAGGAGCATTAGCAACTAAGGCCATATTTCTCCAGGGATATGCGGTGGTCACGGGCTCGAACCCCGGTCTGATCAAGAAGTGTGTGCTACGCACTGCTGCTCCTGCCCACCTGGCTACGGAGGCACCATTGTACAGTAGTCTTCCACGTGCCACAGTATCAAAAACTTTCCTAAAATCCAAGTATATGATATCAAAATTATTCTGTAAATATTTACTGTCCTTCCCCTAAAGTTCTTCAATGCTCTGAGCTATTAGTGAAATATGAGTGCAGGAGTGTCTATTGCTTTCCTAAGTACTTTCCTAACTTCACCTCCCATTAGCTATATAGCCAGACATGGACTGCAGGTGGAAACAACCTACACTTAGAAAAGTCAATACAAAATATTTACTTACTGCTCTATCTTTGCAGCTTGTGCATAGGCAAGTATTTTCAAACAATTACAATTACAATTAGAATAAATATAAAATAATAGCTAACAAACCACTTGAATATATATATATATATATATCACTTTTTGATCAAATACATTGTATGAATCTTTATTTTTATAATTTGTACTCTATTTTGAACACTGTCAATGAAAGAGTCTGGATTAAGAATATTTCCCAATTTCTCCTAAAAAAAAAAAAGTGGAAATTTATTGATTTTTAAAATTTAAGTCAGAAAATCTATATGAAATGCATTGTATAACTCTACTGAAGCCATTTTGCTTAATAAAGTATAAAATTATTTGATATAATGAAAAAAAAATTACCTAGATGCAAGAACTTGTTGAGCACGGACTTCATTGACCAAATGTTTAAAGTAATAGCTACAGAAAAGTCTTTTCTGCAGAAGCAAGAAGGCAAAACATATTTCATCCCATAACAAACCAGCTCCTTCAACTGGCATATGACATTCATCTCCGCTAACAACATGATTCTCTAAAATTATAAAACAGTTTTATATATTATGCTACAGAGAATTTGCACAATTATACATAAGCAGCAAAACCTGGAAAAGAATATCTCTAATAAATGGTAACTATTCTCAGTTAAAGATCAATATATTCAAAAATCCTTTGTGAAAAAGTTATTCAATGATTTTATAATTAATGTCCTAGGAAAGTTTTTTTTTAAACTATTCATAAACATTCATATAGGCTTCTGCATACCAGATGCTATACAGTAAATCCTTGCATAAAGACTATACGATAACAGTCATCATGTGGATTGATCATTATGTGGGTATAGGAATTACATATTAAAGCCTTTGCCCATTTCTGGAATTGAACCCTTTTACTACTGAAATATATACTTTAAATATTCAAACTTTGCATTTTTATAGATAAACCTATTTAATCATAAGAAAGCATAAATAAAGAGAGAAACAAGGAAAACAATGGGAGAATTAAGGCATAAAAATAAAATAACATCACAGGATTAAATTTCAACTTGGCCTCAAAAAAACTCTTACTTAATAGGACATGATAAAAGAATTTTTGGGCAGACAAATTTAATTTTCTTAGAATCTACTTCCATAACACCCTCTGGAGGTTTTGGGGTGCTATAAATTGAGGCCTCCTCCAATCGTAATCTCATAAGGGCAACAACAACAGTGGTCTCTGGCAGTTTTTAAATTCTATACAGCGAGACCAATTGATGACATTACCAACAGCAAATTCTAACTGGGAAGCAATCAGGAAAGTAATCATAGACGCCACTAGACCAGTGATACTCAAAGTGTGGGTCGCAAACACACGGTGTGTGTGTGTAGGGGGGGAGGGGTTACATTCCAGGGGTGGTCCACGAACTGTTTGTTACTGGGCCGCGACAAGATAAGTACAGATATTGAAAGTAAGTGTTTAGAAAATTTTATAGCAATTTGGCACATTGCCATGACATGAAAGTGTATGTGATCAGTAGATTCTTCTCTTTATACAGGGTATAGACCAGTTTGGGTGTTGTCAAAGTCATGTGGTGAGTCGCATGTGGTGCAAGCTGCATATAAGTTATGCACAGTAGGACTACGTTACATGTGATATTTTAAGGTTAGTTTGTCAATTGTAACCCAAATGTGTATAAAAATCTGTAAGCATTTCTTATTGAATAACTTATTTTTACAATTATTTTAATTTTTAATCAAGTCTGTTTTGTAATTTATAGTTTAACATTATTAAACTATAAATTACAAATAAATTATAAATTATTAAACTATAAATTAAAATTACTAAAAATTAGCAAAGTAAAATTTGTATTATTTATTTTTAACCCTAATTGTATACGGCAAAACAAAGTTCACCGACCTTTTTGTCAAGAAAAGATATGCTGGCGAAAGTAAAGAAAGCCAACACGAGAACCACACCAAACTACAGGAAACTTAGCGGACAAAGTGGTTTGCCACAACTGCAGTTTCTCCCTGCATTCTCGGTAAACAGACCGTGCTTTTTATCGGTAGCCTTTATATTTTCTAACTTAACTTTAAAGGTTAAGTTAGGAAATATAAAGAAAAATAAAGGAACCTTTTCCTATTATTTCTTATTTCATAACCTAACCTTTAAATTTAAGGTATGGAAACCCTTTCCTATTACAGGTAACCTTCATATAGCACAGTTATTAAGTTCCTGTAAAATGGTGATGTTGTGCGAAACAGTGTTATACGGGACTATGAAAAAGTACAAAAAGTGGGGGGGGGGGTTACATTCCAAAAGCTAACAAAAATGCACTATTTCGTTAACAAAACTAACAAAAATACAACATTCTAAATTTCGTGTATCTTCTGCTCTCTTTAAAAAATCAGTAATCTGGGTTTGTTTACTTTTGCTTGATAAATCTTTGTGAATTTCATCGTATGGAACTAAGCATTTTTGAAGTTCACTTTTGCACTTTGGGCTCCTTTCATTCAAAAATCTGCATTAAAAAAAAAAAAAAAAAAAAAAAGATTCTAATTGCTCGGCTAACTTTATGCTTTCCCCTATGCTTTTTATTGTAAAATTTTGAGGTTTAGAATTTTCATCTGCGATATCATCATCTGAATTGATTTGATTTTACCTCCAATGCCATTTACACCAAATCTGCTATGCCGGCTTCTTTTTCTACAAGTAATCATATATTTTTTTAAAATTTTTTTAGGAGCATCAGTGACTAAGGCCATGTTACTCTGCATATATTGTCTGTAAATTGCGTGTGTTCTGTAGTCAATTTTCTGTTTTGCTAGATGAAAAAACGATGCTGCCCAAGCCTGACTAACTCAGCCACGTTGTGAAAAAAAAAAACCACAAAAATGCCTACCGTTATCGATTGTATTCGAACTCAGGTCTCCTCCTGCCGAATGATAGAATCACCCTCCTTCCGGTGTGGGAAGGAGGGCGATTCTATCAACTGTGCTCCCCATGAGGGCTTCAGTAGTCATATCATCAAAACCTTCCCCTCCTACTGAAGTAGCAAGTTCTACTATCGCACCAATTCCATTTTCTGCTGTTTCAATCATATTTCCTGAACAAACTGACTCTGACCATACATTTTTTCGCATGCATTTAACGTAGACAGTTTAACTTCTTTCAGTGATAAAGCTATGATTCTGATACAGTCCACAATTGAGAAATGTTTCCATGCCTCCATTACTTCAACAGATTCAGAATCAATCTTATCCAAAATCCATTGTAATAATTTTCTGATGGAATGAGTTTTAAAGGTGGATATAATGCCTTGATTTAACGGCTGAATGAAAGAAGTTGTATTAACCCAGTATACAACTGTGGCGGTAGAAACATAACTTCAATGTTTGGATGACTTAAATCTTTTGGATGGTCTTGGCTATCCAATAGTAATAAAACTTTGAAATCTAGATTTTTCCAGAAGTTCAAAAAGTACAAATTCAATAGCACAGAACGTGACACAGGAATTTCCGAACAAAATAAAATACGAGGATTTCTCAATAATTTTTTTTAACTGTGAGTCAACAGTGGGGGATTCCAAAGGAGTGTAAACATTGAAAAATTACATCCAACATATAGCAGGGTATCCCCGCATAAAAGCTCAAAAATACCCTGTTATGCGAGGTTTACTAAAATTCTCTAACCGTTTTAGAGTAAAACCATGTTATATAACCATGTTGTGTGAGGATTGCCGCAATTTATCAATCATGTTAAAGCAAAATGGCGTTGTATAAGTACCATGTTATATAGGGGTTGCCTGTATTTTAAATACAGGCAACCCCTATATAACAGGTTGCCTGTATTTTAAAGGTCAGGTTGCCTGTATTTTAAATACAGGCAACCTGACCTTTAAATTTAGGTAAGCAGATCTTTTCCTAGCCTAACATTTAGTCGATCAAGTTACAAAATATAACAGAAATAAAGAAACGTTTTCCTTCTTTCCTAACCTATCCTTTAAGGTGAGGTTAGGAAAACTAAGTTTAAAAATGTACAAATAGATCAGTAATATGGTTTTTTTAATAGCAAAAATACTCATGAATTCCAATAATCTGCTTTGAATAATGAGAAAAAACTAATCATTACATTGTCTGGCATGCCTATGTGTCAATCAATACATTGTTCTTGGCTTCTACTGCCATTACAAATAACACGAACCACTTGTTTCCCGAGGATGCAGGGAGAAATTGCAGTACTGGCAAACTGGTTTGTTCGGTAAGTTTCCCAAAGATTGCTGTGGTTTTCATGTTGGCTTTCTTTACTTCAGCTGACATGCCTTTTCTGAAAGCAAGAGTAGTAGAAAACCAAATAATGATGATGAAAGTGATTACAAAGAAATGAAGACCAAAAGAGTTCATACAAGTTTTACTAGGAAGTATGATCCTCATATATTGAGTTTGGTTTAGTAGTCATAATTGATGGCAAAGGGATAAAACCACAGTGTATTATTTGGGAATACCTACTGGCTAATGAAGCAATGAAACTATCAAAACTTAAGTGGGATTTACATACAAAACATAAAGAAATAAGTTCAAACCCAAAAGATTCTTGGAAAGAATCTTTTGGAAAGAAAGAGTATCTAATTAAAAAACCGAAGAAAGCAGATGTTCAATATTTCACATATAAACAAGTGCTTTGTTGGCTTCTTATAAAGTAGCACTTTATAAGGTTGCTAAGACTAAAATATTGGGTCCATTGTTGTTTTCTGTATTTATAAATGATATTGTTGATCAAGCTTAACGTCCAAGTTTGCAGATGATACGAAGGTTGCAGGGTTGTTAAGGACACTAATGCCAATACGCTGCTGCAACAGGATATAAAAAAGTGGAGCAGAGGGGCTGAGGTGATAAATGAAGTTTAAAATTGACAAATGTAAAGTACTACATATGGGAAGCAGCAACCCCAGAGTGACGTATCAACTCTGTGGTACTACACTGACAATGGTAGAGAATGAAAAGGACCTGGGGTAATTGTGCAGGCAGATATCAAGTTTTCTGAGCAGTGCAGACGGTCTGCAAGAGTAGCTCATAGTGTCTTGTCAATGATATACAGGAATTTTTTTTTAGGAGCATTAGCGACTAAGGCCACATTGTTCCAGGGATATGCAATGGTCATTCCCTGACCTTTCCGCATCCTCCGTATTTGGTGGTCACGGGCTCAAATCCCGGTCTAATCGAGAAGCACGTGCTACGCACTGCTGCTCCTGCCCACCTGGCTACGGAGGCGATTATCCCCTTATATATGGCAATGGTCAGGCCACACCTTGACTACTGTATACTGGTCTGGAGGCCTCATTTTAAGAAGGATGTAGAGCTGTTGGAACGAGTACAGAGAAGGGCAACAAGATTAGTGAATGAAAAGAAAGGCTTAAATTTTGCAAATTACAGTGTCTGGAGACTAGGCACCTGTGAGGTGATCTGATTGAGGTGTATAAAGCCTTGAATGGTTTGAGCATGCTCAATGCTGATGGAATTGTTCCTCTTGCTCAGAATAATCATTTGAGAGGGTATAAATTCGAATTGAGGAAAGACAGATGTAGGATACATCTGTCTTTCCTCAATTTGAATACGGAAGTTTGCCTTTAGCCAGCGAGTGGTTGCTTGGTGGAACAGACTTCCATCCTTTGTTGTGGAAGTTGATAGCCTAAATAAATTTAAGGCTGAGCTGTACAGGTACTTGGAATGAACGGAGGGGTGAAATGGGAGCATGGTTTTTTTTTTGTTTTTTTTTTTGGCTGATGCTGCATAAGCTTGCTTTCTTGCATCATATGCCTCTACTAATGCTAATAAACCATATACAATTGCTGAGACAGTAGTGAAAAACTACTGTTGGGTGAATCTGCAGCAAAGAAAGTAGCAGAAGTACCACATTCCAGAGATACCATAGCTTAACATATTCAGGAACTGGCTAATGGTATGGAAGACCAACTCATAGAACAAATAAAGCTAGCAGAGTATTTTTCATTGCAACTTAACAAATGCACAGATATTGCTAACACGGCAATTCTTTTAGTACATGTATGATTTGAACATGATAGTGATATGAAGGAAGAATTCTTTATTTCAGCTTCACTTCCAATAAACAGAACTAGCTCTAAACTGTATAAAACTATGAAGGATTACATAGTCAACAAATGTGGTTTAGAGTAAGTTTGTGTAGGAGTATGTTCTGATGGCACTGCTGCAATAATAGGAAAGCATTCTGGAGTGGTTACCCACATTAAGCAGCATGAACCAGAATGTAAATCAACAAACTACTTTCTTTGTCGAGAAAGTCTTGCTATGAAAAAAATGCCAGATGAACTAAACAGTGTCTTAGTGATGTAGTAAAAATTATGAATTACATAAAGCCTAATGCATTAAATTCGAAATTATTCTCTTTAGAGTTCCAATTTATTAGAGTTCAATAAGCTTCGGTCCTCTACTTCCCTACAGAATTCCTCATGCATGAATGTAGCATTAGAAGATGCATAAGATGCAAGAAGGCAAGCCTATGCAGCATCAGCCAAAAAAACACCCTCCCATTTCATTCCTCCATTCGTTCCAAATGCTTCCAGCTCAACATTAAATTTATTTAGGCTATTAACTTCCACCACAAAAGATGTAAGCCTGATCCACCAATCAACTACCTGCTGGATAAAGGCATATTTCTGCACATTTCTTCTACAACTGTCTTTGCTCAAATTTCAATCTATGCCCCCTCGGTTTTAAACTGAGTAAGAGGAAGAATCCCATCAGCATTCAGCTTGCTCAACCCATTCAAGGCCTTAAACACCTTAAGCAGATAAACTCGCAGGTGCCTACTCGCCAGGTGCTGCAATTTGCAGAACTTAAGAGTAGGAGACCGGTGGAATTACTTAGCAAGTACAGGTCACTGCTGAAAAAAAGCCACGCATTAGAGTTCAATTTAAAAGCGTCTGCAATTCTGCCCAGACACGATACGAGAGAGAATATGATAGCCTTTTTGATCAATTCGGCCCTGGAAGGATTGTGCAAGGTTCAAGGGGTAGAATTTTTTTCAGCCTGGTCTGTACTTGTTAACAGGAGAGACTGCTTCTATAGGGATGGAATACAGTTAAATAGAAAGGGTGCAAGAATATTTGCTGATGCTATCGAGGCAGTGTTAGGTAGGTAGGAAAACTGCTAGCTGGGGGGGGGGGGCTTACAAGGACTAATAGAATAACAGTAGCCACTGGCAGAGGTGAAAGTGATTCTTGCACTGCTTCTATTGGAATGAGCAGAAGCCTGGAAAACAAGATCCAGGATATTTCAGAGACCGCTGGGAGTCATTGCACTACAAGTAAACACATGGGTTCTGTTAGGGTTGCTAAGAATAGCAACAGGTGCATGTATACTTGTGTGCACACCAATGCTAGAAGTTTGGTAAATAAATTTGATCAATTTGAGGTATTGCTCAAAGCATCAAAAGGGGATATTGTTGGGATATCAGAGACATTGTGTCACATAGATAAAAGGAATGCAGAACTGGAATTTGGGGAGTACAACATATACAGAAAGGATAGACAGAATAGGAAGGGAGGAGGGGTTATACTATTAGTTAAGGAAAACAAAATCCAAGGAAGTGAAGCGAGTTGACATCGCTGAACAGGGCAGTGTCAAGTCAGTTTGGTGTGATATAAGCATTGGGAGATCAAAATTGAGAGTACGAGTGTTCTATAGCACACTCGAATAGAACTAATGCACACTCTATAGAACTAATGAATCCGATGAGTACAATAAGAAACTGTACAAGGAAATAGAGTGGGCCAGTAAATCAGAGAGTCTTATAATGGAGGATTGTAATTTCCCAGATATTGACTGGAATTTGTGGGTTGGTCACTCACACACACTAGCAAGGATTTTGTGGATTTATTGGATGATTGTTTTCTACATCAGCATGTTCGGGAGGCAACTAGAAGGAGTAATACTGTTGATTTGATTATCAGTAGTGATTCTTCATGCATTAAGAATCTGCAGATAAAGGAACCACTAGGTAGCAGTGATCACAGTGTGCCAAAGTGGGATTTACTCAAAGAGGTAACAACCATCAGGGGTAAAGTGAAGTGTCATCGCTTTCGTAAAGGTGACTATGATGGTCTGAGACAGTATTTAAATTCTATACAGTGGGACCCACTGATGATGTTACCAACAGCAAATTCAAAATGGGAAGCATTCAAAGAACTTATCTTGGAAGCTACTAGGCTTTACATACCAATTAAGAAATATTGCCCAAAGTTTAGACTTAACTGAATGTCAGATGAACTAATGAGACATATGGTAGAGAATAGAAATGCATGAGATACATATAAATTAACACGTGACACAGAAGCCTATGATAGATAGATATAAGTTGATCTGTAACCAAGTTACAAAGGAGATTAGGCAGGCGAAGGCAGATTAAAAGAAATCTTTGGCAAAGGAAAACAGCAAAGAGTTCTTTACTTATGTAAATTCTAGAAGGAAGGGGATGAATCAGATTGGTCCACTTGATATCGATGGCTCAACTGTTGATGATCCTGCTCAGGTAGCTAACAAACTAAATGAATATATTGCATCGACTTTCACACATGAGGAGTTATTCAGCGAGAGGAATGCCAGAGGTGCATTCAACTCTGGCAGTAAGCTAGATAATCTTGTAATAACTGAGAGTAAAGTGGAGGAGAAATTGTTGAAGATAAACACAAGAAAGGCACCCAGGTTCGAAGGGTCCATCCAGTTATATTAAAGGAGGCAGCAAACGAAGTAAGCAAACCCTTAGTCATAATTATGAGAGCTTTCTTGGACTTAATATAGAGGTACCCATAGACTGGAGATGTGCAAATGTGACCCCAATTCACAAAGGAGGATCAAAGTCTGACACAAGTAATTATAGACCTGTGAGCTTAACTTCTGTTCCAGGAAAATTAATGGAGGCACTGGTTAAAAAAGCACTGTAGGATCATTTAGACAAGACTTCAGTTATAGCTCAGACACACCATGGTTTTGTTAAGGGGAAGTCTTGCCTGACCAACTTGATTGGATACTATGATGCAGTCACAAAACAACTGGATGCAGGGAATAACTTTGATATTATATACTCAGATCTTAGAAAGACTTTTGATACTGTTGCACATGGAAGACTGCTGCACAAATTGGAGCAGTGTGGCACTGGAGACAAATTGCTGCTATGGATAAAGGGGTGGTTGAGGGGGAGAAGGCAGATAGTGGTAATCAATGGACACTGCTTATCGTGGACTAATGTTATTAGTGGAGTCCCTCAGGGTTCGGTGTTGGCTCCATTACTGTTCTCTGTATTTATAAATAATATTGATGATGGTATATCAAGCTTAATGTCCAAGTTTGCAGATGATACAAAAGTTGGCAGGGTTGTTAAGGACGCTACTGATGCTATGCTACTGCAACAGGATCTGGAAAGGTTGAGCAGATGGGCTGAGAGGTGGCAAATGAAATTTAACGTTGACAAATGTAAAGTACTACATATGGGAAACAGCAACCCCAGAGCAATGTTATCAACTCTGTGGTACTACACTGACAGTGGTAGAGAATGAAAAGGACATGGGGGGTAATTGTACAGGCAGATATGAAGTTCTCTGAGCAGTGCAGACTGGCTGCAAGAGTAGCTCATGGTGTCTTGTCAATGATACACAGGAATTTTTCTAGCAGGGATAGGGATGTGATTATTCCCTTGTATAAGGCTTTGGTCAGGCCACACTTTGAGTACTGTATACATGTCTGGAGGCCTCATTTCAAGAAGGATGTAGAGCTGCTGGAACGAGTACAGAGAAGGGCAACAAGATTAGTGAATGGAACAAAGGGTTCCTCTTACGAAGAAAGGTTTTGCAAATTACAGAGTCTGGAGACTAGGCATCGGTGAGGTGATCTGATAGAGGTGTATAAGGCTTTGAATGGCTTTAGCATGCTCGATGCCTATGGGATTCTTCCTCTTGCTCAGAATAATCACCTGAGAGGGCATAAATTCAAATTGAGGAAGGACGGATGTCAGACAGATGTGCGAAAATTTGCCTTTAGCCAGCGGGCAGTTGGTTTGTGGAATAGACTTCCATCACTTGTTGTTGAAGTTGATAGCCTAAACAAATTTAAAGCTCAGCTGGACAGGTATTTCGAACGAATGGAGGGGTGAAATGGGAGTAGTGGTTGTGGTTTTTTTTTTTTTTTTTTTTTGGATGATGCTGAATAAGCTAGCTTTCTTGCATCATATGCCTCTACTAATGCTAATAATATCCTATCAAATTTGTCAGACAAGACTTTCCCTTAAGAAACCCATGCTGTGTCTGAATTATTGCTGCAGTCTTGTCTAGATGATCCTGCAATGCATCTTTAACCAGTGACTCCATTATTTTACCCGGAACAGAAGTTAAACTAACTGGTCTGTAATTACTCGTGTCACCCTTCGATCCCCCTTTGTGAATTGGGGATACATTTGCACATCTCCAGTCCATGGGGAACCTCCCCTGAGTCCAAGGATGCTCTCATAATTATGGCTAAGGGTTTGCTTAGTTGCTTTGCCGCCTCCTTTAATATAACTGGATAGATCCCATCCACCCCAGGTGCTTTTCGTATGTTTAACTTCAACAATTTCTCCACCACTTTGCTTTCAGTTATTACAAAATCATTAAGTATCCTGCTACAATTTGATAACCTTCTGCCATTTTCAAACCTTAATAATTCCTCATGTGTGAATGTAGATGCAAAATACTCATTCAGTTTGTTTGGTATCTGAGCAGGATCATCAACAGTCGCACCATCGATGTCAAGTGGACCAATCAGATTCATCCCCTTCTTTTTAGAGTTTATATAAGTAAAGAAATCCTTGCTGTTTTTCTTAGCATCTTTTGCCAAGGATTTCTCGGAATCTGCCTTCACCTGCCTAACCTCCTTTGTGACCTGATTACAGACTAGCTTATATCTGCCAAAGGCTTCTGAGTCGCTTGATAATTTATATGCATCCCATGCATTTTTGTTCTCTGTTACGAGTCTCATTAGTTCATTTGATAACCATTTAGGCCTAAACCTTGAACAATATTTCTTAATAGGTATGAAACTTTTAGTAGCATCCATGATTAATTCCTTGAATGCTTCCCACTTAGAATTTACTGTTGGTAACATTGTCAGTTGATCCCACTGTACAGAATTTAAAAACTGTCGGATACCACTGTACTCCCCCCTTACGGAAGCAAAAAACCCTTTCCTTTCCCCCCTGATGGCAATTAAATCTTTAAGTAAATCCCACATCAGTACCCTGTGATCACTGCCACCTAGTGGTTCCTTTATCTGCAGATTCTTAATACACGAATGATCACTGCTGATAACCAGATCAAGAGTATTACTTTCTCTGGTTTCCAGAGTGAGAAGGTCCGTTCTCACTCTGGAAATCTCGGTGTGGCTTCATCTGTGCTGGAATGGCTCCAAGCACGGGAGAATAGGTTGCGGGCAGTGCTATTGAGTTGGCTTGGGGCGTGATACGATCTGTAGTTGGTAAAATGTACACAGAACATTGGCTTACGGTATACCGAGGATTCCAGGTATGAGCCCACACGTTTTGCAAGGACATTTAAGAGTGGAAGGGACCCGTCAGTTTCTAACTCTAAAGTGAACTGGATGAACACTAACAACAAATTGAGGTAATCCAGTAATGTTGCTTTAGAACCATGTGGGATGACGGTGAAGATGTCATCAATATATGTGCATCAGGTTGTAATAGGCACAGGTGGATTCAGGAATATTTGTTCTTCTAATTCCTCCATGGTGATGTTGGCCACGACAGAGCCAACAGGAGTGCCGTTAGCAGAATTGTGCACCTGCTTGTATAAGGGATCTCCCAAGATAATGCCGCTGCCTGATAAGCATGGGTTAAGGGCAGTACAGATGTCCTTTGTGGATAGTGATTTTCTGCTCAGTAGTCATTCTCAGAAGCCTCTTAGTGGATTTTACGGCCCGTTGGACTGAAATCAATGTAAATAGGGATGCTATTTACATTGATACGGGCATGTTGGGCCAGATTTCAAAAATCCTCTGGGAATAACCGATCCTCTGGGAAAAGACTGACCAACACTTCTGGACGACCCACCATGACCTTAACCCCAAGCACGATTGCAAAGTGATTGACCAATGCTGACAATTTCGCCACCGCCTCTGGCTAGAGTTGCTTAACATTTCTTGCAATTCAAGAACTATGAATTGCTGCAAGGGCACGAGGCTACACCCTATTTTGGAGGCAACTATCTTGAAACTGAATAAACGCTGGCAGCAAATCCACACACGTCTGTGCAACAACAATGAACAGTAATCTAGTAGTTGAATGTTTAATCACATGTACATGCAGGCATCAGTGTGTTCACAATCTCTGTTAAATTTTGTCTCTAACGACTTTATCCCATTAGAATTTGCTGATCAATCAAATAACAACAAACATGGCATGCACAAAAGAGAAGATTCTGGAAATTTATTTATGTTTTTTATACCACTGAATAGGAAGGGGAAACACATCTCATCATAACATAAAAACCCACAGAATTCCAGCTATCGGCATTATTGCAAATGCAGTAAGATTGAGTTTACTACTCATTTATAATTAGACTGCTCTGATATAAAAAGCGCAATAAACCGGGAACTGCAAATTGTTTTTAATGTTTTATGGTAGTAACCTCCAGAAAAGTGCTCCTCCGCTCACACTATCCCGCCTCACAAAATTTCTGTTCAAACAGAAAAATCTTGTGAATACAGTGAATGATAAGTTTGATAAGTGTCTCCGACCAATACAATTACAGTAAATGGGAAATACAGCTCTCACACACATTTGATGTTTGATATTTTTTAAGCTTCATAAACTTGTATGTATCGCTGCACAGGTCGCCATGTTCAGCTTGGCGCTGGGTTTTATGTTCACCTGGTGTTACTTGCAGACAAAATTGCACATGAGCCAGGGCGAAAATCGCATTATAGTCGCATTGTTCACTAATATGTCAATCACATTGGAGCAAATTCGTGTTGCTAAAATGCACATTATAGCTGAACTGACTGTATCCCATTACATTAATATACTCAATGCAATAGAAACCAACATTCAAATTTATTTAAATGAGTAAGCCGCAATTGAAGTTAATGAACATACAGGATTATTTAATTTATATATCCCACAATGTAAGAACTTTTAATGTGAAATACTGAGTGTGAATTAGAGATATTACAGTTGTCATTTTGAGTTCATTGACACAAAAGCTATTAAAGCTATATTACACCTCATCAATTATAGATTTATTTTTCAATTTATCCATTTTAGAGACAACACAAGAAATATCTTTTAAATTACCTTTTCCACATGATGATTTTGAAAGACAAGCAAGACCAAAGAGTTGTGCCAGCCAACAATCTGACTTGTTAATACCTAAAGTGCAATATTCAGTAACATAGCAACATCCAACAAACTGGAAAAAAAAAAAAAGGGGGGGGGGTTACAATAAAATATTTTGATTTGGGTTGCTAAAATACTTTTTGTTTAATGAATAATGTTAAGACAAAAATTTCAATTTCCACTGCTGAAATAAATTTGAAATCAAGCTGTCAGTTAAATTATATAATATGAAACTTGAGGATAAACTTTGTATTTAATCTACTTCTTTGAAATATAGGTTTAATAACTGGACATAAAAACTTTATTAAGAAATGAAAGCATATTTCTAAACAAACACAATCCCCAGTAGAGATTTTCTACTAAGGGTCTTAAATTTTATAAAATCTTAATGATAAAGAATACATTATATAAACTTTCAATAAATTATAATGTTGTTGTTTTGGTTTTTAGGAGCATTAGCAACTAAGGCCATATTGCTCCGGGATATGCAGTGGTCATTCCCTGACCTTTCCACATCCTCCGTATTTGGTGGTGACGGGCTCAAACCCCGGTCTAATCAAGAAGCATGTGCTACGCACTGCTGCTCCTTCCCACCTAGCTACGGAGGCACCTAAATTATAATGCAAGTACACAATACAGCTGAACTTCACAGAACCAGCAATGTAATTTTCAGCTACTTTTTATGAAAATGAAAGAATCCCAGTGAGAATGGAAAATTTAGCTCTTGGTTTAGAGATTATCTTGCTTTACTATTTGTTCACTTGGAGTAACACACAATACAGTTGTTTTGAAATTAAGAAAAATGTTTGCATTGCAATAATTCATAGCATAAAATTGTCAATTGCTGTTCTAGATAAAGATTAACTCATTGAAAATTAGTGATAAAAAACTGAAACATTTATTTTTACATAAAGCATACACTGCTTTAAGCATATATACTTTTTAGATCATCAACTTTCACCCATTTCTAAAATATATAGTTTAGAAATGGATGAAAATGATACACCCAGAATTCCAAAAATTCTAAGCATGCATTTCACATCAGAAACAGATGCTAGTTTATTGTTGTGTTTCTTGAGATTTCAATAGTTAACCCCTGAAGATGACATTGAAATAATGAGTTATACGGCAACTACTTGTTATTTTTTCGTGGTTTTCACAGTTCCGATCACCGTTTGAGTTTATATTCTATGCTCATTTGCAATCTTCTCATTTAACCTTTATATGTGAGTGTGAATACACACACACATACACAGTATTATTTTTAAATATATGTATTAAGTTTATGGGAAAGATTATTTTAAAAGACATACCTAGATAAATTTATGGAGAATGCATAGGTAAAGTATGTTACACATACAAAAGGATAATATACAAAAACTTATCACTGTATACCTACAATTTGGATTACTTATTCTGGGGTCAACCACCAAATTGAAAGGAAAAACATCAATAATGGGTTCTGTGTTTCGGTAATGATCAATATACACTATGGCAAAAATCAATTTTAAGGTTTATATAACAAATAATAGAATTTAGGATTATATAAAATATAATAGAATTTAGGATTTTATAAAATATAATAGAAATTGAGAAATTTCAAATTTATATAATGCCACCTGACATTCTGACAAAAATCAGTCATTTGGGGGAGGTCACCTTAGGGAGAGAGGGGATACTGATGCATTATTTTCTTTCAATAAGTTGACTTTACTATGGGGAATTACAGAAACTGGATAAATACAAAAACTTTTATTTTTATTTTATAAGCAGTATGTAAGAGAAGCCAATTAAAATATTTTCAATGATTACTATTTATTTATGCAGACACATACAACATTAAAAAGTGATTGGTACTTATAACATTAAAAGGCAATTTAAGCACATTGATCAAAAATATTCTTTGGAAGGCAACTGTTTTGTTTGAACACTTTTTGCCTTAATTTCCTTTTTCAAATTATCCTCTATTTGAAATAATAAATTTAACAATGCTACATTTCCTAACTCCATTGGCAAAACCTTAAATTCATCAATCAAAGGTATTACTGCTTTATTCTTTGCCATGTCACCTCTACACTTGTCGTCTGGTTCCATATCTTGGCAGTCGAAAAGTTTTTCTTGCTTTCTTGCATCATATGCCTCTACTGATGCCAATGCTTCACCCAAGTCAACTGGGTGCCCTGCTTTAGATTTAATATTCTTTTTAACTAAGAGTATAACCCCTAAACATATCCTATCCTGTCCATTCTTCTTGTATACATTGTACTCACCATATTCAAATTCAGCATCACTTATGTCTGAGTGACACCACATTTCTGCTATTCCTACAAGTTTGCATTCGACAACTTAATCAGAATGTCAAATTCATTAAATTTGTTTACAATGTTCCTAGCATTATAGTGTACATGCACATGTTCTTACTCACCCTAACATAGCATGTATTCATTTGTTCCATGATGACCCACAGCAGGGTTCAGTATTGGGGCCTTTATTGTTTTCTGTATTTATAAATGATATTGATGATGGTATATCAGGCTTAATGTCCAAGTTTGCAGACGATACGAAGGTTGGCAGGGTTGTCAAGGACACTACTGACACTATGCTGCTGCAACAGGATTTGGAAAGGTTGAGCAGATGGGCTTCGAGGTGGCAAATGAAGTTTAACATTGACAAATGTAAAGTACTACATATGGGAAACAGCAACCCCAGAGCAACGTATCAACTCTGTGGTACTACACTGACAGTGGTAGAGAATGAAAGGGACCTGGGGGTGGTGGTGCAGGCAGATATGAAGTTCTCTGAGCAGTGCAGACGAGCTGCAAGAGTAGCTCATGGTGTATTGTCAATGATATATAGGAATTTTTCTAGCAGGGATAAGGAGGTGATTATTCCCTTGTATAAGGCAATGGTCAGGCCACACCTAGAGTACTGTATACAGGCCTGGAGGCCTCATTTCAGGAAGGATGTAGAGCTGCTGGAACGAGTACAGAGAAGGGCAACTAGATTGGTGAATGGGACAAAGGGGTTCTCTTACGAAGAAAGGCTTAAGTTTTGCAAATTACAGTGTCTGGAAACTAGGCACCAGCGGGGTGATCTGATAGAGGTGTACAAAGCCTTGAATGGTTTGAGCATGCTCAATGCTGATGGGATTCTTCCTCTAGCTCAGAAAAATCACCTGAGAGGGCATAAATTCAAATTGAGGAAAGACAGATGTAGGATAGATGTGCGGAAATTTGCCTTTAGCCAGCGGGTGGTTGGTGGGTGGAACAGACTTCCATCCCTTGTCGTGGAAGTTGATAGCCTAAATAAGTTTAAGGCTCAGCTGGACAGGTATTTCGAACGAACAGAGGGGTGAAGTGGAAGTGGTTATTTTTATTTATTTATGTTACTTTTTTTTTTTTTTTTTTGGCTGATGCTGCATAAGCTTGCTTTCTTGCATCAAATGCCTCTACTAATGCTAATGCTAATGATGGAATAGGGCCTCAAATCCCAGACATCTTGCTTTCTAGGCTTCTGCATGTACCAATAGTAGTAGAGCAAGAACCAGTTTCACTTCTTGCGACACTAGTTAAACTATTAGAGTGTGTAATCACCTATCACTGCATCATCTTATATTCTTGCACACCTTCTATTCAAATCTGACATCTCTATTAAAAACAGTGTCCTGTTAACAAGCACAGACCATTCTCTCTCCAGAGCCGAATTGAATGACAAGGTTCTCAATATATACACCCTCCTATCGTGTCAGGATAGAATTGCAGACATTTTCAAATTCAATCCCAACTCAAAATATCTTGCCAACACTGCCCTGTATTTGTTAAGTAAATCCTATCCCTTACTCTTATTATCATTAGTGTCAACATGTATGACAGTATCAATGTTTGTGCCTTTAAAACATGATATCTGCTCAACAAAGTCATCTATTTTTTCCTTTGGCAGATATACCCTGGTCCTATTCCACTTATCCTTCTTGCATAACATATTCCCATTTCCCTAACAATAGAGTCACTGACAAGAAAATTTAAAATCAATCTCAGTCGAGAAATAAATTTTGAACAAGAATTATATAAGAGGGAAAGTTATAAGTCACATGGCTAAATAATTAGTTATATAAAAGTGAAGTTATAGATTATATTAAATAAATTAAGTCAAACAGAAGACCAGTGAAATCAAAAGTATATTGACCCACAAATGCCAGAGACAATGAACTAAAAGAAAATATCATAAGAAGCAAAATGTTATTGTTATAGAATACAATATAATATTTAAGACTTAACTGGTAGATAAAAATTTCTAAATAGATTTAAACTGGAATAAGCTTATACAGCTCAAGTAATTATAGTAAAATAACTCTAGTAATTACAGACACAAGAAAAAAAGAAAGAAATATAAATATCATTGAGAAAGATCACTTATATTGTACCTACACATAGCATAGACATTTGGTCAGAAATAAGACATAATTGGTGACTAAACTATAAAGGCCACACATGAAAATCTAAGTGTATATAAAAAAAAAAAATCATATAAAAAAGAAAACTCCTTACAAAAACATAAAATTCTAAAATTTCATTAAAGAAACAGAAATAAGAACTCACATTTTATGTGAAGAATGTAGAATGTGCAAAATGCAACATATTTGCAGCTCTCTAGAACAGGACATTATCTAGCCATGGATGGTGTGTGTGTGTGTGTGTGTGTGCTAGGTGCAGAGAATATGAAGAAATTAGGCACCAACTCAGGTTCTAATTGGCATCTATGAGAGCTTGAAGAGTCAGGTGGATGCCCTCAAAGGAAGTAAAATGGAGGGCTATTCAAGTTCCCAACTGCCCAACTCAACGCCAGAGCACACTCATATGTACCAGGACACAGCAGTAGCCTACAAAGCAGAATGTGCTGGTGCCACAGGAGGTAAGTTATTACTGCTGACTCAATTGTCAGAGAAACGGGAAATATATTGTGCAAAAAGGAAAGGTGAAATAGGACCAGGGTATGTCTGCCGGGAAAAAGGTTGATGATGTTGAAGAGCAGATATCATCTTTTAAGGGCATAAAAGTTGATATCGTTGTGCATGTTGGTACTAATGACATTAAGTGTAGGAGATCTGCGGATTTACTAAACAAGTACAAGTCAATTCTGAAAAAAAAAAACCGTGAGTTAGGGTTGAATCTGAAAGTAGTAGTGGCATGTGATGCAAGAAAGCAAATGTATGAGCTTATGCAGCATCAGCCAAAAAAAAAAAAGAATACACCATTCCCTCCAAATGCCTGTCCAGTTCCTCCTTAAATTTATTCAAGCTATCAACTTCCACAACGACAGATGGAAGTTTGTTCCAGCAATTAACCACCCGCTGGCTAAAGGCAAATTTCCGCACATCTATTCTACATCTGTCTTTTCTTAATTTGAATTTATGCCCCCTTAGGTTCGTAATCTGAACAAGTGGAACGATCCCATCAGAATTCAGCGTGCTCAATCCATTCAAGGCCTTATATACCTCAATCATATCACCGCACAGGTGCCTAGTCTCCAGCCACTGCAATTTGCAGAACTTAAGCCTCTCTTGGTAAGAGGATCCCTTCATTCCCCTCACCAATCTTGTTGCCCTTCTCTGTACCCACTCAAGTAAATCTACATCCTTCCTAAAATGAGGTCTCCAGACCTGTATGCAGTACTCAAGGCGTGGCCTGACCATTGCCTTATACAGAGGGATAATCACCTCCTTTTCCCTGCTAGCAAAATTCCTATATATCATTGACAAAACCCCATGACCTGCCCTGGCAGCCTGTCTGCATTGCTCAGAGAACTTCATATCTGACTGCACAATTACTCCCAGGTCTTTTTCATTTTCTACCACATTAAGTGTAGTACCACACAGTTGGTACGTTTCTCTGCGGTTATTTCTACCCATATGCAGTACTTTTCATTTGTCAAGGTTAAACTTCAGTTGCCACTTCTTAGCCCATCTGCCCAAATTATCTAGATCCTGTTGCAGTAGCAGACTGCCATTACTGTCATTAACAACCCTGCCAACCTTTGTATCATCTGCAAACTTCGACATTAAGCCTGATATACCTTCATCAATATCATTGATAAATATACAAAACAACAGTGGACCTAACACCGAACCCTGTGGGACTCCACTAATAACATTAGTCCAAGAAGAGCAGCACCCATTGATTACCACCCTCTGTCTTCTCGCACTTAACCATCCTTTTATCCATTGTAGCAACTTACCCTTAAAACCATTCTGCTCCAATTTGTACAATAGTCTTCCATGCGCAACAGTGTCAAAAGCTTTCCTGAAATCCAAATATATGATATCAAAATTGTTTTTTGCATCCAGTTCCTTTGTAACCACATCATAATATCCTATCAAATTTGTCAGACAAGACTTTCCCTTAACAAACCCATGCTGTGTCTGAATTATTGCTGCAGTCTTGTCTAGATGATCCTGCAATGCATCTTTAACCAGCGACTCCATTATTTTACCCGGAACAGAAGTTAAACTAACTGGTCTGTAATTACTCGTGTCACCCTTCGATCCCCCTTTGTGAATTGGGTATACATTTGCACATCTCCAGTACGTGGGAACCTCCCCTGAGTCCAAGGATGCTCTCATAATTATGGCTAAGGGTTTGCTTAGTTGCTTTGCCACCTCCTTTAATATAACTGGATAGATCCCATCCACCCCAGGTGCTTTTCTTATGTTTAACTTCGACAATTTCTCCTCTACTTTGCTTTCAGTAATTACAAAATCATTAAGTATCCTGCTACAATTTGATAACCTTCTGCCATTTTCAAACCTTAATAATTCCTCGTGTGTGTGAATGCAGATGCAAAATACTCATTCAGTTTGTTTGCTGTCTGAGCAGGATCATCAACAGTCGAACCATCGATGTCAAGTGGATTAATCAGATTCATCCCCTTCCTTTTAGAGTTTATATAAGTAAAGAAATCCTTGCTGTTTTTCTTAGCATCTTTTGCCAAGGATTTCTCGTAATCTGCTTCGCCTGCCGAACCTCCTTTGTGACCTCATTACAGATTAACTTATATCTGCCATAGGCTTCTGAGTCGCTTGATAATTTACATGCACCTGCTCTTCCTCTTGGCCACCCTAACACAACTCATGTGTTTACTTGTACCCCCATGATTCCCAGCAGTCTCTGAAATATCCTGCATCTTATTTTCCAGGCTGCTGCTCATTCCAATAGAAGCAGTGCAAGAATCACTTTCACCTCTGCCAATGGCTACTGTTAATCTCTTAGTCCTTGTATCTCCCCAATCTAGCAGTTTTCCGACCCACACTGCCTCGATAGCATCAGCAAACATTCTTGCACCCTTTCTATTTAAGTGTATCCCATCCCTGTAGAAGCAGCCTCTCCTGTTAACAAGTACAGACCATGCTGAAAAAAAATTCTACCCCTTGAGCCCTGCAGAATCTTTCCAGGGCCGAATTGATCGACAGGGCTCTCATCATATACTCCCTCCTATCGTGTCTGGGCAGAATTGCAGACACTTTCAAATTCAACCTTAATTCACAGCTTTTTTTCATCAGTAACCTGTACTTGTTAAGTAATTCCGACAGTCTCCTACTCTTAATATCATTAGTGCCAACGTGTACAACTTTATCACCTTTTGTGCCCTTAAAATATGATATCTGCTCTACAACGTCATCAACCTTTGCCCATGGCAGACATACCCTGGTCCTGTTCCACCTATCCTTTTTACAAAGCATGTTTCCCAGTTTCCCTGACAATAGAGTCACCAACTACTAGTTCCTTTGGGACCAGAGCATTCTGCCTTGGGGGATGCCGCTGTGTTGCACGATGACCAAGTGCAAGCTCTGGCATTGGTGTGGGCTGCTGAGAGCTTGATGAGCCCCTCACTTGGAATCCTTCGAGGGCATCCACCCTGTCCTTCAAGCTCTCATATAGGCCCATAACAATGCTGAGTTGTCGCCTGATTTCCTTACACCCCTTGCATCGTGCACATACAAAGACATCCCCCATGGCAGTATAATGTCCCATACTTGACTGCTCCGCAAACATCAAGCAAATAGTGCATCTTAAAATGCTGTGATTCAGAGGGCAACTGCCCCCCCTCAGTTCTCCCGAGCCACAGCATTCCCATTAGCTTGAGTCTTTTACTTTGCTGCTCTGGTTTGAGTCATGATTTCGATTTACTTTCAATAAAATTTCAATTTCAGTACAAAATTAAATCCTAAACTTGTATCCCAACAAGTTATCTACGAAATATTTATGTTTCAGTAATGAGTGTTATCTACGAAATCCCTTTATATAACTTCCGTATGAAGTTATGTATTAATTATTTATTTTTACTAATTATTTATGTTACGTAACCTAAGTGGTTATATGTATAGTTAAAAGTACAATTTAATTGCCAACGAAGTTCGACAAGATTAATAGATTTTCCTGATTAATTTTTGCGTAATGGGCGGCTATTTACGAACGGTAAACACGTGGATTTGATACCCTTTCCGATACTAAGTAATACCTACAAAATCTCTATCTAAGTTACTTTAAACTTAAGTACCATATTAACTTAAAAATAAGTTAATATGTCAATTTAAATTAATAAAGCAGAAAATAAATCAGAAAAAACTTCTCTGTTCCAAGAGCAGCAGAAAGGCACGTCTGCACAGGCAACTCTCTCCTCAGACTCCAAAATCATTCGTATTACCTTGTATAAGGCAATGGTCAGATCACACCTTGAGTACTGCGTACAGGTCTGGAAGCCTCATTTTAGGAAGGATGTAGAGTTGCTAGAACGAGTACAGAGAAGGTCAACAAGACTGGTGAAGGGAACAAAAGGGTGCTCTTATGAAGAAAGGCTTAAGTTCTGCAAACTGCAGCTTCTGGAGACTAGGCACCTGCGAAGCGATCTGATCTCATTGAGCAGGCTCATGATGGGATTCTTCCTCAGATTACAAACCTGAGGGGGCACAGATTCAAACTGAGGAAAGAAAGAAAAGATGTGCAGAAGTTTGCCTTTAGCCAGTGGGTAGTTGATTGCTGGAACAAACTTCCATCTGTTGTAGTGTGAAGATGATAGCTTAAATAAATTCAAGGCAGAACTAGACAAACATTTGGAATGAATGGATCATTGAAATTAGGTGTTTATTTATTTATTTATTTATTTTTTTAATTTTTTGGCTGATGCTATATTAGCTTGCTTTCTTGTATGATATGCCTCTACTAATGCTAATAACTGGAGGTGGAAAGGAAAATGATATATTTCCAGTGGCATATCAAGTGTGTCTGCTCAGTTCCAATCAAAACCGTCTAGGAAAAAAATGGACATGCAGTATCCAACGATATGACTATGATGGAAAATCAGAAATTAAAATAAAATGTCTATATTAGTTATCATGTAATTAATGCAGAAGATGGAAAATTAATAAAACACAAATACAGAAGAGTGAAAAAAAAAAAAAAAAAACACCTAAAAAATCCTTGAAAAATTTGAAACCATTTTATGCAATAATGAGTAGGCTGCCGTAGCCTAGTTGTGAGGAGCGCGGGTGTATAAGTACATGTGCCTTGAGTGACCGGGATTCGAGCCCATGACTACTGAATACTGTGCTGTTTCTTGTGTTCTGTCTATCTTGTGAACACTTCTGACCATTTGGTCATTCCAGAATATAAACAGAAAAAATATTTATTTTATTTATTTATCTATGGGTGGATCTATACAGGGATTCTCAAAAATATTGGTACAAATGTTTAGGGGAGGTAGGTAACATCTAAAGGAACACATAACCGGAAAAGTCACGGGAAAGTAGTAGCAGAGGCACAAGAAGCAAAAATGACACAAGACAATAATTAGTAGCAAACATTTATTTGACATAATATTAACGATGGAGTACGAGATGGATGCATTTCATGATGTTACAACAGATGCTCGAAGGTTCCACCATGAGACGCGATGCATGCATGACACTGACGCAGCAGGGATTGGCGGAAACGGTCGAACACACACATGGAGTTTCTTTGACAGTAGCAGCACCACAGATGAGTCTCGCCACGAGATCCATTTCCGTCTCCACGGGCGATTCATACATGATAGATTTGAGGGTCCCGCAAAGAAAGAAATCAAGGCTCGATAAATCAGGTGAGCGTGGTGGCCAGGCAACGGGTCCACCACGGCCAATCCACCGACGCCCAAAACGCCTGTTCAAATAGTCACAAACACATCTTTTGTAATGGGCAGGTGCCCCCGTCACGTTGAAACCAAACATTGCATCTCATATTTGCTGGAACATCGTCAAATAACATTTGTAGAACTTGTTCAAGAAAGATTCAATATTTAGAGGAGTTCATGCGGGATGGTAACAGGTATAGGTCGATTAAGCAGTCACCGACCATACCTGCCCACACATTTATTGCAAAGCGATGTTGTGCCGCATGGGGACGCACACCATGTGGGTTGTTGTGAGTCCACACATGAGCATTGTGCCGATCGGATAAGCCTTCCCGAGTGAAATAAGCTCATCCGTGACCAAAACATAGGCTGGAAAATTCAAGTCTTGAACACTTTCTTGGAGAAACCACTGTGCAAAAGCCACACGTGCAGGATGATCTTGGGGGAGCAGTAACTGAACCCTGTGGAGATGAAAGGGGTGTAAGGAATCGTGCCAGACACGCTGTACACTGCAATGAGACACTCCTAAAGTAGAGGCAACGGCACGTGTTCTGGTAGCAGGATTATTCTGGACGGCATTCAACACACTTTCTTCCATGACGAGAGTTCGCCTTGAGCGTGGTCTGCCCGCACTACTCCTGTTACCTCTAAATGACCCATAATTGCACAAATTTTGATGCACACATGCAAACAAACGGTGGTCCGGTACATGTCTGTCTGAGAAGCGTTCTCCATAAATTCATTGAGCGGCTCATCCATTGTCCTCTGCTAATCCATACACTAGGTGCATATCTGCCAGCTCACAGTTCGTATATCGATGCATGCTCTTTGTGCGGCGACTACTGCTTGAATGAGTAAACCAGAAATTTTTCCTCTCGCGAACTGATGAATAGCGCTGTGTACTGACTTACAGTGACAGTTCCAGTTATGTGTTCCTATGCGATTCACATTCCTTTAGATGTTACCTACCTCCCCTAAATGTTTGTACCAATATTTTTGAGACACCCTGTATAGCAGGGTAAGTGTCCTACAAACCAATTAACCCAGGCAATACCAAAAACTTTGTGAGTGAAGTGGGATACTTTATGACCATGAGCTAAAATTTACAGGAAATTTATTTTCATCTAACTTATTATGGAGCTTTTTAACAGTTTTACTAAACAGACTTTCGTTGAAAACTCTTAATAATTTTCATTAAATAAGAAATTCTGAAATCATAAAAATCAATGATATTAGTTGTAAAAAATACCTTGATTCTTTCTTAGATCTTAGTATCAATTACTGTGATATTAAGATCTAAGAGATTAGCATCTTATTACCCACATTTTCCTTATTTAATTTTAGCAATCTGGGGTAAATGTTTGGAAACACTGCTGAAGTCAGTATTAGAAATGACCAAATCATAAATACATAATGACTTGTATTTATGATTGATTGATTAATAAATTGATTGTACATATTGAAACCACCAAAAATGTAATTTTTAAAAATATACAGTTAATTTAACTGTGTAATGAACTGTGTAAATTAAAATTAACCAATCCAAATAAGATTGGTTAATTTTGTCACTGAAACCATTGTCCTCAGTGCCTTGTAAAACAGTTTCAGTTTTGTCACTGAAACTGTTTCAAAAGCACTGAGCACAATTTTAAGCAAGTCTAAAGGAACAGAATGAAACAAATCAGTAGCTACGTTTCAATGATCTGGAGACTGCAGTGGTTATTCAGCATACTAATAACTTCTTTGGTTGTTGATTCCAGTTGATGGTAAATTATTATAATGGTCATAAGGGCTTTATATAAATTGCTGCTTGGCAGCAATTTATTTAACAGCCACTGGTGATAAACCTAAATTCAGTAGGTTTCTTATGAAATTTTGCTATAAAGTAGAGATAAGATAGCATATATTAGTGATCTTAGTACTCTTCATGTAATGCAAATAGTTTGCATTTAAGCAAACTTTGTTTACCCTATAAGTAATTTCTATTTCAAGTTAAAGCATGTTGTAATAATATTCCTTTCAATTCTTTACAGAACACAGCAAAACTGGAAACACTGCATGAATACTTTATTGGCTTTAAAAACAGCATTCAATATGTTTTGAAAATTGGTGATGGTCCATATTTGGAACGCTTAAATAGAAATATTTAAGGGTATGTCTGGCAGGGTATGTCTGGCAGGGGCAAAGGTTGATGACGTTGTAGAGCGGATATCATCTTTTAAGGGCACAAAAGGTGATATAGTTGTACACGTTGGCACTAATGACATTAAGAGTAGGAGACCGGCGGAATTACTTGACAAGTACAGGTCACTGATGAAAAAAAGCCGTGAATTAGGGTTGAAATTGAAAGTGTCTGTAATTCTGCCCAGACACGATAGGAGGGAGTATATGATGAGAGCCCTGTCAATCAATTCGGCCCTGGAAAGATTCTGCAGGGCTCAAGGGGTAGAATTTTTTTCAGCCTGGTCTGTACTTGTTAACAGGAGAGACTGCTTCTACAGGGATGGGATACACTTAAATAGAAAGGGTGCAAGAATGTTTGCTGATGCTATCGAGGCAATGTTAGGTGGGTCGGAAAACTGCTAGATTGGGGGGGGATACAAGGACTAATAGATTAACAGTAGCCACTGGCAGAGGTGAAAGTGATTCTTGCACTGCTTCTATTGGAATGAGCCGCAGCCTGGAAAATAAGATGCAGGATATTTCAGAGACTGCTGGGAATCATTGGGGTACAAGTAAACACATGGGTTGTGTTAGGGTAGCTAAGAAAAAGAACAGGTGCATGTATACTTGTGTGTACACCAATGCTAGGAGTTTAGTAAATAAATTTGATGAATTTGAGGTATTGCTCAAAACATCAAAGGCAGATATTGTGGGGATTTCAGAGACGTGGTGTAACACAGATATAAGAAATGCAGAACTGGAATTTGGGGAGTACAATGTCTACAGAAAGGATAGACAGGATAGGAAGGGAGGAGGGGTTATGCTATTAGTTAAAAAACACATAAAATCCAAGGAAGTGAAGCCAGTCGACATCGCTGGACAGTGCAGTGTCGAGTCAGTTTGGTGTGACATAAGCATTGGGAGATCAAAATTGAGAGTAGGAGTGTGCTATAGGCCTAATGACTCTGATGAGTATAATAAGAAACTGTTCGGAGAAATAGAGTGGGCCAGTAAATCAGAGAGTCTTATAATGGGGGATTTTAATTTCCCAGATATTGACTGGAATTTGGGGGCTGGTCACTCACACAGTAGCAAGGATTTTGTGGATTTATTGGATGATTGTTTTCTACATCAGCATGTTCGGGAGGCAACTAGAGGGAGTAATACTCTTGATTTGATTATCAGTAGTGATTCTTCATGCATTAAGAATCTGCAGATAAATGAACCACTTGGTGGCAGTGATCACAGTGTGCTGAAGTGGGAGTTACTCAAAGAGGTAACTACCATTAGGGGTAAAGGGAAGGGGTATTGCTTTCGTAAAGGCGACTACAATGGACTGAGACAGTATTTAAATTCTATACAGTGGGATCAACTGATGATATTGCCAACAGCAAATTCAAAATGGGAAGCATTCAAAGAACTTATCGTGGAAGCTACTAGGCTTTACATACCAACTAAGAAATATTGTTCAAGGTTTAGGCCTAAATGGTTGTCAGATGAACTAATGAGGCATATGGCAGAGAAGAAAAATGCATGGGATACATACAAATTAACACGTGACAAGGACGCCTATGATAGATACAAGTTGATCTGTAACCAAGTTACAAAGGAGGTTAGGCAGGCGAAGGCAGATTACGAGAGATCCTTGGCAAGGGATGCGAAGAAAAACAGCAAAGAGTTCTTTACTTATGTAAACTCTAGAAGGAAGGGGATGAATCAGATTGGTCCACTTGAGATCGATGGGTCAACTGTTGATGACCCTGCTCGGGTAGCTAACAAACTAAATGAATATTTTGCATCGACATTCACACATGAGGAGTTATTCAGCGAGGGGAATGCCAGAGGTGTATTCAACTCTAGCAGTAAGCTAGAGAATCTTGTAATAACTGAGAGCAAAGTGGAGGAGAAATTGTTGAAGATAAACACAAGAAAGGCACCTGGGGTGGATGGGATCTATCCAGTTATATTAAAGGAGGCAGCAAAGGAGGTAAGCAAACCCTTAGCCATAATTATGAGAGCTTCCTTGGACTCAGGGGAGGTACCCATTGACTGGAGATGTGCAAATGTGAC